>NC_060138.1:540136285-540463785 GCF_021461385.2 Schistocerca piceifrons
CTGGACACCTGGCTGAAAATGACTTACAAGTTCGTAGCGCCCTCCATCGGTAATGCTGTAATTCAATATGGTGTTGGCCCACCCTTATCCTTGAATGACATCTTCCACTCTCGTAGGCATACGTTCAATCAGGTGCTGGAAGGTTTCTTGGGAAATGGCAGCCCATTATTCACGGAGTGCTGGACTGAGGGGAGGTATCGATATCAGTCGGTGAGGCCTGGCACGAAGTCGGCGTTCCAAAACATCCCAAAGGTAATCTATAGGATTCAGGTCAGGACACTGAGCACACGAGTCCATTCAGGCATGTTATCGTCGCGTAACCACTCCGCCACATGCCGTGCGTTATGAACAGGTGCTCAATCGTGTTGAAAAATGCAGTCGCCATCCCCGAATCGGTCTTCAACAGTGCGAAGCAAGAGGGTGCTTAAAACATCAATGTGTGCCTGTGCTGTGATAGTGCCACGCAAACAACAACTAGTGCAAGCCCCCTCCGTCAAAACACGACCACATCATAACACCACCGCCTCCGAATGTTGGTGCTACACACGCTGGCAGATGACGTTCACCGGGCATTCGCCATACCCTGCCATCAGATCGCCACATTGTGACCGTGATTCGTCACTTCACACAACGTTTTTCCACTGTTCAATCGTCCAATGTTTACGCTCCTTACACCAAGTGAGGCGTCGTTTGGCATTTACCGGCGCGATGTGTGGCTCATGAGCAGCCGCTCGACCATGAAATCCAAGTTTTCTCACCTCCCGCCTAACTTTCATAGTACTTGCAGTGGACTCTGATCCTGATGCAGCCGGAAATTCCTGTGTTATGGTCTGGATAGGTGTCTGCCTATTACACATTACGAATCTCTTCAAATGTAGGCGTTCTCTGTCAGTCAGCAGACGACGTCGGCCTGTACACTTTTGTGCTGTACATGTCCCTTCACGTTTCCACTTGACTATCACATCGGAAACAGTGGACCTAGGGATGTTTAGGTGTGTGAAATCTCGCGTACAGACGTATGACACAAGTGACACCCGATCACCTGACCACGTTCGAAGACCGTGAGTTCCGCAGAGCTCCCCATTCTGCTCTCTCACGATGTCTAATGACTACTGAGGTCGCTGATATGCAGTGCCTGGCAGTAGGTGGCAGTACAATGCACCTCATATGAAAAACATATGCTTCTGGCCGTGTCGGGATACTTTTGTTCACATGGAGTAGGCATGCGGAGGATTATCCAATGCAAGAAGGCTAATTTAGATGTGCAGCTGTATGAATGGTACTCCCAGCTTAGTGGGTCTTAGGTGAGTATTCCCTCACTATTTTTGTTAAGAACGCAGCACTGGACATACCCGCTAGAAATTATACAGTACGTTATTTCTTACTTTCGTTCTTTGCTGATGTAGCCATTGCAGGGGTCCTGCTTATAGACGTTTCAGGACAAATCCGATACCGGAACGCTACGAAGAATGCAGAGAGCTATCAAACGCGGTAAAGTAATGCGTGCGGAATGGCGAGATCAGGCGCTCTCGTTCATTTGTGTGCAGCGACACGGAACCCGCCTAGACAGAGCTGTTAAGACAAAATCAGCAACTGTAGTTCAGACCTCGTCTGATGAACTGAACTAATTTTTCTCAGCATCAGTCAATTCCTATGTTGGACAGAACTATCTAATACTCAGACCACGTAACTGATCACGACA
This sequence comes from Schistocerca piceifrons, assembly GCF_021461385.2. NCBI lineage: Eukaryota > Metazoa > Arthropoda > Insecta > Orthoptera > Acrididae > Schistocerca > Schistocerca piceifrons. Next base: position 540,137,988 of record NC_060138.1, read on the forward strand.
CCTACCTAAAACACGTAACAAATATGGTGAAAGAAGCAGTAATGAGAATCTCCGGTAAAACGACAGGCAACGACGGCAGCAATGTAACCGTGATTCTCTCGTGAATGGAACACATCCCAATCCAGGAGTATAGTTCGATCTATGCCTAAGATCGAAAATCGACTATCAACTTATGATTATAGAACAATTAGCATCCCCTATGGTGACAGCGCAGGGATATGTATTTTTCACAATCATATTGCTGAATACTTACACAAATTCATCTTGTATGACAAATATCAGTCCGGCCTTCGTAAACACCATAATAGAAACACAGCATTAATCAATGTAACTGATGACTTGAAATATGCCATGGACAACAGTGTTGCCACAATATTTACGCTCTTAGACTTCAGCAAAGGGTCTGATACCGGAAACTTTGACATACTGCTCAGAAAATTTGACAGCTGAGATTTTCAGGTAGTGCACTGCACTGTTGTGTTCTGATAGCTACTTGAAAAAGCTATAGCGGTGTGTTGTCTGTGCGAATGAAAAGCCGTCCTTGAACCATGCTCCGTCAGGTGCGCCCGGTGTGTTTCCTTGTATGCCAACAATATGTCGTCGGTATTTTCCTCCTGTAAATGCCATATCTATGCCGACGACCTCTAGCTCTAGCTTTACGTAAGCGCCAGGCCTGAAGATATCAATACGCCGATCGTCCTGACGGATGATGATCTGTCGTTAGGGATAACATGGACGCCAAACCTGGGAATTAAACTAAATGCGAAAAAGTCTCTAGTAATTTTAGTATCCCATCGGAATTTGTAAGTTCAGAATTCTGTGAACAAATGTCTCCTGTTCTTCTGAAGATATTCCAGTACCATATCAGAAAACAGCGAGGTACTCTGGACGAGCATCTCAAATTGAGTAGAAAATACTGTAGCCATATGCAGAAAGACTTAAGATCGCTCCTATGCCCTCAAAGTTTCTGAACATATTTCAGTAAGATGCGAAACTTCTGCAATCACACTTAGTACCGTACCTCCACTACTGCGATGTAACCCAACACGGCACGAGTATTAAAAAACACCAAAGGATTAGAAATAATCACGAAAGTTTGTGTGCGCTGCATTTGTAAGATTCGTCTATATGACCGCATCAGTGCTTCTTACAATCAGTCAGGGGTGCTTGCGGCCTGACAAGTTATGTAATTACTGTACGCTATGTATACTTCGACACATCAGTACCTCGGATCAGATGTTATGTACTTATCATACCATAATCGAAAAACAAGGTCTCTATTACGGCAGCTGTGCCAATTCATAAAACAGAAGCATTCACGGACTACGCTCTTGCTGTCCTCCTCTCGCATAAGCTGCCTGCACTCTGCGCACAATTTAATGCCCTATTAGTTTTAAGAAGAAGCTGCAAGACTTCCTTCTGTAATCCTCGTAAACGTGTCTCAAAAAATTACGGTATCTTGACAATTTTCCTCTTTGTAGAACAGTGATGTCAATGCTCCTATCTTCTCAGAGCTATGCTTCTTTCTCTCTTCCTCTCTAAGTCATGCCACTTTCCCTCCCCTCATCTTCAGTAACTGTGCGTCATCACGTTCCTCTTCCCTCTTCCAACCCATTCCTCACACCCACACCTGCTAGTGCTTTTAGTTTTAAAAAATCTTTCCCTTTATTTGTATTAATTGTTGTATTATCATGAAAGAATGAATTGTGTGTTTATTGGGTTCGTGTGTTATGTTCGTAGCGTTTTTACGCAAGTTTATAAACACAGCAAACACACATAACAAAGACTTCAGTCATCAATAATGTATTCTCCTTCACTATTTACAACAGCAGAAGTTATGTGGTTTTGAGACGAAGAACTCGTCGAGCCATGTTCCGAACGTTTTTTCATCCAGGTAGGAAGTTCCTTGGAGGTTGTTCGATAAACAGCGGAAAAGGTGAAAATCTGAGGGTGCAAGATCAGCTGAACAATCCAACTCCAGTATAGAGTTTTTCTCCATCTGGCAGAATGCCGGGTGGGGTGGGTGGAGGGGGGGGGGGGGAGGAGGGAGTCGTTATCGTGGAGTAGCATCGCTTCACGCAGTCTTCCTGGTCGTTGTCCTTGGACTTCGTCTGCAAGACGTCTTACTTATTGACGGTAAATTCAGCAGCGATGGTTACACCTCGGGCAAGCAATTCGCAGTACACCTCACCATCACTGTTCTACCAGATGCATGGCATTCTGTTAGTGAACGCGCGCAGGCCTTTGTACGTGGAGTTGCTGCTTTGTTAGGGGGAGTTGCTGCTTTGTTAGGGCTCAACAATTCCTTTCTTTTCCTTATGTCAGCATAAAGACTCCATTTCTCGTCAACAGTAACGATACACGTTAGGAGTTGTCCGTGTTGTTCACAAACAAGCAAAGATGGACATATTGCCACACGCTGATTTTCGTGATTTTGGCTTAGAGCATACGGTATCTTTTCACCTAATTTTGGAATCCTTCCCATTGCATGCAAATCTTGCACGATGGTGCAAAGATCATAGTTCATCACATTTATCAATTCTAGAGAACAGTGACGTGAATCATTAATGCGTCTAAACGATCTTCTTCAAACCATGAAAGTCTTCCTGAATGTGGAGAGTCAATAATGTCAAAGCGATCCACCTTAAAACGACAAAACCACTTTATTGTCGTGCTCTGTCCAATGGCATTATCCCCATACACGGCGCAAATTTTCTGGCTCCACCACTGTACTGAATTCCAAGATAAGAGTATGTCGCAAATTTTCCGATTTCTCCACTTGGCACTATTTTCTAGCGTACGCAGCTCCATTCAGTATCTCTAAATGACAAAATTTGAACTCAAATAGCAACAGTGAACTACAAATAACATGTGATAATCGATAAATAAACTCACAGCAACCGGAATACAGACATGCAAAACGAAAACGCTACGAATTTATGCACCAACCTGACACATGTAACTTACTACATGTTTATCGTAATTGTTATATGAAAATGAATATTTTTTTTCCGTCTTCTTTCCATTCCTTTACCATCCATCTTATTGCGGGGAGTTGTGCGTACGACCATGAATGTTTCAGAGTGGTAGGAACTACCTACCACCCTTGGGAGTGGATATGGAAAGCGGCTGACATGCCAGCATTACGGAGGAACATCTGGAGAAACGTCGGCCAAATTCTGTACGTATATATGAAACATCATTTGTTTAATTATGTGTATGATACTACGTGAGAGTAGTATAGCCACACTCTTCCTCGGGGTGAGAAGCCGTGAAACGCATAAGTATTTTCCAACGATCAATATTACTCTGAAGCGCCAAAGAAACCTTTATAGGCACGCGTATTCAAACACAGAGACGTAAACAACAGAATATGAGACAAAACGTGTCTGGCGCAGTTGATAGATTCGTTAATGCTGCTATTAAGGTTTAACTGAGTTTGAACGTGGTGTTATAGTCGGCGCACGAGCGATGGGACACAGCGTCTCCGAGCGACGAAGTGAGGATTTTCCCGTACTACCATTTCATGAGGATCCGGTAAAACATCAAATCTCCGACATCGCTGCGGCGGGAAAAAGATCGTGTACGAACGAGACCAACGACGACTACAGTGAATCGTTCAACGTGACGGAAGTGCAACTCTTCCGCAAACTGCTGCAGATTTCAAAGCTGGACCATCAATAAGAGTCAGCGTGCAAGCCATTCAACGAAACATCATCGATATCGGTTTTCGGAGCCGAACACCCACTCGTGTACCCTTATTGACCGCACAACACGAAGCTTTACGCCTCGCCTGGGCCTGTCAACACTGACTGGAAACATATTGCCTGATCGGACGAGTCTAGTTTCAAACTGTATCGAGCGGACGGAAGTGTATGCACAACCTCATGAATCCATGGAATCTGCATGCCAGCAGGGAACTCTTCAAGTTGGTGGGGGCTCTGTAATGGTGTGGGGCGTGTGCATTCTGAGTGATATGAGACCTCTGATACGTCTAGATACGACTCTAACAGGTGACACGTACGTAAGCACTGTGTCTGATCACCTGCATCCATTCATGTCCATTGTGTATTCCGACAATTCCAGCAGGTCACTGCGACATCGCTCCTGTGAACGGGAACACGTTATGCAGATCTTGGTGCCTCTCGCGTCCATCTAGAAAAGGTAATGATTTTACTATTTTATATTTCTAGTTTTTACTGAGTTTAACGAGGGCGAAGTTGGCCTGATATATTCGACGGTGCCCTTTGGCTACACTGACTAAAGGATTCTTAAGAAATACTAAATTAAGGTATTTGCTCTTTCAATAGGTGATCTGTTTATACATGCTTATAGGTTATCCAAGTCTGCACAACGCGACCGCGATGCTTAAATAGATGTATTTGTTCTCTGTTTTCTATTTAGATAACCTGAAGATGCATAAATAAGGCGAAACGCGTCGTTGAAAAATAAAACAGAAAACAAAATTGCAACCAAGACTGTTTTTAACCAACACTGTTAAGCACTGGTTTGCTGTTTGCCACGTATGGACTGGAAAAATTTCTAATGAGGACTATGTGTGACTTATCGTGAGAGACAGGCACATCGAAGGCTGCAGTGCACACGATTTTTCATAAACAGCAGGCTCCTTGTGAGCTGCCAGAAGGAAATGTTTAGAAAATTCGATTGAGAAAATGTAAAAAGGCGGCCGCAATGGCCGAGCGGTTCTCGGCGCTTCAGCCTGGAACCGCGCGTCCGCCAAGGTCGCAGGTTCGAATCCTGCGCGGGCATGGATGTGTGTGATGTCCTTAGGTTAGTTAGGCTTAAGTAGTTTTAAGTTCTAGGGAACTGATGACCTCAGATGTTAAGTCCCATAGTGCTCAGAGCCATTTGAAACATTTTTTTGTGAAATTTAAAACCCACATTCAAAATCGCGAAAGTAGAATTAACTTTGGATATATTCTTACGAGCCGGGAACTAAGGAGCAGTCAACTCTTTGATGTTCTAAAATGAACCGAAACCAACAAAAATGGATCGTTCGCGACGCACTTCCACGAAAATTATAGCTTGTTTCTTTGGTTAAAACGGGCATAATGCAACCACTACTTTAAAGGGTATACGGACAGTTAGTGCTGAATGGTATACATGATCAGTTTGTCACAGTCGTTAATGAAATCAGGAAGAACAACCAAAAATGCCACATTATTTTTCCTCATAACAACGCCGTAAGTCACATGGCATGCCAAACTGTTGATAATGTGTGGAAAGAAAATCAGGTTACTGCCTCACTGCCAGAATTCACCTGTTTTATGGCCAAAAGAATCCTTCCGAAACCATGTTCTTGAATTACTAACATAAGAATGGAAAAAAGTACACTATGAGAAACTATATTGCTAAACCATAGTATGGACTGTAATTAGGCGCTGCATCCTAGCCTGCATGCAACATGCTTCTCTAACCAATGAATTCAGTCTTGCTCAAATGACGGAGTGCAACGAGGAAGAGCTTTTCTCGATAAGGTTTCGCAGCCCACTCAAAGACATTCGAATAATTAACAGAGATGCAGAGTTCTTTTTGATTTCACGGCAGGGTGCCAGAGGAGATCTAATCCACGGTCCACGCTGGCTCTTCATATGTCTGGATACACTCGCAGCATCTGCCTAAAGGGAGCTGCGGAAAGCTACAACGTGGACGGCCAGGTGAGGACCTAAGCTTTGCTTCTTATGGATGGAATGGTTGTGCGACGACTTCGAGCACTGTGTAACGCCGCTCTGTCGAAAGACAAAATACAGGCTGAATCCGAGCTCCACCAAAGAAATTTCGGAAGTCTTTCAGAGTTATTTTCTGACTATTTTGGTATAACGGACACGTGATCTCCAGAGCTTTGGTGAACAGTAATGATTTAGTTACGATTCATGTGATTTTTCACTGCAGGTCCCTTTTTATGCGAAAGAAGTCTGTAATATCCAACGATTCTAACACACAAGGATCCAGTTTGTCGTAGGCGCTTAGGTACGACGCGATTTCCGAAAGTAAGTTACACATGTCGTCCCACGCTAAGACTACTGCACAACGAGAGTGGCGCACTGTCAGAAGAAAGTACGTGTTATGGCTTTCCTGAGGACACAGTTCTCCTGAGGTACGGATGAGAGGTGCACCACGCGTGCGAATGAAGTGTCGCAGCAGATGCAAACACACTACAAAGTCGGAGTACGCAGAACAGCACGATTCTTGTGGGCAGAACACCAAACTGCACACAGATTTACAATTAAGTTCTGCCGGTGCATAGACCAAATGCAACGTCGTGTCCATCCGTGATGATAAGATGCCAACAATTTGATTAAGGTCGCAAAGATGTGGATGATCCTCATCGGGAAGTAACCTCATCTATATCTCACAACGTGATGCCCAGGCTATCGAGGAACTGATTCGCAGAAATCACATATTTTACGATTGTACGACGATGAGAACGTTCATACAGCATTTCTAGAATGGCTCCACGACCAAGGAGTGGATTTACGTCGTCGAGGAACTGGACAACTGATAGAATGTTCCGATTCTCGTTTACAGAGACAGACAGGTACCCGTGTCAGCTTGAAGTATAGCGCAGCATTAAATAAAAGTTATTGGGCCTACTTTAATGTTGTGTAACTTACTTTTTGAAGTCCACTCGTAAAAATTTAAAAATAGTGCTATGTGGTTGCCATCGCAGCGGGAACATACCAGCTCCTGTATTGCACTCTGTGCACCTATACACAACGACGACGACGACGACGACGATGATGATGATGATGATGATAGCTCGTGGGGCACCCAACATCGTGGTCATCAGCGCCCGTACAAGTTCCCACCCTTTCTATTTCCAGTCTCGCCACGTCTCGAATGATGAAGACAACACAAACACCGAGCAGAGATAATCCCCGATCCGGCCGGGAATCGAGCACGGGACCCCGTGATCAAGGGGAGATAGTGCCACAGACATGATACGTGAATTGGAATCGCAATCATTAAAACAAAGGCGTTTTTCGTTGCGACGGGATCTTCTCATGAAATTTCATTCACCTGTTTTCTCCTCTGATTGCGAAAACATTCTGGTGGCATCTACTTACATAGGGAGAAATGATCATCTCGATAAAATAAGAGAAATCAGGGCTCGCACAGAAAAATTTAAGTGCTTGTTTTTTCCCGCGCGCCTTTCGAGAGTGGAACGGCAGAGTGTGCTTGAAAGTGGTGCATTGAACCCTCTGGCAGGCAACTGTGAATAGCAGACTAATCACGTAGATGTTGATGGACAGAAAATGCAAGACTGTAAACTTTGGCGGTCGATGGATGAATGTATGACGTTGCAATGCAGTTTCACCGTGCTGCTTACACGTGTGGGAAACTGGGATCATGTCGATACCAGTGCATAGAGTCTTTTTGAATTTCATTCCGTGTACTCACTTGAACAGTAACTATGCCTCGCACACAGGCGCGTGAAATTATACGCACGTGTCAGCATTTGAGACTGGACATTACTTGGGCTGAAAAAAGCCGGTTGGGATAATCGGCGAGTTGCTCGACATTTGAATAGGAACGATGCCACTATTCGTCAAATTGGCAGGAATGGGTGAACGATGGCCGAACACAGCGTCAAGAAGTAAGCAGTCACCGGAGAGAGCCCCGGTTCATCATTACTATCGATCCGACGCACAATGTGTGCTTCAGTAACCACAACGACCATCACGCTTTAGATACTATATCACACGAAAAACCCCTTGCAATAGCGACATATTTCGAATAACATGTATTACCAAGGGATAGAAGGGTGAAGTGCTTCATGTCCACCCAAAAATAATTGTTGTTGTTGTTGTTGTGGTCTTCAGTCCTGAGACTGGTTTGATGCAGCTCTCCATGCTACTCTATCCTGTGCAAGCTTTTTCATCTCCCAGTACCTAATGCAACCTACATCCTTCTGAATCTGCTTAGTGTATTCATCTCTTGGTCTCCCTCTACGATTTTTACCCTCCACGCTGCCCTCCAATACTAAATTGGTGATCCCTTGATGCCTCAGAACATGTCCTACCAACCGATCCCTTCTTCTGGTCAAGTTGTGCCACAAACTTCTCTTCTCCCCAATCCTAATCAACAGTTCCTCATTAGTTATGTGATCTACCCATCTAATCTTCAGCATTCTTCTGTAGCACCACATTTCGAAAGCTTCTATTCTCTTCTTGTCCAAACTATTTATCGTCCATGTTTCACTTCCATACATGGCTACACTCCATACGAATACTTTCAGAAACGACTTCCTGACACTTAAATCAATACTGGATGTTAACAAACTTCTCTTCTTCAGAAACGCTTTCCTTGCCATTGCCAGCCTACATTTTATATCCTCTCTACTTCGACCATCATCAGTTATTTTTCTCCCCAAATAGCAAAACTCCTTTACTACTTTAAGTGCCTCATTTCCTAATCTGATTCCCTCAGCATCACCCGACTTAATTAGGCTACATTCCATTATCCTTGTTTTGCTTTTGTTGATGTTCATCTTATATCCTCCTTTCAAGACACTGTCCATTCCATTCAACTGCTCTTCCAAGTCCTTTGCTGTCTCTGACAGAATTACAATGTCATCGGCGAACCTCAAAGTTTTTATTTCTTCTCCATGAATTTTAATACCTGCTCCGAATTTTTCTTTTGTTTCCTTTACTGCTTGCTCAATATACAGATTGAACAACATCGGGGAGAGGCTACAACCCCGTCTTACTCCCTTCCCAACCACTGCTTCCCTTTCATGTCCCTCAACTCTTATAATTGCCATCTGGTTTCTGTACAAATTGTAAATAGCCTTTCGCTCCCTGTATTTTACCCCTGCCACCTTTAGACTTTGAAAGAGAGTATTCCAGTCAACATTGTCAAAAGCTTTCTCTAAGTCTACAAATGCTAGAAACGTAGGTTTGCCTTTCCTTAATCTTTCTTCTAAGATAAGTCGTAAGGTCAGTATTGCCTCACGTGTGCCAGTGTTTCTACGGAATCCAAACTGATCTTCCCCGAGGTTGGCTTCTATTATAAAATTATAATTATAAAACGAAATTTGTTAACTGTTGTTGATTTATAATTAAAAAGATACTTTTAAGAACGTACTGATACAAAAGTAGAATCCAGAACTTGAAAATGTTTTCAGCACGCTCTTAGCAATACCAACGCGATTTCAGTAACGCGTACTGCCAAGAAGAGGCAGGGAGTACTTTTTGACCACTACAAAAATTTAAAAAATGCATATTTCGCTAAGTGTTGTTGACTTTTACTCACAATATACTCTTTTAAAGAGACACTGATGTGTAAGTAGGGTCCTGGACATGAAAATATTGAATATGACAGTCATTGTGAAAGTCAAATCTAATACAGAGACATTTATGGGTAAACGTTTAACTGCAAAATTTAAAACATTTATGGAATCTGGTAGATGACTTCATTAAAAACGAATGTATTTTTTTAAATCTTAAAATATGAAGTACCTGACTACACTAAAGGTATTCCAAAGGTGGGCACAACGTATCCTTCTCCCTCCCCCCCCCCCCCCCCCCCACACACACACCCGTCTCCTTGGTATTTCCAGGGTTAATTCCCGGAACACGCCGTGCGGGCAATAAAGAAAGAAAAATCTCGAGTGGCACCTGCAATCGTTTTTGTATAACATACGAAACCTATTATCACCAAACGAAACATTGCAAAACTTGGCGGCTATGTTTCTAAATTATTGTCTTCAAATATGGGACGTCTTGCCCTGTCTGTGTTGTATATATGACGTTGAACGTGCGTACAACAACGACGCGGCAACACTGCCTTCCTGCATGGTCTGTGTTGTTAGTAACTTAGTTATTCTGACTCCAGTATGACAGAATCATTTTTGTTGCCACACGGTTCGAATGGTGTCCGCTACCCAGTGTTCATTCGAGATGTGCTGTCACACAATGGCGCATCATTCCCCTGAACAACAGTTACTCTCATCGTTAGATTAGAAAGGGAGTTCTTGTCCAGTGGCAAGCACGATGTCCAGATATCACTCCTATGGATTTTTCTTATGCCGTTACGTTTGTGTATGAAATTCCAATAGAAATTCACGAGGAACTGGTTGATCGGGTTCTTGTTGCTGCTGTAAGTAGGCTGTTTATGTTTTCTTTATGTAAGTAGGCTGTTTAGGTTTTTTTATTGGTAACGCCACCTCTGTATGAAAATCACTGGCTGTGCTGTGTGCAGTCTGTGGCTGCTTTGCATTGTTGTAATACTCGCCATTGTAGTGTTAGGCAGCTGGCTGTGAACAGCGCGTAGCGTTGCGCAGTTGGAGGTGAGCCCCCAGCAGTGGTGGATGTGGGGAGAGAGATGGCGGAGTTTTGAAATTTGTCATGAACTGCTATATTTATACAGTATATGATGATATCAAGGTAAATACATTGTTTGTTCTCTATTAATATCTTTCATTTGCTAACTATCCCTATCAGTAGTTAGTCCCTCCATAGTTTGAATCTTTTATTTAGCTGGCAGTAGTGGCGCTCGCTGTATTGTAGTAGCTTGAGCAGCGAAGATTTTTGTGAGGTAAGTGATTTGTGAAAGGTATAGTTTAATGTTAGTCAGGGCCATTCTTTTGTAGGGAATTTTGAAAGTCAGATTGCGTTGCGCTAACAAAATATTGTGTGTCAGTTTAAGCACAGTCCTGTATAAATTGTTCAAAAAGGGGGATGTTTCATATGGCGACCCTGCCAGGATACCTCACTGGAATCTTCTGATTTTTTTCTTGTAGTTTGTGTAATTAGTGTAGCTATTGTTTATTGCTAGCGCATAATTATAGAGAGAATTTCCTTTGTAGTTGTAGTTTTTCATTGTTGCACAGTAAAACAGTTGTGGCATGCATGTAGATTTGCACCAAGTATTTCGCAGCTGCGCTGGCAATTAAGTAGACATTATTTCCATTGCTGTGTTATTTTATTTTGCTCTTCAAATTGCGCTTTTCTGCGTTATCGTGTGAAATACTGTGACAATAATGGCATGTGAAAAACGTAATACTAGGCTCCAAAGTAAACTGAGAAATAACAGTGAAGACGAAAGCAGTGTGTTAGCGCCGCAGAGTAATGAATTAACTAATGTTCAAAGTAGTCGATTGGTCGGCAACAGCTCGCCTTAGGAATCGGGAATGACAGAACACAATATTGCAAATACTGCAGACTCAGGTTTTGGGTTCCCACCGTTTTCTCACATGAGTCAAGACACATTTTCCACTTGTCAAAATGTGAATGTTGCCGGTGCAACTTCACTGCCGAAAAGCACTGAGGAACATGTTTCAGACACCAGTGCATTGTTATTACAATTAATGCAACAAATGGGACAAAAGCTTGAAAAGTTAGACACAATGGAACAAAATCAGAGACAAACACAGCAAAAGCTTCAAAAGTTAGACACAATGGAACAAAATCAGAGACAAACACAGCAAAAGCTTCAAAAGTTAGACACAGTGGAACAAAATCTTAAAAAGTTAGACTCATTGGAACAAAGTTAGACTCATTGGAACAAACACTTGAACAAACACGTGAAGATTTAACTACTGAGTTACATAACATTGAATCGAAATGTCAAAAAGTATGTAATGACGTAAAAACACAAATTTGTGAGCATTTTCAACCTATTTTTTCGCGGCATGAAAATGCATTACAGAATCACGAAGCAGCCATAAAAGAACTGCAAATTATTGTTCATGAAAATCATGAGACCTTGCAAGCTAAATTTGACTCAGTTGCATCTACCGATTCGGTTACGCAACTTGCAAAAACTCAGGAAAACTTTAAGGACACAGTAGATACTCTGAAACTTGGTTCAGAAAAACACACTGAAGAAATAAGGACACTATCGGAGAAAGTAGCCGAACTTTCGGATCAGGTCACTAACTTATCTACAAAGGTAGATGATGATCTGAATGACACAAGACCCGTAGCCTTCACTGACACAGAAGAGTGTGAACAAATAAGAAAATTCAAACAAAATCAGAATCAAATTAATACACAACACCAAAGAGAAATCCGGGAAGTACAAGATCAGCTGACACAGGTAATACAAGAATTACGTATTTCAGAGGACAATGGCGCTCCAACACGGGAAGAGGGACTTAGAAACACGGAAAAGCCGCAAAATAATAACACAGGGCATTTCGGAAGTTATGAAAGAAATTGGCAATGTGCACCGAATTTTGAGATGGAACGGCCAACACGACCTAACAATGACCGATATGCGACTCGCCGACATGATGATTTTGACTATAAGCTGTTCATTACTACACGTAAATTCAAAACATTTAAGAATTCTGGCAACGACATTCATCCACAAGCATGGCTCCATCAATTCTCTCATTGTTTTCCTCCCAACTGGTCGTTAGAACACAGATTAGAATTTATGTGTGGCTACTTGGAGAATGAACCAGCTGTAAGAATGTGATCGCTAATTCACGATTGCCACAGTGAAGGAGAGTTTTACCATGCCTTCCTCTCAGCATATTGGTCTCAAGCTACACAAGACCATATAAAACATAGCATCATGATGATGAAACACTTTGAACAATCTGAATTTTCCAGTCTTGTCAAATATTTTGAAGACATGTTGCATAAGAATCAATATCTTTCAAACCCATACAGCCCCTCAGAACTCATCCGCATTTGCTTACTCAAATTACCTGAACATTTACGACACATTATTTTAGCAGGACGTTGCAAAGACGACATTGAAGCATTTCAGGGACTGTTACAAGAACTGGAAATTGACACAGACCGTCGCGGGATGCGAAAACAGGAAAACAATCACTACAGGTCACATCCGTCACAATTCCGTGACGACAGAAACAATAACCGGACACGACTGGTCTATTCTTACAATGCAAATCGTGACCAAAACAGACACCACCCATATGACAACCACTGGCAGAGTAATAATAGTTACAAAGAAAGATCACATTTCCGTAGTAATGAATATGACAGAGACAATCATAGAAACAGACAATATGGTAACCAGAACTGTTATTATCAAGGGAGACAGAATAATTTCAGACGCAACGGTCCAGCGCGCAGTTACGATTCAGGGAGAAATTCTCCACCACATGACCGACAAGAAAGAAACTACAGGAACTACCGACATGACGACAGACGATATAATCATAACGATAGACGTGAATTTCATCAGAACTGGCGGGACTAACAGAGCTGGGCCCTCTCGGCAAGGCGAATTTGTAGAAGTTAGGTCTCCTAATCCCAATAACGACGCGCGCCAACAAAGAGGCAGACAATGACTCGCGCCGCAGGCAGCCACCTGCGCCGGCTGGCTCAGGAAAAAATAACATAGACGCTAACATTAAGAAAAATTCCAGTATTCTTTAACGACGTATACCGCATGATAATTGCGTTAAAGTTGAAACGCTGCGCACTAGAAAGAGTAAAGGTTTACACCACATTACACATGTAAAACCGTTTATTGAAAGATAATCTGCTTTTTAACTCTGTCTTTGCCATATAACTTTTCCCTTTACATTACTAGTATGCTGTGTTAGACTTAAGAATCTGTTAACATGCAACAATGTTTGAAGTTAAATATCCAGTCAAGAACCAAGAGAACTTATTTAAACAGAAATTACGAATGCATTGTTATAGTGAACAGACGACACAGTGTTGTATTTGTACATTCTTGCTTGTTAGTTGCACGATTACGTAACGACTATCAGGCTTACATACTTAGGACACATACTGGTACTGCTAATGAGATTTTAATGCAACATTTTGGTTTACTTGAAAATACATTCTGGGTTTAATGTACTTTCTGTGAGATACCAGACGACACAGTGGTTAGTTTAAGTGACAACTACACGGTTTTATCACGACGCTTCTAATGAGTGACAATTTACAATGTTGCTTTTGTAGTGTTTCTGTTTTATTTCTGCACAGTTTTTCTGTTTTATTCTGCAAAGTAAAACATGTTTTAGTAGTAACTTTTGTAGTATAGCTACAATGAGACTGCCTTTTCCGTAGCACAACAATACGTTACAGTACAGTACTTTCTTCATCACGGCAATAAGCGTAATAACTAAGACATTTATACGCAAAGCATTTCACTTTTGTGTATTATGAGGTAAGTACATTGACTTCTGCAGAGCTTAGCTTTCGGAGGACGATAACTATGACACTTCCACACAGATTATGTTGCAACAAGACGCACATTTAGCGCTACAGTACACGTATTTGAGTGATTAATTTTGTACTTAAAACATTTATTTTTAAAGATTTTTTGAATTACAAAGAAAGTTTTCCATGATACATTTCATTCCATTGCTGTAATCTGTAACACCTGAGGGTATAATTACATTAATCCTCAGGGGGGTACACGCTTACTTTGTGTACCATGCGTGTGGCAACCACAAGGAACCCTAGCTAATATGGTATTTGCTTATACAACTTTACACATCGGTACCATATTTCTCTAACACACAAATTACACAGCTATCTGATCATTTAACTGAGAGATAAACATTTTTTTTTCTACATCAGTGACACATGTTTACGCAATACACAGTTGGGTAACTTCACACTTATGAAACTGTATTTTGTCTGTACTTTGTAAACTGTTCATATTTTTTCGGAATCATTGTGATACTATGAGAGCTTTGAATGATGTATTTGGTAAGGGAGCATGATTTTAAAATATGTTTGAGGTAGATGACATTATTGAAATGAGCAGGGAATTTTTTTTAGGTTTTGAAATTATTGCAGAAAGCTACGACGTTTTTGAGATTTGACTGAGGTGTTATGATATTATTACGACGACGATGTGTACTATGCTGTTGAGATATGTTTATGATCAATAAGATGATGCTGCCGCATATGAGGAATAAGAAGTATGTTGGAAACCAAGACTCGTACTTTAAGAGTTATGAAATGTGCGTAAATGCATGACTGTATCACAATGCTGACGAATATTTTTTTTGGACACTTATATTTATAGGATTTTGTTTCTACAGATTTGCAACGCTAATTCTTGACCTGTGAAATATTTTTATGTGAGACTGTCACTGTAGCGGAAACTGCTGTCGTAAATATTTCCGTAAGAAAGTTAAGTGACCACCTGCACGTAATGCGTCGTGGGCACCCACCTGGGCGACAGCCGCCTGAAAAAAAAAGCCATTAGCCTTTCAGCGGCACAGGTAGAAAAAAAAAGGGAGGCCATTATCCTGGCTATTGACGTTCCTTTGTAGAAAGCATCGCAAAGATTACACGCTCATTACCTGAAAACATATGGTTACTCGTACTTTGTGCTAATTACTGAAATGCGTATGAATTGATGGGAAATATTCTTACATCTGCAAACCTGATAATGACAAGTGTCTTTCTACGAGAGTTGAGAGCTACTGACTTACGAAATGCCACATGACTATTGAATGATATTTTTATGCTTTGGTTTGCGTAATTGCTTATTTCATTTGACATCTGTTTTCCAGCTGTGTTGCAGCATTGGTTTCATAAAATAAAATTAAATGCATTTGCTAATGTGAACACTTTCTGTCAACAGATCTGTTAAATAATAATTTTGTGATCCACATTCTTCAAAAAAGGAGCACTTGGAAAGGAAAGAACAATAAGAAGGGACTAGTAACAGTAACTGCATACATAATATTCTTTTCCAGTACATGGTAATATTTCTTTTACAATAAGTTGTTGTGGTGCACCACTTTAATTACTTAGACATTAAGATGTGATTATACATTTCCCTTATCTGCATTGTTATCTTTACTGTAATATTTTTTCTGCTTGAGCTATGTCATGTTTAGATATAAGCTGCTGTTTGCCAGGTATAGTGCTACTGAATTTGACTTTGTGTTACTCTGCTAAGCCAGTTTTACTACTCATTTATTTTTGTTGTTGCTGCACATTGGCTCATATTAGTTGTAATGTTGAATTGCTTGGTAATTTAGATTTACTGTAGCTTGCTTTGCGATTTTCCATTTTTTTTCATTGCTGTTTATATTAATTGTTTTGTTCTGCGGCATTGCTTCGTCCCTTAGTTTAGCATCTGAGCTCAGTAGATTTAAGTTAGCTTAAGAGGGGGTAGACTATATAAGAAATTGACTATGGAGAATAGGTAAAGAATGCATTGAGAAGTTATACAAAAAAAAAAGTACAGAAAACAGGTTTAGGTAGGATTTTCTTGGAAATAAATGTTGAGGTGAGAAATGTGTGAACATATAAATACAGAAAGCATGCTTAGATAGAATTTTTTTGGTGGAAACAAAGGATGAAATAAGAGGAAAGATATATGAAGTTTTGGGTTGGACTGCAGTACCAAATGTTACACTGAAAACGAACCCTATCCTTTCCTATTGGTGTTATCCCACTATGTGTTTGTGTACCCTTGTGTATTTGTTTTCTTCCTGTCTCTGTGTAGTTTCATAGAATTTTTTCTTCTTTTAATATTAAGCTACATTCACTATGATGAGGAATACTGTTATCCTCAAATATAATTGGCATTAATTATGTTATTTACCTTGTAAATATGCTTAGACATTATTTATTCTGTTTTGTTTTAATGCTCATGTGTAAAGTTGATGTTCCAAAAGTTATTCTGATCTTTTATGTATCTACTTATCTCATAATTCCTGTAACACTGATGTATATGTTTATTTCTATTCTTTTGTAAAGCCTGTGTTACTACAATTGTTATCTATATTGCTATGTTCTTTAATGATGTATTTTGTACCTTTGTAATTGTATTCTTATGTTATAAAATTGTAATTGTCACCAGTTCATGATATTATTAACTTGTTAGTTACATTTCACTGCACACGTTTCTGTTGGTCATAGTATATGGACAATATGTGAGAAGTTGGGACTGTTAGTGTTTGCACGTGTGTTAATAATTCAGCAAGGGACTGGATAACAGCATTGCTGGTTCTAAGGACAATTCCAAACACTTTATGAGTGCACAAGTGGTGGTTATGGACTTGCTATATTATCCGCAAGACTCTTCAATGATGATTGTGCACCTGCACAGTCACAACAGATGGCTGTTGGCTATCTCTACAAGGACTACAGTGGGTCTACACCTTTGATGACTCACCAATACCATTATTTCTACAAGGACTGCAGTGGGTCTCCATCTCTGGTGGCCCACCAATCCCATACTATCTACCAGGACTACAGTGGGTCTGCTCTGTGATGACCTACCTACCAATACTCTTCAAAATTTCGACTGACTCTGCTGTGGGTTTGCTCTGTTGTGGCCCATTACCTGTATGCATGTCAAGAGTCAGCACTGTCGTTCCGTTGGAAGGACAACACTACTTCTTCAAGATTGCATGGAAATCCACTACTTCTGTGTGCATTTTCCTTTACTGCTCAGACATTGAGAAAAACACTGCAATTTTACTGCGACGAATGATGAGGACTGTCTTTATGGACTGTGAGAAAATTTTAGCTTTTGACCAACATTGTATCAATAAGTGTGTGCATTTTATATCTTTGTTACTGTAATTGTGAAAAATTTTTGTCAAATCTGTATTGGCCAGTGCCCAACACCATTTGTAAAAATTTTTTGTGGGGAGCATGGGGGATATGTAAGTAGGCTGTTTATGTTTTCTTTATGTAAGTAGGCTGTTTAGGTTTTTTTATTGGTAACGCCACCTCTGTATGACAATCACTGGCTGTGCTGTGTGCAGTCTGTGGCTGCTTTGCATTGTTGTAATACTCGCCATTGTAGTGTTAGGCAGCTGGCTGTGAACAGCGCGTAGCGTTGCGCAGTTGGAGGTGAGCCGCCAGCAGTGGTGGATGTGGGGAGAGAGATGGCGGAGTTTTGAAATTTGTCATGAACTGCTATATTTATATATGATGATATCAAGGTAAATACATTGTTTGTTCTCTATTAATATCTTTCATTTGCTAACTATCCCTATCAGTAGTTAGTGCCTTCCATAGTTTGAATCTTTTATTTAGCTGGCAGTAGTGGCGCTCGCTGTATTGTAGTAGCTTGAGCAGCGAAGATTTTTGTGAGGTAAGTGATTTGTGAAAGGTATAGTTTAATGTTAGTCAGGGCCATTCTTTTGTAGGGAATTTTGAAAGTCAGATTGCGTTGCGCTAACAAAATATTGTGTGTCAGTTTAAGCACAGTCCTGTATAAATTGTTCAAAAAGGGGACGTTTCACTGCTTTGTAGTACAGGATACAATGGCTGAGAAAGTGCGGCAAAATTTTATTCGTTGTGGTAATGCTTGAAAAGAGATGACGAGTCGTCATTTCTAACAAACGGAACGATTTGAAGTTGCTGTGAGGTGTACATTATGCACGCTAATAAAAAGCTCAAGATTTATTTCCGATTACTGGTTCATTATCGCACAGTAGTGTTTAGGATTTTCAACCACTTGTGCAATTTCGACCCTAAAGGTTTACTTCCATATGTAAGGGACCACTCTTGATCTATTTACTACGCTTTCCTGCCTTACAGCCCTTGCCACACAAGAAAGTGAGTGATCTGGTCTTGAGTGGTCGACTATACCATGCTCATGAACACCTGGTACATAAACTTGGAATAAAGGTCGCAACCGTGAGATAGGACAGTCCCATGCCTATTTGCTTATTAACATCGCAATTCCGAGTGAAGCGTATAATCGACAACCAAACGGAACGGAATACAAATCGCAGACCTGGACACTTCATGTGTATAGCCTAGCTGCTAGGGGCAACGTGCTCTTGTCACGTACTTTGGTGCATTTGCGAACTTCTTTGAGGAGTATCTATTGCATTTGCGTCCGTAAAATAGGATAGCATGTTTTGCGCTGCGACTCTAAAGGAAATAGTGTGTATATGAACCAAAGTTACAACAGTATCAGAACTTAGTTTATAGGACAACATTTTACTTTTGCATAAAAACGAAAGTTTAAAAAAATTGTATTAGCGTATCGTTTCGGTATGCAGTGTTTTTCAGGAACTGTTCAGAAAAAAAATTGCTGCTTGATACTGAACTGGTTGTCTTTTCGTTATTGTGTATAATTATACAGATTCGTATGAAGATTTTGTAACGTCATATTTTAAAAAGAACACACTTCTCTCCGTCATGTCTTATCACGGTGGCGCCTACTATTCTACCCCCTCCCCCTTTTTTTGTAAAACGTACAGAACTCTGAGATGATATGTAATAAAATGAAAATTGCTGCTACAGTAGTTCAACGATATATTTATTGTAATCTATCAATTTCGCCTAGATTGCCATCTTGAGACTATCTGCGAAAATTATGTAACATTTTTATTTTATTATAATGTTGGTTAAAGATATTTTCCGATATACAAATGTGGTACCTACCTCAGTGGTCGCTGTCTCCCTGTATTGTTTTATAACGTGGTGTAGGTTTAGGACTCTTATGCTAAAACTCGTTTGCTGTTTGCTTTTGTTGTCAATGGTCCTTTCTTGTAATTTTTATAATTTGACAGCTTATAGAATAAGACCTAAAACTACACCATTTTATAATACAACAGGAGGTGACAGCGACCACTGATGATACATGGACCTAAGTACCAAATTTGTATATCGGGAAATTTGATTAACCAATATTACAATAAAGAAAATGTCGTGTAACTTTCGGAGGTGGCCAGAAGATGGCAGTCTAGCCGAAATGGATCCATCACAATAAATACATCATTACACTACTACAGCAGAAATCAGTTTTATTGCATAATGTCTCTAAGAGGTACCGACTACGCTGCGGGCCCATTTGATTATAAATGTAAAGAACGACGTAATTTATAGATTGCCTCGTCTCTGTTAATGTTCATTTACAGTCCAATTATTTTTAAATTTATAATTTTATACACTTTTATTCCTAGGGAAAATAGCTGCGTGATTTTTTCTAATGCACCATGCTTATAGAATTTTTCAGACTTTAACTTTCATTTTGATTATAGAGTGAATGATATTCATTATTTTCATCAGAACTTATTTACAGAATATTGTATAGTCTTCTGTTTGGATAATCATTTCTGAAAAATTAATGAAATAATTGCTATCGAAATTCTAAGCGCTTACATTAATGCTAATGGAAAGTATTCACTATACATCATCTCTCACTGTAAACCTGGAAATGAAGGGAAGGGATGAAACTCTGTAGTAAATGGTAGCTGCAAACTAACAGAAAGAATACAACTCGGTGAACCCTTACAAGAAGAACGAAGTGTTTTCGTTCTGGCCTCGAGTTCTGCAGACACAGGCCGATGTTGAATGTGAAACCGGAGACCTTGTTTTCTCTGCTCTTAATTACAGCCCTATTGCTTCTATTTTAATTAATAATTTATGCTGTATTATGAACTTACGAGGAGCAAATAAAATCTGTTTTTTTATCCTACATTATATTAGGTTCAGTATACAGTAGCTGCCATAAACAGTAAGAGAGAATTTTCAAATTTTTAATGTAATTTAAGCTGTCTGAAACTTATTAGTTACAGTGATATATTTAATTTAATTTAATTTCTAAAGGTGGCAGGGGTAAAATACAGGGAGCGAAAGGCTATTTACAATTTGTACAGAAACCAGATGGCAGTTATAAGAGTCAAGGGGCATGAAAGGGAAGCAGGGGTTGGGAAGGGAGTGAGACAGAGTTATAGCCTCTCTCCGATGTTATTCAATCCGTATTATGAGGAAGCAGTAAAGGAAACAAAAGAAAAATTCGGAGTAGTTATTAAAATACATGGAGAAGAAATAAAAACTTTGAGGTTCGCCGATGACATTGTAATTCTATCAGAGACAGCAAAGAACCTGAAAGAGCCGCTGACCGGAATGGACAGTGCCTTGAAAGGAGGACATGAGATGAACATCAACAAAAGCAAAGCGAGGATAATGGAATGCAGTCGAATTAAGTCGGGTGATGCTGCGGGAATTAGATTAGGAAATGAGAGGCTTAAAGTAGTAAATGAGTTTTGCTATTTGGGGAGTAAAATAACTGATGATGGTCGAAGGAGAGACGATAAAAAATGTAGACTCGCAATGGCAAGGAAGCGTTTCTGAAGAAGAGAAATTTGTTAACATCGAGTATAGATTCAAGTGTCAGGAAGTCGTTTGTGAAAGTTTTTGTATGGAGTGTAGCCATGTATGGAAGTGAAACATTGACGATAAATAGTTTGGACAAGAAGAGAATAGAAGCTTTCGAAATGTGGTGCTACAGAAGAATGCTGAAGATTAGATGGGTAGATCACATAACTAATGAGGAGGTATTGAATAGAATTGGGGAGAAGCGGAGTTTGTGGCACAACTTGACTAGAAGAAAGGACGGTTGGTAGGACATGTTCTGAGGCATCAAGGGATCACAAATTTAGCATTGGAGGGCAGCATGGAGGGTAAAAATCGTAGAGGAAGACCAAGAGATGAATAGACTAAGCAGATTCAGAAGGATGTAGGTTGCAGTAGGTACTGGGAGCTGATGAAGCTTGCACAGGGTAGAGTAGCATGGAGAGCTGCATCAAACCAGTCTCGGGACTAAAGACCACAACGACGACGACGACGACAACATTTAATTTGTTGCATGCAATGTAGTTCATATAAGCAACATTTTTCAATAAAGATTAATTTTTATTAAATTCTACGAACCTATAAAATTTGCTAAACCTGCATACGAAAAGGGTGGGTTTTACGGGAGGGTGGAAAGGAAGAGGAGCTTTGACAGTTCTTTAGAGGGTCACCTTGGTACGACTCTGGTTCTACGATCCACAGCTGAAGAAAATACAGTGACGGAAAAAATCGCGACACCAAGGAGGAGTTACGTGACATATACAAAACCTGATAGGCGCGTTTCTCTATCTGAAAGATTACGTCTGTTCAAATTTCGTTCCAGTCGTGTACGAGTGGCGCTAGTAGCGCTATTATGAGGATGCAAATCAGGTTTGCTTTACACACACGCTGTAATGGTCGTAAGCGTTTGTTGCCTTTGAGATTCGGCGTGCTGAGTTCCTAGTCAAGAATGCTTTTAAGGCAAGAAAGACATCATTATCAATACCTCACGAGTTTGAACGAGATAGTGTAATAAGGCTTCGAGAAGCTTGATGTTCCGTCTGCGATACTGCTTGGCAGGAATGTAGCCGCCGTCGTTGATTGCTGGCAGTGGTGGTCACGAGCATATACAGTCACAAAAAGACCGAGCTCTGGACGGTCACGTGGCACTACCGGGAGGGAAGATGATTGTGATCAGCCGTTGTGGCCGAGCGGTTCTAGGCGCCACAGTTCGGAACCACGCTGCTGCTACGGTCGCAGGCTCGAATTCTGCCTCGGGCATGGATGTGTGCGCTGTGCTTAGGTTAGTTAGGTTTAAGTAGTTTTAAGTCTAGGGGACTGATGACCTCAGATGTTAAGTCCCATAGTGCTCAGAGCCATTTGAGCCATTTTTGATCAGTGTATTGATGTGGTGCATCGTACTGTGTTTCCAGCAACAAGTTGAGCAACGGTTGGCAACACAGTGACAACGAACTCTTACAAATCTGTTTTTTTCAAGGGCAGCTCCGAGACATACGCCCTGTAGCACGCATTGCACTGACCCCAAACCACCGCCATTTGGTTCTTCAGTGGTGTCAAGAGAGATCCCATTGGAGGGCAGGGTGGAGAACTGTTGTGTTTTCTGATGAAAATAGGTTCCGCCTCGGTGCCAGTGATGCCTGTGTGCTGGTTACGAGGAGGCCAGTTGAGGGCCACCAACCTGCCAGTATGCTAGACACACTGGCTCTGCACCTGGAGTTACGGTTATTGTATGTCACTCTGGTGTTTCCACCTGTTGTGCTGCCATTCATGAACGTAATTCCAGGGTTATTTTCCAACAGGATAACGCACGCCCACACACTTCTGTTGTAAACCAACATGCTCTACAGAGTGTCGATATGTTGCCTTGGCCTGCTTGATCACTGGATCTGACTAATTAAACCTTTCATGAGCCGTGGGAAACATGCTTCCCACTACAATGAACTCACTCCTAGTCCCGTGGGATTCACAGTTCCCACCTCTGTACGGTGCTACCACCTAGTGAACGGTGTAGGGCATAATTTCCAATCCGAAGTTCCCGCAGTTTTTGCTGTACCTTCGCGCAGAGGCATTATATAGCTGAGTGTTGCTCTGTAGAGGAGCCTTTCAGTGCTGTTTGCGTGACATTTTGTGATTTTTTCCTCAAAGCTGTAGTATAAGGTAAATACTTTTGATTTGCCCAAATTTATGTAGGAAAACGTAAAATTAGAACGAGGAGAATTCCAGTTTGAAACAAAAGGAACCATTTGTGCAGCAAAAGGGATGGATAACCGTCCAGTCACTTTCCTGCCCTCAATTCATGACCCATGAGAAACAGCCACAGTGAAAAGGAAAAACATGGATGGTACCAGTACAGAGATTTCTTGTCCTGAAGTTGTGGCAGAATACAACAAAATAATGGATGGTGTCGGTAAGTTTGATCAATTACGAGAAAGGTATGCCATTGGCAGACGTTCTGTAAAATGGTGGCACAGAATATTTTATTTACTGGTGGACGTTGCTGCAGTGAACAGTATTATTCCGTGGAAAATAAGTAAAAGAGAATGTGGACAGCATGATCAGCTCACATACAGGATCCATCTAGCCAGACAATTGTTTGCTGGCTTCTGATCCCACAAAAGGTGTGGACAAAAACCTGTCTTTCTGGCAAAAAGGGGTAAAGTACCTGAAGATTTTCGTCATGTGGCTGTAGGGGAGCATCAACCCATTTTGAGAGAAACCTACTGGACGTGCCGTCATTGTAGTACTAATGCTGCGGAAAAGAGCACTCGCTGTGTTTGTACATATTGTCAAATACCACTTTGCGTAGACCCATGTTTCAGAAAATTCCATGGCAAGTAATTGTGAACAATCCTTGTTACAAGCGAAGTAAATTTATCAAATAAATACGACATAAATGACAAAAACAACTTTTTCAATATAACTCCAAGAAAGGGCAGTGGGAAGAATACTTCCCACCTTGTTGTGTGACCTCACTTTCACAGTTGGAGCAAATTTGATATTCTGTATGATAAATATACCTATCTGTTAACTACTATCTGCTCTCCACTCATTAAAAAAACCTGCTCAATAATTTTGCCCACGAAAGGGTTAAGCACAATGGGACTTCATGTTATTGGCTGTGGTACTCTAATGGTGGACGGCAGTTCTGGAGAAGGCGCCGACACGCCTGCAGTGCGGGTGCGCGCGCTCACCTCGACCAGCAGCTTGGCGCACTTGACGTCGGTGACGAGCGGCACGGAGTAGTCGACGGCGAGCCGGCGCGTGCGGTAGCCGTGCGTCATGAAGGACGACACGCGGCGCGCGCCGCCGTTGCGCATCGGCAGGTTGATCACCAGGTCGAAGTGCTTGCGCGCCAGGAAATCCGACAGCCGGTTCAGCTCGCCGCCCGACGAGTCGATGTCCTCGAACGTCCACTGCACCATCTCCACCTGCGCCAGACAACAGACGTCACGTGCTTGACAAGATGTACACTGCACTCGATCTGTATTGTGCGGCAGAGTAAAACGTACAAGAATCGACGAAATGGGAAAAGAATCGCCAAAGCGTCGATTCCTCAGTTACGGTCTCGAGTCCGTTAATGCTACGGTTTGACATCAGCTTTCATCCAAATAGAAGTAACATGTCTCAAAGGTCATATCGCCTCTTTCTTGCTAACCGTTTCTTGCTGTTACTTTCATTTCAGTTCCCCTCAAGATGAGTGGGATCGCAATGGATAAAAAGCCTCTGGTCAGCCAAAGGTTACACATATTTAAAAGATGATTAAGATACATAGATAAGAATATTGATGTTTTAAAACATGCACTGGTGGACGTTATTTACCATTTTCATAGAAGTACAGGAGACAAATTTTTTACGGTTCGTACCCCAATCAGTAAAAATGGAACTATCTTGTCTGTCTGTCTGTCCACCTGCTAAAAGTAATTTTTCTCAGGAACTGGTACATGTATCAAATTGAAATTTATGTCACATACTTCCCCCAATGAAACAAGGACTTTGCCGTTGGTGGGGAGGCTTGCGTGCCTCGACGATACAGATAGCCGTACCGTAGGTGCAACCACAACGGAGGGGTATCTGTTGAGAGGCCAGAAAAACGTGTGGTTCCTGAAGAGGGGCAGCAGCCTTTTCAGTAGTTGCAGGGGCAACAGTCTGGATGATTGACTGATCTGGCCTTGTAACACTAACCAAAACGGTCTTGCTGTGCTGGTACTGCGAACGGCTGAAAGCAAGGGAAAACTAAAGCCGTAATTTTTCCCGAGGGCATGCAGCTTTACTGTATGGCATCTAGAGCTGCATCAAACCAGTCTCTGGACAGAAGAAAACAACAACAACAACAACAACAACAACGTCTATGGCCCTTGGCCGTATAATGAACGTTAGCTTTTAAGTCAATTCAATCAAAAGGTACGGCCATTTATGTCACATTTTGGTTCCTGCAAACCCATTCACCAAAACCTATGGGGTACTTCCCCTTGATATGGAATGATTAAATTTAGCAAGAAGCAAGTTTTCACATTACAAGTAATGGGAAAAAACTCAGAAAATTGTTAATATGCAATTGTATTACACCAAAAGAATTTCTTTTGTCATTTGTTATCCGACTTCAAACTTCTAGTTAAATCACTCAATAGTTCTGCATTCAGTCTGACAGGATCGCATCGGTAAAAGTCAAACATCAGGCAAGGAATGACTGTTGCTCATAAGACGCGTTTCGGAATTTATCAATCGTCAGATATCTAGGAAGTATTATTGCACATAGATATGGTGTTTCATGTTGTATGAGAAACCAACACTGCCAAATTAGTCTGCGAAAACCTTGGAGTCCCTGGATCGATATTTGACCGGTATCCGTGTCAACAACAGACAAAAATGTTCGATATTATCTATTCCCGAAATGGATGAACTGTCTATATACATAAATTAAATGTGTACGGGAACATTAATGCGCGAGTCCTACTAGCACCTGACCAATTTTTGTTTAAACACATTGGTGGAAAATATTCGTATTGGCTTCTAAAATTCTACTGATGATTTTGTATTATAGTTAAAATATAGGCACCGATGACAATGTGAATGATGCGATGCTCTAATGGCGATGCTGGTGACACATGAAAATGATACTGCTAATGAAGAAGATGGAATGGTGAGTATGACTCTGGGGCTGTGTAGAACCGCATATAGGCGCTAGATGTCAGTAGTGTGGACGAAGGGTGAAGGAGAAAATGGACAGATGCTAGTGTTAGAACAGTGGGTACATCTCGAGACGTGTTTCGTCATTCGGGAGATGGAGTTGGTTGAAATTCCGACGGGAGTGGTTGATAGCGCACATATGTGCACTGAAGGTGGTATATGGATGTAGTGGCACAGCTGGGTACCTGGAATGGTGATTAGTGGGTTAGATATTGGGTGTTGGGACTGAATTTTGCTAGTAATGAATCGGATCCGAAGGTGGTCAAGGAAGAGAAGAATGTGTGGTAAATGAATGAGTTGCTACAGGATGGGATTTCGGGACGGTAAGTGGCTGTAGAAGGGGAGGCGCCGTGCATGAGATTTGTAGAATTTAGGCGGAGATACAGGAAAATTTGGCATATTTGAGGATAGTGTGGGTGAGCGATTTACAGATAAGTATCGTGGTAGAAGTCTGTACATCCCAGGTGCGGTCTGCCAGTAGCTTAAATCAGTTTTGGGCTTTGTGCTGGATGGTAAGGAGGTGAACATTTCATCTTAGTCTCCTGCCAAGGATTAGTCCTAAATGCTTTAATGTGTTACTCAGAGGGATGGGTTGGTTGTTGATGGAAGGATGATAATTTTCTATCTTTTTATAGATGCAGGGAAACTGAAGTTCCCAGCCACAGTTTCCGTCCGTATTTTCAGCCTGATCTCACGAACTATGTGGGAAATTTGATGCAGTTTTCACTAATAGGTAGACTGATTCGTGTGTATAATTTATAAGAACTTTGCGCAAATTAGCGAACTAAGATGAATTAAAGTCCCTGAAAGTAATGCCGTTGCCATCTAGCAGTGAATGGTAGTTAGGCCGCCCAACTGCACCACCAGGCCGCCATAAGCTATAGCTATCGGTAGGCCGGCGCAAGCTACTTTAGACTTTCTCAGCGGATCAGGACGTATCAGATATTTAGTAGGGCGAACCAGGTGGTGCAGCAGCTACCAGCTCCAATTACTGCCACGAGATGTCACTCAAAACACCATTTATAGCCGGCCGTTGTGACTGAGCGGTTCTAGGCGCTTCAGTCTGGAACCGCGCGACCGCTACGGTCGCAGGTTCGAATCCTGCCTCGGGTATGGATGTGTGTGATGTCCTTAGGTTAGTTAGGTTTAAGTAGTTCCAAGTTCTAGGGGACTAATGACGTCAGATGTTAAGTCCCATAGTGCTCAGAGCCATTTGAACGCCATTTATATGGGTAACAGATAACATTCATCCCTCCCGATAACTTTTCTGCTCTCGTTGCTTAAATCGTTGAAGTTATATGGAGGTGGTGATATTCAGTTACCTAACGTTGCTTCTGAATCTTAATCATAATTCTACACCGTGAACTGTAAACAAAATTACCAATGTGTCAGACAAGTCATCTAGTTGTAGATACTTAGTGTTACACACGTGAAGCTGGGGAAGTTCGCTTGTTAATCTGTAACTGACACTATAAATTCTGATTTAAGCTACACCAGAAGGTTCAACACATGTCCTTTAATGGCATCACATCTCACAGATTGACTGTTCAATTCAAATGATCTAAGTGTTTTAACTGATTGTGTACTAGTTAACTGCCCTAGGTCTCGCAAAGGTAGCAATAGCGCGCAGTTCCTAGTGAGATGACCCGATGTGTTGCAGTAATCAGTACGACAAGCAACAAGACACTGCATGTCGCAATAACGATGTGCATGGCGCTTCGCTGCCAGCCTCGTCGTGGACAACTTCCAAATATGCCAAGTATTTACGCGACCCTGGGTAGAGCTACGGCTCTCCTTACAGCGTTAAAAACAATTTCCATACGTTAGCTAAATTTCATACATAGCATTACACTACCTAAAGTGCCACCAAACGTAAATAAGGTGCCACCAAACGCAAAGTGCCACCATACGCAAAGTGCCACCATACGCAAAGTGCCACCATACGCAAAGTGCCACCATACGCAAAGTGCCACCATACGCAAAGTGCCACCATACGCAAAGTGCCACCATACGCAAAGTGCCACCATACGCAAAGTGCCACCATACGCAAAGTGCCACCATACGCAAAGTGCCACCATACGCAAAGTGCCACCATACGCAAAGTGCCACCATACGCAAAGTGCCACCATACGCAAAGTGCCACCATACGCAAAGTGCCACCATACGCAAAGTGCCACCAAACGCAAAATGCCACCAAACGCAAAGTGCCACCAAACGCAAAGTGCCACCAAACGCAAAGTGCCACAAAACGTAAAGTGGCCAGTGACTACATTTTTATTGCAAGCTTTTTAAACATTCGCTGTTTTTTACTTAATTTCCCATCTCACAATAAGTGTGCTAATAGCAAGAAGAAAAAGTTCATTATCGAGCTGTGATATGAAACTATAAAAGCAAAAAATCCATATGAGAAAGACTGTATGCATAAATCCCCCTCCCTCACCCCAAAGAAGGAGTTTTTACTTCTCGTGTAAGAAATTAAAAGTTTTACTGAGAACCTAGCTACAGAGACAGCTGTAACATTGCTTCATCTGCATGAAACAATATTTTTTAGGCACATGAGATGACTTGAAATTTCCCTCGCCGTGTATCGTACGAAACTGTTGCATGGAGAGAGCAGCAATCCTCGTTGCGCCAGCATGAACGACAGAGATGCGTGTTGGCGCATCGCGTATCGTATCACTACAGTGAGAACCGCGCCGAAGTATTTACAGTCGGACGACTTGTCTGGAGTAGAGGTAATAAATTGCATACCCAAAAACGTTCATCATGATCATCCTGTCAAATAGTGAAAACCGTGTGCGTGCGTGCGAGCGCGCGCGCGTGTGTCCAACAAATAAAAAAAAACATTTTTTGAATATTTGTTTGAAAATTATCTAGTTGTGAGGAGAGAAAAGCGCTGCCAGTGCTAGAAACTCTGGTACCACTGCATAGAAAGCAGAGTTCGAAAGAGAGCGACTGAAAACGGCGGACCACAACCCAAAACCAATATGCAGTACCGAAGCCAATACTTTTACAGGCATAGTAAGTGCGCTCGTACAATGGCAGTGGCAGCTGACGGGACTGGGCAGAGAGATTGTAAGTGCATACTTTGTTGCTGCTGGAAGTGGTAGGGGGGAGGGAGGAGGAGGAGGAGGAGGAGGAGGAGGAGGAGGAGGAGAGAGAGAGAGAGAGAGAGAGAGAGAGAGAGAGAGAGAATAAATACAAGACATATCCAATATGGCGGCAGGGACCTATCTGTAACTGGATCTTATCACCGCGACAACTACAAAATATTTTGAAGATTCTAATAGGTTTTTTATTATTTTCAACGAAGGACGTTTTCACGAAAATAATAAAAATTGGCTAACTACTCGTGAATTTGCTTACCTATCAACACTTTCCTTGCGAGCGACCATAGCATCCGATAAGTGTATATCCTCCACGAAATGAAAATGCCAAGGAAGTAAATTTAGTTCTGCTGTCAAACATCGGAGGATCGCGTCCAAATGTGTTGCTGTACAGCCTACAAATGTGTAAGTGTATACACTGAAAGGTGGGAGGGGGGGGGGGGGGGGAGATAGCGGGGCAGAATGTGTGTCGCCTGCCTGCTGTAATGGTCATCTTCGTGAAAACAACGGTTGTGTTCACAGTAACTGTCTGACATACATCTGCAGGATGCAATGAATGATACCCCCACCCCACCCAAATATAATCGCGACGGATGAATTTTACAGTACCATTTTGACCCGGACTTCAACCAAGCACTAAGGAAAATAGCATAATGGGAAAATCTCGCGTTTACAAGGAAGAAGGCGTAGTCTCACATTCCTGCCACGATAAAGATGCATTTCTGCAAGATTACTCGTCGAAGGGCAAGCCGCGGAAGGTTGAGCAACCTTATCTTCCATGGCAGTGAACCTCAGTCTGTTGTAAAATATTTCATGTCAACGGTAAAATCGTTTGCTGTTTCAGCGCTGATGCCTACTTCGTGTGGAAACCTATTCCTGTGGTGCGACCCCACTTCTACAACTGACTGACTGACTGACTGACTGATTGACTTACTTATTTACTTACTTACTTACTTACTTACTTACTTACTTAAGAGGTAGAGAGAGGAGGTGAGGGGCTAACTGAACAATTGCAACATCTGAATGATGAAATACCCGATGGCAAATTGACGAAGGAGTAGGCAATACTCGCTTCTAGTGTTGTTAAGTACGTAATACATTGTAATTTTTATAATGTATCCTTCCATGTGTATTATTAATCATTATTTGACATCATTTGAAGTAATTTAATGTCCTGTAGAAGACAAAGTTCCTCATCTCATTTCTTACACAACATTACGATTCCGTTCAAACTGAAACTTCATGTAAACATTTCTACCATCAGCCAGTTCGATAATTTGAAATCAAGGAAGCCGTTAAGTTGATTATGTAATGGAATTTGTGTAAAAGACATAGAATTTGGAAACAGAACTTTCTGGAAAACATTGCTAACGGCATAGCCAACCGTTAAAAACGTAAGCTGTTTAAATATAGCTTTATCGCTATTTTAGACACACATTAACGTATGAACCGATAGTATTTCGATACTGGAACTTCTGTAAATGGCAGCAACAAAGTTGATAAATCAGTTGTTTCCAAAACCTGTGTTTTTTTATTGTTAAAAATAAATGCATACTACATTTTTATAAGAAAATTTTATGTTTAAAAATATATTGATTTCAGGTAAGTCATCATACTCAATGGTTATTGTTGTTACTGACTGTGGGCATTTGTACAGAGTGCTATGACAGATTCTGTGAAACTTTGGTCGACGACTAAATATACATTTTACAAGACAAGAAAATTCGTCCTTTTCCTTACGTAATCTGAGTTATCTATAACTCTCGTCGACAACGAACAATCTTTCAAGATAAGTATTTCGTTTTAGATTCAGTATACTATTCCTATCATAACATTTGGTGCAAATCTGATGCTCTTCCATCGGCTGCACTGTCCCATTTACATAATCCACTGTCAAAAGGATGGTTTATTGTTAACTAGAAAACACACTCAACTGCGACCGTAGGATACTGCGACCGTTTGTAGTTTCATTACGAACCATCGGTGTGTTGTCGATTAGTGATGTCACATTTTAATAAAGTCTTTCCTAAGTTTTGCGTTATAACATATGAAAGAAATACGGTAGTAGAATGTACTCCAATAACTCCGCCTTACAGCTATTTTTATAATTAGTTAACTCAATTCCTTCTTAAATGTACTGTGTTACTGAATACTGTAATACAAAAAAGAAGTGCTAACACGTGTGTGAAATTTAACGGACTCGTCAGATACGAGACTAAAGATTTGACACATGTGGTTACGTAGAAACTATTTCTACACTAACCTAGTCAGTGATTCATTGGTGGAGTCACGAAAGGTGAACAATGCTTCAGGCCGTGACAGTGCGTTTATGAGTGACACACGGTTCGTCACTAGGTGTGTTGCAAACAGCTGATTGATAATACTATCGCGCGTGGATGGTATGAAGTTTTACTACCACCCAGAAATACGTTAGAAAAATATGAGGTGTAAGCACACAGCTACATACCGCGGTGTGATGGCTGGCAACATGTTGCTTTTTTTTCAATTTATGCTACTGCTAGTTCTTCAACTACTGTATTTCTTTGAAGTAAACGCCACATCGGGTCTTTCCCTACTAACGAAGAACGCACTGTCATTTTTTTTTTTACGAATCTCTCGCCGCTTAAGATACAGAGGACCTAGCACTGACGGTACCTGTACGCAACAGCATCGCGATAATACCCTACCACCTGTCGTTCGGCGTTGTCCAGGAGATCTTCCAGGAAAAGGGCGAGATGGTGCTGGCGTCTTACTCAGGAAAGCGGACGCTACGTAACAATCCGCGTATCCGAATTTACATTTTCTGTGATTTACGTCACTTATGGCGTACTGTACGTTGAACGGCATCATTTGACAATGTCATACAGTTTCAGAGAGGAGTTGGCACCCGAAGTGCTATGAAGAAGAAGCCGCCTCTACATTATTAGCTCCATTGTGGACAAGTTAAGAGTAGATTCCTCATAAATAGCAATGCCGCAGTACGAAAATATCCCAACAAGCAGAACCATTTTTCCTGATGTCACTTCTTGAGGACATGTGCACAGAATCGTACTGGACAACCATTTGCTGACGGAGACACGTTACCCGCTACTGGTATGGATCTTCAAGAGCCGCCTATTAATATGTCGTTAGACGTCACATCTGAAGACACTGCGTATCTAAAAACGTGCTCAACTACTCAATCTGACAAGTAATATATATTATTAACTGCAAGCTTTGATTAGTTTTAGCGATCTTCACGGGCACTACGCATCACAAAAGAAACATTACGGCTTAACACTTCTCGACGGCGAGGCTATTAGAGACGGAGTAGAGTTCTAATTCGGCAAGAAATGGGTATAGAAAGAGTCGGTATACTGAGTTCCCACTTTGTGTTTTCATCTTTGCTTCCGCAATTTCTTTTCTGTCTATTTACAATTTGCTCAGTGTATTCTGTGGCATGTCTTACAGCTGTTTTGAGGTATTATAAATGACAGAAAAAAGGAACCAGTTTTATGAAACCTTACAGAATCTGGAAAAAAACTGTGTGCGTAAAATGTGCGCCAGGGTATAAATAAAAAAAACACTTTTATTAAATCAAATACTGTTATAAGATTTTACACTGTGGGAATCTCCAAGACCGTTCCCATATTTTGCTGCCTTATTTTAAAGCCCATCCTTTGCTCAGTAGTGCGTTTAACGCGCTTATCAATTCTTGTTTATCACAAGTATTTCTTTGTCTTTCTTTTCTGTTTACCGCTAGGCGTTAACTAATAGGACACGAAAAAAGCATTCTGGTCATTAGAGCATGAAAGTGACCAATGATAAACATGTTCCCTGCAAGCAATATTTATGATAGATCGCTGGAACAACTAAAGGTACCGAGTGACTCGAAAAAAGAGCAGGTCGCTCCCTTTGCCAAACAAGGACATGGAGTATAGATGCATGTAATTAGAATCCTATACAGCTGACGTCAATCTTTTGTAGAATTATGGAACTTGTTTTATGCTCACGTGTCATGGTGTTTTTCGAGAGCGAAAATCTCTTCTATAAACATCAACATGGATTTCCTAAATAGGGCTCTAGCGAAACTGACCCCCCAGCGCCGTGGTGATCGGCGGCCAGATTGATGCCGTTACAGGTTACCCCTATGAAGTACACCAACGACTAATTATGAATGCTGCTGAAATACACTGGTAAAAAAAGAAATTACTTTACGTATATTAAGTGGAGAATATGAAGTTGTAAAATGCCTCTACTCCTCCTCTAAACAGATTTGGTTGTCACCGTCTGACGCAGTTACGATCCCTTGTGCTTGATGGCTCTGCAGACTCTAGTGAGAACCAATGATTTCAGGAACAACATCCGCTACTGACAAACTCTCCATTCAGTACAGAACGTTTCTTTAGTGAAATTATAGGCTTCAACCCGCAAACGATTCGAGCAAAGGCAAAAAGAAGTACCTCTAGCCCGCACGTCAATACGTCTATCTGACCAGGATATCTGTCTACGTATCAGACAGACAGATTAGACCGCGAACGTGGGCGGTAGGAGGATAAGGCACACGTGTTCGGCATGCTGCCTCTGACATAATTCAAAAGGAACACAATGGATTT
The DNA here is from genome assembly GCF_021461385.2 of Schistocerca piceifrons. Taxonomy (NCBI): domain Eukaryota; kingdom Metazoa; phylum Arthropoda; class Insecta; order Orthoptera; family Acrididae; genus Schistocerca; species Schistocerca piceifrons. The sequence goes on from NC_060138.1 coordinate 540,171,909, forward strand.
TCGCGCTTAAAGATGGCTCTCACTTAGCCGGTTTTTAATTTTTTTAGTAGGTGAATAACGCTCTGTAGCAAAGATCGCATAAATACTTATTTACTTTCGATAATCGGTTTCAACAAGATTTGTCGTTACCTGCCAGTTACAAAACGGGTACAGTGTGTATTGTAACCTAATTCCAAGTTGTCAGATTAGTAGATAAAATGTAGCACATTATTCAAAGGTTTGTCAGAAATAAAACTTTTAGAATCAAAAAGTACGTTGTTCAAATGGCTCTGAGCACTATGGGACTTAACATCTATGGTCATCAGTCCCCTAGAACTTAGAACTACTTAAACCTAACTAACCTAAGGACAGCACACAACACCCAGCCATCACGAGGTAGAGAAAATCCCTGACCCCGCCGGGAATCGAACCCGGGAACCTGGGCGTGGGAAGCGAGAACGCTACCGCACGACCACGAGATGCGGGCAAGTACGTTGTGCACATGGCCATGTCCGCATATGTAGCGCTCACGGATTATTGTTAAGTCTTAAAAAAAAGTACAATACAAAGTGAAATGTACAATAGCACATCTATTTACGTTATCTTGACGTGTTTCAGTAGACAACGTATATGGGAAGACTCAGTTGTGTCCTATACGTCGTCTACGACTGTACCATAGACGCCGTGTACGATGGTTCATCTCTGACTGAAACATATCTAGCTAACGTAAACAGATGAGCTATTGTATATTTTTTTTGTTTTTAAGACGTAATCATCTATGAGCGCTATATATACGGACATGGTCCAGTGCATAATGAGCTTTTTGGTTGTAACGTTTTATTTCTGAGAAACTTTTCTGTATGTATTGCACTTGATCTACTAATATGACTGCGTGGTATGAGGTTACAACTCAGCGTGAACAAGTTTTTGGAGGCCAGAAGATGACAGCAAAGCCTGTCGAAACCTGTTGTCGAAAATAAATGTGTTTATGTAATCTTGGAAATAGAAAGCTTTTCTCATTATAACAGATAGCTCCTTCTCAACATAACAAATTTCAATCTAAATTTTTTAGACGTTCAGAAGTTTTAACTCTCTCTCAAAAGTTTTTCTTGATCCCTGCCTGCCATTTGGATATTCTGAAAGAAAAAGAAGGAAAATAGCACATGGAATTCGCACTGAATTAAGGAGGACTGTACTAAGTATCGCAGTTATCTAAAAAAATATAAAATGACACACTTAAGGAAATCTGTCCTTCCTTTGACTGTTTGGTATTTTGAGCATGTTCAGACGCATTTCTTTTCTGAACCTGAATGATTTATCCAGTAGGAATTCAAGCAGAGCAGTCTCATCCGTCTGCTAAGCGTTTATCTGGATTACACCCCTCTAAAATATTTGACAGATCTTCAGTCCGTAGACTGCACAGACACTGACACACTGAACTGTTTCCTTACATACTGGGTGAAGCAGTTTTAAAGACCAATGAAGCAACCACTGTTAGCCTTAGAATTTTTTATTCCAGGTTTTGTTGTGCAGTCATCAGATTTTGCTTTCAACAATGTATCATTTGCGCGAATATTTTATCGAGGGTTCGTCTGATTCTTGTGGAACGGAAGCTCCACGCGATAAGAAATTCAACAAATCTATTTTTTATTATTTCAGTGTCCCTCAGAGCACTTTAGACAGAGAGAGAGAGAGAGAGAGAGAGAGAGAGAGAGATATTTAACACCTGCAAAATACACGCGTAGGTTCACAAATAAGCATTTTATTTTATATACACACACTTCTAACTCCTACAAGTTCGGAAGTGTGTAACAACAGGCATGCATTCACATATTTTTTTATATTTCCGGAGAATATGGCTTTGTAATTAAATCGTTTCGTCGCATTTGGTGAAATTCACTCTCGCTTAGGTTCACTTATGCATCTACACCCTTATTCTGCAAGTCACTGTACGGTGCATGGTGGAGTGTATCTTTCGTGTTCCACTGGGAAATAGAGGAGGGGAAAATATCTAGTATCTATACCGCTCTGCACGAGCATTATTTTCTCTTATGTTCGTTGTCCTGGCGTAATACGTATGTTGACGGCAACAGAGTTGTGCTGTTGTCAGGTCTCAAATGCTGGTTTTCTAAATTGTCAACAGTGCTTGTTACGGAACCTATGAATTCATGTCTCTTTTACAGTTTTCTTGTTTATTTGGGGTCGAATGTACGCGATTTCCTAGACTGAGCGAAAGGAGTATTTGAATTTATATTTTACCCATTTATCTTAAATATTTTAAGCATTTGATCGGGAATTAGGAAATGCAGTGTAAGCATGCCACACAGTTTACGAACAGAGACCGCCTCATGTTAGCTACTACCAAAACTCAAGAACCAAAAACCAAGCAATGTATTTACAGCTGGTTGGTTAAAAAAAGAAGTACAAAACAAAAATTCTTAAGAAAATTAACACAGCATGTTTAAAACGGACTGAAAAGTATAAAAATATTTCTCCTAGCCCCCACAGACTTAACCTCATACGATAGTCCTCAAAATTCGTGCTTGTTAATTTTTAATAGTTATGAAAATAATTTAAAACTTCAAACGAAAAACGTGGGCCGCATTAAATAGATAATTGATGCATGAATAATTCATGTTAGTCTTTAACAATTTTATTGCACTGCGTATGCTATGAACGGCTGTGAGATTTTTCTCTACGACAGCTACTGTCTACACTCGTTACTACACACATCAAAAAAAAGTTTTGCATCACCTCGCTTCCGAGAGTTCCGGAACCTGTACAGATAATTGGAATAGAGATCAACATAAAGATCATTCCCGGGTTGCCTCCGAACACGTCTCCGACGATTGTCTGGTTGAAGGCAAATGCGACTCTCGTCGGTGAGGAGAACGTGATGCCAATCCCGAGGGGTCTATTCGGCATGTTGTTGGGCCCATCTGTACCGCGCTGCATGGTGTCGTGGTTGCAAAGATGGACCTCGCCATGGACGTCGGGAGTGAAGTTGCGCATCATGCAACCTATTTCGCACAGTTTGAGTCGTAACACGACGTCCTGTGGCTGCACGCAAAGAATTATTCAACATGGTGGCGTTGCTGTCAGGGTTCCTCCGAGCCATAATCCTGATGGAATGACTGGAACTGATCGGCTGTCCGACTCCCTCCGTCTAATAGGCGCTGCTATGCATGGTTTTTCACATCTCTGGGCGGGTTTAGTGACATCTCTGAACAGTCAAAGGGACTGTGTCTGTGGTACAAAATCCACAGTCAACGTCTATCTTCAGGAGTTCTGGGAACCGCTTCCCCCCACTTATAGGTCGGGGAAAGATCTTCAAGGTGAAATTAGAGAGATTTTACCTGATATGGAGGCATACCAGTCTTTTTTTTCCACAACTAAACATTTGCGACGGATACAGGTCAAGGGGGAATAGCAGTGATACACAAGTATCCTTCACCGTACACCAGACAAGAAAGCGAGTTAATACTGCATTTTCATCTAGTTCTGAGCTATGTTGAAAGTTTCCATTCGTTAGCTCTTGGGGAAATCTGTATGAAATCAACTGCAAAATTTGTACCGAATAGACAAGAAAGCGACCTAATAGAAAGTGGGGGAATGAGAACATTACGATTTATTTTTCAGTTACTAGATGCGCCCATTCCCGGGGTAATGGAGGGGGGGGGGGGGGGGGACTAGCCCGTGTCTTCCCCACTAGCCACAACTCTCAGCGAAAGGAAACAATGTAGTATAGTCAGATGTATTTCTTTAAAGAAAATGGTTTAGAAGTCAGTATTATTAGGAGTGTTTCTCACAGCGTCGGAACGGCAACTTTTCTTTACACGTCCTTGCAAGTCGCCAGTAGTCTTTCAAAATATTGAAAATACTGCATAACCATAGGTCCGCAATTCAGCACTAAATCGAATGATTTTGCCCTAATAGTCTATTGCAAGAGAGCGCAATGGCAGCCAACTTTCCTCAGACTTATTTAGAATTATCGCCACTGCTTATGGCTTACATTACCTACATTAGCTAAATATAACTAAAACATAACCAGTGTACATACGTACAAATTTAAAAAAATGAAACACTTTTCGCGTATCGGCCCGGAAAGTATTTGTGTGAATGCAGGGATAGTGTGTCAGTCGTACCGTGTAATCTAGTAGAAAATAATGTTTAACAAGCACGAAATAAAACTTTGATTAACAGTTTAAAAACCCCTACACAAAGAACCTCGAAAAAGTAGAAAAAATATATCTATTGCCCCAGTGAATGGGAATGGGAATGTCGTGTGGCTAGGGCCTCCCGTCGGGTAGACCGTTCGCCTGGTGCAGATCTTTCGATTTGACGCCACTTCGGCGACCTGCGCGTCGATGAGGATGAAATGATGATGATTAGGACAACACAACACCCAGTCCCTGAGCGGAGAAAATTTCCGACCCAGCCGGGAATCGAACCCGGGCCCTTAGGATTGATAGTCTGTCACGCTGACCACTCAGCTACCGGGGCGGACATTGCCCCAGTAAGTAATATATTGTGACCCAAGTGTCGTCGCCTGAAGGGACCGCGAAGTATGTACAAACTAAACACATCTAAAAATTACTATGAAGTACGATTGTTGAATACCAATAAGCCATCTAGAAAACGTAGGTAAATATCAAAACAGTAGTATCAAATCGTTGAGTTTAAATCTTAATTAGCTTACTCCGAAAAATTCCGGCACTTTTTTCGCAAAATTTTTCTACGCTCACCTTTTACTTATTGTGCACGGTCTCTTCCGAAATACTCTTATCCATAACTGGTGACTGCTCCCAACGCCCTTGCCACTTCCGGAAGCAGTCTTCGTACGCCTCTTGCTGGATCGCGCGAAGCGCCGTCTGTGAATTTTCTTTTATCTCGTCTATAGCTGCAAATCCTCGTTCTTTCAAAGGGATTTTCAACTTTTTCTTTCCAAAGTCCGCAGGGGCCAGGTCTGGAAAGTACGGACGATGAGGCAGCACAGAACTTCGTTTTTCGTGCGACAGTCATGCACCAACAGGGGTGAATGTGCGGGTTTGTTACCGTGATGCAAAATCCATGAATTGTCTCGCCACAATTCAGGCCATTTCCTTCTCACATTTTCTCCCAGGCGTCGCAACAGGTCCCTACAGTATCATCGATTAACAGTTTGTCCCTGTGGCACGAATTCATGATGAACTAATCTTTCAAAGTCAAATAAAACTGTCAGCATGGCTTTGACATTTGATCTGGCCTGACGAGAATTTTGTGGTCTTGGAGAACTTTTCCTGACCGATTGTGAAGATTGAACCATGGTCTCAACATGGTAACTATACACCCACATCTCATCAGCAGTTACGATTCTCATAAGGAACATCTCGTTCTCATTTGCACAATCCGAAAGCTCTTCATATGTTGCGGGGCGAATGTCTTTCTGGTCTTGACTCATGAACTGGGGGAAGAACGTGGCGGCAACAAATGCATTCCCAGTTGCTGTGTCTGGATTTCATGATATGATCCAACTGAAATGTAACATTTTTCTGCCGTCCCTGAAATGAGCGTCGTCGGTAGACGTCGAAGGGCGCGATGAGAGAGGGTGATCTCTTTATCCTCCCTCTGGCCATTTTTAAACCGTATGAACCATTCGTAACATCGCGTATGGCGTAAGCACTTATCACCGTAGGCTTCCTGCATCGTTTGGCGTGTCTCTGTAAAGATGTGTTGTTCCTCTAACTCTGCTATCTCGAAATTCGCAAACTCTGCGATCAACATTCTACTCAATGCAATACTGAACTAACAGACATACATCGATGACTCTTCCGGCAGTTACACATTGAAGACAGGCGTGCGCAAGGTTGCCAACCGCATTTCCCTTCAACACACCACTGACGTGGAATTATGCATGTTCCGGAACCTTCTGAAGTCTCAGCCGTCAACGACGCCTGCTCTCACGCGACTGCCGGTTCGGGTCGCCGCACTTCATTACTCCTCGCGCGCCGTACACTGAGTACCGCGCGATTCGCGCTCGCGGTTTAAGTGTGCCTGAGCTAGTGTGCTATCGTCAAACCACTGCAGGACATAGACCTCGTAAGATAGAATAATGCATGAAACTTACTTCGTAAAAATATGACAAAATAAAGAGTGAAGTCTATTCTTTAATAATGTTAGGGCAATTAAAGATGGACTGGTTTTCATATTTTACAATGTACATAATATTAACTTCACATCTATGTAGAAGTGCGGATGCGGGACGCACAGGACTGGAAAGGATGACGTCAAACTGAAGAGGCTTACACTCAGCAATAATGCTGTTCTAGAAAAGATAGCTGCCCTTAACTTCTTACTTTTCTGTTTACTTAGCGGTCCCCTGAACTTAAAAGGGCAATACATGTTACTTTTTCTACTTTTTAGAGGTTTTTGAGTCGGAGTTTTTATATTTTGATTTAACTTTTATTTCGAGGTGCTAATTAAAACTTCGCTTGTCGTACTTCAGGTACGTAACGTAGCTCTGAATACCACAAATGTGCGTGTGATTTGCACAAGCACACAAGAGAGGGGGGGGTGGGGGGTGGAAGAGAGAGATCACGGAGTTAAGGAATATGTCTCGACCATAGAGAAACATTTGAAGATTAAAGGGCCATCGACACTTACATTACTTATTAGAAGTTGACTAATAGCCCAGCTCAAAATGAGTAAGGAAGGAAATCAACTGCATCCTTCTGACCATGCAAATATTCAGGTAAAGCCATCTACAGACTGGGTTTTGAACCTTTGTGCTACCGAATACTATTGCAGTATCATATACATTGCACCACTTTGCTCTGAGAGATGATTTAAGGGTGACAGCTAAAAGGAATGTGTATGTGTGTGTGTGTGGGGGGGGGGGGGAGGGGGCGGTAGTGGTGGTGTGTTACGTGGAGTGGAATAAATATGACGATGTGGAGAAAATAGTGCGGTAGTGCCGAGAAGAAGGGCAGTGGAGATAAGTTGAAAGACACTAGAGAGCAACACAACTGCTGGACACCACAGGTACTTTCATCAGAATAAGTCCAACAAGATTAGCACGACGCGAACGCACAACCTCATACCGGAACGCTGGGATTATGTGAAACCGCATGCACTACTGTTTCATGATATTCAATATTGCAATATCTTCAGCAATTAAATAATCATCGTTTCTGGAAAGTGGCTGGTGTAGAACAATAGGTCAAGAAAATTGTTTGTTGTAATACTTACATAACCGAGTCGCCTCTGTCGACACACACACACACACACACACACACACACACACACACACACACACACACAGGAGAGAGAATGTCTTTCAAAACATGCACGATAAGAACAGCATATTTATGCGATGAGGAGAGTAACACAGATAATATCATATAAGCTGGACGCGTGTAATGGACTGATTTACTTTCAGAATGCATTACTCTTAATGAGCGAGTGCGGCGCTTGAAACAAAGCATCTGAGATACATTAAGACTACCGATAACAGCCAAGTTCTGCAACAGACGAGTCCGGTGTAAAAGTCTTGATTCTTTGGCAAAGGTTCTTGTATTGGCAGAACGTTACAATCTAGAGAAAGAAAAAAAATTATTTTAATCAGAATTGAGGGTCGGTTTCAGCTGTCCGATTGAGTTTCTATAATGGCTCAGAATCCTGAGAATCACCCATTTAACAAGGTAAGCTAAAGCAAAATATACAGGAAAAACTGTGGCTGAGAGTATGTTCCGAACTGATATGGGAAACAGCGTCTGAAGTCAAAACAATCTGGTGTTAAATTTCACAAGCAGTGTGATGCACGGAGAATGATTGCCCTCGTTTTATTTTTCTCCGTTGTCAGGTCGTCACAGGAATCTTTGAGACATTAAGGTGCTTCCCGAACTGTGGTAACAGTTTCGTGTCAGTGTGATACTATTCCGATCGACAATAATAGACTAATGCATCGTGAATTACTGCGTACGTTACATGTCTGTTCAATTTGCCCAAAATCCCAGAAAGGTCTATTTGTGTTCACCAGACTTCAACTTATAAAATGTTGGCTGACAGTATCGTACCCAATGCGGTGGAATTTGGGCGTTGCAACGTTTGTCTGGGTAAAAGAAATTTAATTATTGGTTTGATTTATTGTTATATTCATTCATTACTTGGACTTAATCCTAAGTTTTAGACAACTTGCCACACGTTGAGCGCTCACGTCTACACTAGTTTCAGATGACTGCCACTTTGAAACGCATATTTGAACAAGACCACTTCGCTTGTTTCTCCAGTTTTGCCTCGTATTGATCTTGAAGGCGTTGTCACTTCCCTTCCAAAAGCTTGAGTGTGTTACGTGTCAATGCCAGCTAACGGTCCCAACACCAGCTATTTAACATTCGTCCTTTTCCGGAGCTCCGTAAACAGGATTACAAATCTTTTTTACTGCAACTGCAGTTAGTTTTGGATAACCAGTAACTTCGCAGCCATTATCTTAAATAGTACTCTTCATGTTATACAATTTGAATGACTATTTTTAAATAATACCACATCAAAATGATACCAACTAGTTAACGCGTGTATCTTCCCGCACGCACAACGTTCGACATTTGTCGCACGTATAGATAACGACATTCCGTAAAACGTATAGCCTGTATATTTAGCTGTTGTGTTGTTGTCTTCAGTCCTGAGACTGGTTTGCTGCAGCTCTCCATGCTATTCTATCCTGTGCAAGCTTCTTCATCTCCCAGTACCTACTGCAACCTACATCCTTCTGAATCTGCTTAGAGTATTCATCTCTTGGTCTCCCTCTACAATTTTTGCCCTCCACGCTGCCCTCCAATGCTAAATTTGTGATCCCTTGATGCCTCAAAACATGTCCTACCAACCGATCCCTTCTTCTAGTCAAGTTGTGCCACAAACTTCTCTTCTCCCCAATCCTATTCAATACCTCCTCATTAGTTATGTGATCTACCCACCTAATCTTCAGCATTCTTCTGTAGCACCATATTTCGAAAGCTTCTATTCTCTTCTTGTCCATACTAGTTATCGCCGGCCGAAGTGGCCGTGCGGTTAAAGGCGCTGCAGTTTGGAACCACAAGACCGCTACGGTCGCAGGTTCGAATCCTGCCTCGGGCATGGATGTTTGTGATGTCCTTAGGTTAGTTAGGTTTAACTAGTTCTAAGTTCTAGGGGACTAATGACCTCAGCAGTGAGTCCCATAGTGCTCAGAGCCATTTGAACCATACTAGTTATCGTCCATGTTTCACTTCCATACATGGCTACACTCCATACAAATACTTTCAGAAACGACTTCCTGACACTTAAATCTATACTCGATGTTAACAAATTTCTCTTCTTCAGAAACACTTTCCTTGCCATTGCCAGTCTACATTTTATATCCTCTCTACCTCGACCATCATCAGTTATTTTGATCCCCAAATAGTAAAACTCCTTTACTATTTTAAGTGTCTCATTTCCTAATCTAATTCCCTCAGCATCACCCGATTTAATTTGACTACATTCCATTATCCTTGTTTTGCTTTTGTTGATGTTCATCTTATATCCTCCTTTCAAGACACTGTCCATTCCGTTCAACTGCTCTTCCAAGTCCTTTACTGTCTCCGACAGAATTACAATGTCATCGGCGAACCTCAAAGTTTTTATTTCTTCTCCATGGATTTTAATACCTACTCCGAATTTTTCTTTTGTTTCCTTCACTGCTTGCTCAATATACAGATTGAATAACATCGAGGAGAGGCTACAACCCTCTCTCACTCCCTTCCCAACCACTGCTTCCCTTTCATGTTCTTCAATTCTTGTAACTGCCATCTGGTTTCTGTACAAATTGTAAATAGCCTTTTGCTCCCTGTATTTTACCCCTGCCACCTTTAGAATGTGAAAGAGTATTCCAGTCAACATTGTCAAAAGCTTTCTCTAAGTCTACAAATGCTAGAAACGTAGGTTTGCCTTTTCTTAATCTTTCTTCTAAGATAAGTCGTAAGGTTAGTATTGCCTCACGTGTTTCCAACATTTCTACGGAATCCAAACTGATCGTCCCCGAGGTCCGCTTCTACCAGTTTTTCCATTCGTCTGTAAAGAATTCGCGTTAGTATTTTGCAGCTGTGACTTATTAAACTGATAGTTCGGTAATTTTCACATCTGTCAACACCTGCTTTCATTGGGATTGGAATTATATTCTTCTTGAAGTCTGAGGGTATTTGACCTGTCTCATACATCTTGCTCACCAGATGGCAGAGTTTTGTCAGGACTTGCTCTCCCAAGGCCGTCAGTAGTTCTAATGGAATGTTGTCTACTCCCGGGGCCTTGTTTCAACTCAGGTCTTTCAGTGCTCTGTCAAACTCTTCACGCAGTATCGTATCTCCCATTTCATCTTCATCTACATCCTCTTCCATTTCCATAATATTGTCCTCAAGTACATCCCCCTTGTATAAACCCTCTATATACTCCTTCCACCTTTCTGCCTTCCCTTCTTTGCTTAGAACTGGGTTGCCATCTGAGCTCTTGATATTCATACAAGTGGTTCTCTTCTCTCCAAAGGTCTCTTTAATTTTCCTGTAGGCAGTATCTATCTTACCCCTAGTGAGACAAGCCTCTACATCCTTACATTTGTCCTCTAGCCATCCCTGCTTAGCCATTTTGCGCTTCCTGTCGATCTCATTTTTGAGACGTTTGTATTCCTTTTTGCCTGCATCATTTACTGCATTTTTATATTTTCTCCTTTCATCAATTAAATTCAATATTTCTTCTGTTACCCAAGGATTTCTATTAGCCCTCGTCTTTTTACCTACTTGATCGTCTGCTGCTTTCACTACTTCATCCCTCAGAGCTACCCATTCTTCTACTATATTTCTTTCCCCCATTCCTGTCAATTGTTCCCTTATGCTCTCCCTGAAACTCTCTGCAACTTCTCGTTCTTTCAGTTTATCCAGGTCCCATCTCCTTAAATTCCCACCTTTTTGCAGTTTCTTCAGTTTCAATCTGCAGTTCATAACCAAGAGATTGTGGTCAGAATCCGTATCTGCCCCTGGAAATGTCTTACAATTTAAAACCTGGTTCCTAAATCTGTCTTACCATTATATAATCTATCTGATACCTTTTAGTATCTCCAGGATTCTTCCAGGTATACAACCTTCTTTTATGATTCTTGAACCAAGTGTTAGCTATGATTAAGTTATGCTCTGTGCAAAATTCTACAAGGCGGCTTCTTACAAAATGATACAAAACTTTTAGTGAATTATAGCTTGGAGAAAGACGACGTCTCGTCAACAAACTAAGAGTGGCATTGTCGAACATTCAAAGTTGCATACCAGGGAACTGACTGGTTTTAAGAGTCAATAAAAAAGTATCATTAGAATGTTGCGTCACTACGTTTTATCTGTGCTAACACAAGTACAGAACTACAGCAGGAACGTTGTACCTAGGAGAACTATATTAAAAACCATTTCTCAAATATTGTAATTGTTTACAAGAAAAAATGAGAAAATTAAGACTGAGAAATTTTTAAATTTCACACAAAAACTTTCTTGGTATTAGATTTAAAATTTACTGCAGGGCTCCCTGTGTTTTTCAGTAAGAAATAGCAACATAGTCAACAGGTCTGTCTGTATTGCAGCTGATAAACATGACCGGTTTTGCAGATAAAACACAGCATGACATGCGTTAGGCACGGTCTTTCCCGTTTTGAATTCATTGACGTATTCCCTTTCTTCTGTTTCAGAGAAAGGCTTTTTAGTAGCTATTAGAGATCAGCGAGTGCGACACACATCGATCATACTGCATTTGGAGGTCAAACGTGCCTGCATTGAAAACAATGTTTCTGCACCATCTTTAAAATCAAATAAGTCAATTGTGTGCACTGGAATTACGTGGAATGGGTTCATAGCTTTGGCTGCCTCAACAATCTCGTTTAAATCTTGCGGAACAAAGACTTTGTCTTATAGTACTTGCAACTCCTGAGAGAAGGAATGCTTGACAGAAAGACCACGCACCATCTAGCAATGAATGTTTGAAGCATTTTCTGCTTGATTTGGTAGTCTGACAACCCTAGGAACATCAACACAGTGCCAAGAACACAACACAGTGCCAAGAACACAACACAGTGCCAAGAACACAACACAGTGCCAAGAACACAACACAGTGCCAAGAACACAACACAGTGCCAAGAACACAACACAGTGCCAAGAACACAACACAGTGCCAAGAACACAACACCACTGAATGCGTGATTTGTTAAAAAATGGCATTTAGAATACTTGACATATCCACTCTTCGAATACGCTTTAGAGTGAACCGTAACTTCTCAAGAAAGTTATCACTGATAACTAAATGCTGTGGAAGTAACTAAAAGAACTCTAACGCGTTATTGGTTACACAACTGGCTTTTTGGAATGAACGGAAATGGGTGCCTCAAGTCTAACGGGCAAGCCGTGTTTACCTGAAAGCCGTCCCTTGGAAACTATTGAGATGGTCAGCCTGCTGAAACGGAAACTGTTGTAAGAAATATACACAGGGTAATTTTAAATCCTTCCAGGAGGGGCTTTATGCGACCACAACTTAAAAAATTCATAAGAGTGCAAGTGATTTCTTACTGCGTTGCGCGTAGAAGAGGTCACAGACAGAACTGCTTATACAAATGCGATGTTTCTGTTGTCTTGGTTTTCTCCATTGTAAATAAATACAGTGTAATCTTTCTTAGAACTAACTTAAATGCTCGCCTCTACATCCACAGCTGATACTAAAGAATGTGTCGCTATTTGGATGGTCGAGGGATAGGGAGCGGCGAGCATATCGCTGAAAGACGACGGAAAGAATACATTTTCAGTCTGTATTTAAAAAAATGGTTCAGATGTCACAGAAAGAGAAACTAGAATGTATTATCGTCGTTAAAATGCATTAGAAATCTTATATGAGCTGAAATGTTAAAAAATTTCGCATGTTGAAATACAGGAAATCTTTACCTGTTATACGATTATTTACCTGTTACAGAAACATTATTGATGAAGAACAACAAAGTCACTCATAAACTGTAGTAATAATTTAGTCCAGGACATCGTGAAGAAACTTTTACAAAATTTAACAATTTGAATCAAACGAAGTGATTTAGTTGGACAACATATTTTCTATGAAGAACACGCACAATATGATTCAATCATACATGTCTAGGGTAGTGGTATGACGAAACTTTCATGAAGTGATTGCTTATCAGAGGACGTGGCATCTTTCAGGATGGGACAGAGCAGTAGTATCACCGCGTCCCGACCGGTGTACGTGTTCCCACGCCCATGTGCAGAAGGTGCACATTTATGTTAATACGGTGCGGGGTAAGAACCTTCACTTTCATCTTCCGTATAGTTAGTTAAGGGCAGTCACATAAATTAGAAAATGTTAGTAGAGGCTGGCTGCTATAAATATTTCATTATTTTATTATTACGATCTAATAAAACTCATGACGTGAGCGACGTAATTATCGATTCTCTCACTTCGGGCTATGGTTGAAAACCAGAAGCGAAATCTACCGCCTAATTAACCTGTTTATATACTCTCGCGGTTTCGAAATGTATCGTCGATCTGTCTGTAGCGGTTGGCGTTTAGGTCATAACGCTCGACAGGCTTCTGGTGGTTTCTACGCCATAGAGTTCGTCACCTCTGCTAATAAATCACTAACTCCACATCAAAATTAGAGGGAATAAAACACAATTTATGTTTCCTTCGTATAACTCCCCTCCCCCCCCCCCCCCCTCCTCCAGTTCGACTAGCAAGTAACGAGATCTTACATACAAAACCAGACGTTTTTGTTAAAACTCCAAATCCAAAGCTTTAAGTTGACGCTGGCCGTTTGTCTGGACAAAGGTGTATATTTGTGTCTTCCTTGACAAGACCTGTAACCTTATTACGGATGCACTCTAAATCAAATATGTGACAGCAAGCAAGCCAGTGTAACAAACCTCCTTGCCCACGGTGAGATTATTATTATTATTATTATTATTATTAACAGAGGCACAACACGAGTAGTGATAGTGAGTGATTGGCTATGAAGGCTGGGCACAAAATATCGATTCAATCTGTGTAATCTTTGAAATCTAGCTGGCAACACAGACGTTTCGACTTCTCTTTGACACAGTAGAAATATACGCAGGTACGTGGAACGTACAGCAATCGGCTGCGGGCTAATCGTCCTGCTTTGTTCGTATACATAAAAATGGTTCAAACGGCTCTGAGCACTATGGGACTTAACTGCTGAGGTCATCAGTCCCCTAGAACTTAGAACTACTTTAACCTAACTAACCTAAGGACATCACACACATCCATGCCCGAGGCAGGATTCGAACCTGCGAACGTAGCGGTCGCGCTGTTACAGACTGTAGCGCCTAGAACCGCTCGGCCACTCCAGCCAGCCCGTATACATACACTATGTGATCAAAAGTATCCGAACACCCCCAAAAACATACGTTTTTCATTTAGGTGCATTGTGCTGCAACCTACTGCCAGGTACTCCACAACAGCGACCTCAGTAGTCATTAGATATTGAGAGAGAGAGAGAGAGAGAGAGAGAGAGAGAGAGAGAGAGAGAGAGCGCGCAGAAAGTGGCGCTCCTGGGAACTCTCGGACTACGAACGTGGTCAGGTGATTGGGTGTCACTTGTGTCATACGTATGTATGCGAGATTTCCACACTCCTAAACATCTCTAGGTCCGAAAAACTGCCTATTGGCTTCTGTCTTGGGTCCTTCGGCCGACGCTCGTCTGATGATTTTCCTGACGTTACACCAGCAGGAGTGGCTGGCACTGTCAAAGCTTCACCCTCCATTGCTGGTGATGAACTGGAGCCGAACTTGCGGCCGCAGACTATATATGTACTCGGCGCACCAACGTCCGAGAGCTTATCCGCCGTCATTTCCGGTGCGGCTCTCCTCTTACTACCTTCGACGGTCATTCGCTGCAGCACCGGAAGTCAGGATCCGTTCACCTTAAGGCTTTCTTCTTTTTTGTTGAAATTATTCCCGTCCTTTTTTTTTTCTATCGCCTCTCTGAACAAGCGGGTGTGGTAGTGGTTCTCTAGAGCCAGAACTTCCGTGTCGGCGAATTTTGTTATGTGGTCGATCTCTCACATTGCGGGCTCTGCCACGGCCATTTTCTCCACCTGCGCTAACCTGCAATGTCATTTACGTTCTTTGATCATGGTGTTGATTGATAGTCCAGTCATTCTGACAAACTTTTCCGCATGTGCATGGTATGTGGTATATTCCCTACATTGCAAGTGGATCACTTTTTTCCTTTGCTGATCTAAGACACTTTGATCTTCTTAGTTGGTTTGAAAATCACCTTTACGCAGTGTTTGCGCATTATACGGCCGATTCTGTCCGTCAAACTGGAAATGTATGGCAGAAGGGCCGTACCAGACATTTCTTTTTCTCCTTTGTCGCTTCGCCGAGTGTTTGGCACTGTTACACTTCTAATGTAGCTTGTGGAGTACCCATTGCTCCGCAGAACACTTTCCAGGTGTTGCATTTCTCATCTGAGGTGCTGCGACTCACATGTTCATCCTGCTCGCGTTACGAATGTATTAATCGCGCCTCTTTTCTGGTTCGTGTGATAAATTGTGCAGGTATCGGTCAGCGTGTGTTGGTTTTCGTTACACGCTCTGTCCCAGGTTTTCGCCATCCCTTGTGACCTGTGTCTTAGGAAGTCACCGAGCTTTTCTTCACCCTAGCTCCACATAACGAAAGTATCATCGACGTATCTTTAACAGCCGCCATGCCAACATAAAATCACCATGGACGTAGAAAAGGACAAGAAACTACCATTTCTAGATGTGCTGGTCACAAGGGATGGAAAAAACCTGGGACACCGCGTGTATCGAAAACCGACACACACTGACCGATACCTGCACAATTTATCAATTCTAAATAAAAAGAACCTTAAAACTGAAGCAATATTTTCAACCTCTGTTATAATGCCCAGTTGTGGGTGTTCCTCCGACAGGGTTGTTTGCTGTTATATTCTACTATATATGATGCTCCGCAAAAATTAACGTACAATGAGGTGGTAAATAGTCATGGGATAGAGATATGCACGTATACATTTACTGAGAGTACCGCGTACACAAGGTATAAAAGAGCAGTGCATTGGCGAAGCTGTCATTTGTACTCAGCTGATTCATTTGAAAAGGTTTCCAACATGATTATGGCCACAAGACGAGACTCTGAACGCGGAATGGTAGTCGGAGCTAGACGCAAAGGGCATTCCGCTTCGGAAATCCTTAGAAAACTCAATATTTCGAGATCCACAATATCAAGAGTGTGCCGAGAATACCAAATCTGAGGCATTAACTCTCTCCACGAACAACCCAAGCCTGCGTGAAACAATCTCAGAAATCATTGTTCGACGCAAGACGAACTTACGCGGTGCAGGTAATGGCTATGGCAGCGAACGACCGACGCGAGTGCCTTTGCTAACAGCACGACATCGCCTGCTGTGCCCTTTCTGGGTTCGTGACCATATCGGTTGGACGTTACCGGTACCGGAAATCGTGGCCTGGTCAGATGATTCTCGATTTCAGACGGTAGCGTTCGGATGTGGCGCAGATCCCGCGAAGCCATCAACCCAAGTTGTCAACAAGACTCTGTGCGAACTGGTGGTGGTTCCATAATGGTGTGGGCTATGTTTACATGGAATGGACTGGGTTCTCTGCTCCAACCGAACCGATCACTGACTGCAAATGGTTATGCTCAGCTATTTGGAGACTACCTGTAGCCATTCGTGGACTTCATGTTTCCAAACAACGATGTCGTGTCAGTCGGTCACAACTGTTCACGATTGGTTTGAAGAACATTCTGGACAATTCGAGTAATTATTCAGCCATCCAGATCGCCCGACATGAATCCCAATAACATTTCTGGTGCATAATCGAGAGATCATGTTAGTGCAGAAAATCCTCCAGCAGCAACACTTTCGCAATTATGTACGGCTATAGAGGCAGCATGGCACAGTATTTCTGCAGGAAACTTCCAACGACCCGATTCGATGCCACATCGAGTTGCTGCGTTATGGGCAAAAGAATGTCCGAGAAGATACTAGGAAGTGTCCGACGACTTTTGTCACCTCAGTGTATTAACTACTAGGTGGAAGCGAATTAGTGCGGGAGCGTGTTGCCAGAGGTCTCCCAATCGTGCACAAGATGTCATATGGCGATAGGTCAGCGTGACTATAGCGCCAAATGAGGCTGGCCTCGGAACATGAGGCAGCTGAAGGAACGGGAAAGCAGTTTGTATCAATCACCGAGCAGTTATTGTGCACTGTGGTGGTGGTGGTGGTGATTACAGCACGGCTCTGAGACAACATTTAGAGGACTTCATGTAGGGAAGGAGGACTTCCCTCAGTGAAGAATCAAAGCGGAAGGAGGAGGAATTGCGAGGAGTGTAGCCCAGGAGTTTGGAATTGTTCACAGCATTGTTGCACGTGCACGAGGGGCTTTCCCAACTACACGCATTGCTGCCTAAAGGACAGGAGATGGTCGACCACGGTTAACTACAGCACCAAAAGACAGCTACATTGTGCAACAGGCAAGAAGGGACCCACAACAATCAGCGGGTGAAATTGCAACCACATTTAGAAGGCCTGAAAGATACACAATCTTACGCTCCACAGTGGCACAACTACTGTATGGGGGGGTAGTCTCTTTCCCCTACGACCAGTATGTTGTGTTTCGTTGACACCCGCACATCGCTGTACTATACCCACGTAGAGTGGGTTGCGTGCTCTTCTCGGATGAGATGAGATTAAGTTTGAATAGTTTGGTCGAGTGTAGCCATGTATGGTGGAGTGTAGCCATGTATGGAAGTGAAAGATGGACGATAAATAGTTTGGACAAGAAGAGAATAGAAGCTTTCGAAATGTGGTGCTACAGAAGAATGCTGAAGGTTAGATGGGTAGATCACGTAACTAATGAGGAAGTATTGAGTAGAATTGGGGAAAAGAGAAATTTGTGGCACAACTTGACTAGAAGAAGGCATCGGTTGGTAGGACATGGTCTGAGGCATCAAGGGATCACCAATTTAGTATTGGAGGGCAGCGTGGAGGGCAAAAATCCTAGAGGGAGACAAAGAGATTAATACACTAAACAGATTCAGAAGGATGTAGGTTGCAGTAGGTACTGGGAAATGATGAAGCTTGCACAGCATAGAGTAGCATGGAGAGCCGCATCAAACCAGTCTCAGGACTGAAAATAACAACAGTAATTCTGGACGGACCGTCATACTGCGAGAAGTGGGAACACATGATGAATCCAGGAACACTATCGAACAAGATCGTTTTGAGTGTCCAGTTGTTATGGCGTGGGGGAGGCATGATGATGTGTGGGCGTACTGATCTCCAAATCTTTGAACAAGATGCACTCAAGATTCAACGTTATTGTGACACTGTACTCCATTCCCATGTACGTCTTTTTAGGGACTCATTGGGCCCTGACTTAATTTTTTATGGATGATAACGTGCGACAGCATGGAACAGCGCAGATACAGTAGCTCTTGGAACGAGAGGATATTCGGGCGAATGAACTCTGTCCGTTCCCCGTCCCCCTTCATCTTAAATGACATCAAGTACGTACAATGCGTTGGGGAGACACCAGCAGTTGTCAACCACGCTGGTGGAGGAATGCAACGTCGTACCACAAGCTCTCTTTACCAAGCTTGTGGCCAGCATGGGAGAACATTGCAGAGCATACATTGCGTCTGTTGTGATCACACACCCTATTAAGAACCACGTCCCGCCTTTTGTAATGCCCACTGGACCAGAATTAAATGCGGTGACATCGGTGAAATTATTGTGCTTGAGTAAAAGTGTTCGTCTCGTTGCGTATTTCTTTCAGTTACCTTCTGTACTATACAGCACCAGTTCTTCCTATGTATGGTGCAAGTTTCATTATTGCAGTCACACACCACGCTAAACCTACTGTCGGCTGTAAATTTTGCAGAAAAGTGTATTCTAGTTGTAGCTTATTTATTCTATACATGGAAAAACTAAACACTGATCGCTGTAGGGCTTGTCACTTAAACTTTTGTCTCTTCGTTCCCGCTGCGTAAATAATTTACTCAAATCCGACCGAATGACTTTTCTAAAAGGGCGAAGTTTTTTGACGTATTTTCAATACGTTTTAATGGATGTCATGAGGTTTTAAAAAAAATTACGCACTGTTGTGACTGGTTTTCTGACTTAACTAAAGACGAAAAGTCAACGAATCTAGTACACACTTCTGAACGAGTTTTACATAATGTACATAAATCCTAATCCACGAACCGATCTCTCTCACTGCGTTTTAATTGTCAAGGTTCGCTGGAGTAGAAAATTGTACTTTCAATTTGTGCCTATCTTTTGATAAATTTCAATAGAATACGAGAGAGAAGGCAGTGGAACTACTGAGGCAAATAGTGCAATGAATTGTATTTTATTCTTGATTTTTGCCGATCACTGAACTACGGAAGACGTTAGCCATTGCCGTGTTACGTACGATCTTCAGTTCTTGTTTCATGGTGGTCTTTATGACACGTACCTAAGTGCGAAGGAAGTAACAAACGGGCACGAATGAAGCTTCGATCCAAATTGGCAGAGTAAATAGTGGCACGTTAAACTTAATTTTCAAATTGCAGTGCTGAATAACTTATGAAACATGCAGAACTGAGCCTGCTTCTTAACTTGAAAGTCACAAACTACTTTTATATATCCTAAGAAGTTAACGTGATGTATATGCAACACACATTACACCCACGTCAGTGGTGTTGCACTGTAACCATTAACACAGTTCGCGAAAGCCAAGAAGAACGACATATTTTTCTTTTTTTCCCAATAAGGTGAAGGGAAGGAAGGTAATGGCGCACAGTGGCTTTCAGGAATGACTGTTTTTCCACGTTCACAAATAACCTCTCCTTTGATTCAATGGCTTAATCTTAAATGTAAATTTCAGAGTAATGGAACGTCAAGTTTGACAGTTTTTATACCGGATCAGATATTTTCCACTGAAAATGTTCGTAGATGTTTTTAGTCTCTTTAAGTGCTGACATTGTCATGTACTAATTGAACGTGGCAAATTTACCATCGTTGAATGCCTTTCCAATAGTTCATCTCTGAGTACAGAATCCGCTGGTTTGCCTGATTTGGCAGATGTATTTTATTTTCTTTTTGGTGCAGAATGCCCTTCCTGTCGTCGAAGTCACCAGTTAAGCTAAGGAGGAGAAGTCGTGTGCACAATCTGTCTGTGACTGGTGTAAACTTTCTTTGCGGATTTCGTATTTCCTGAGGCGGAGATTGAGGAACCAATCCCGTAACCGCCTAAACTAAGGTGGACAACCGTTTAAAATCCGCGCATAGGATGCAGATATCTACATCTACATGGATACTCTGCAAATCACATTTTAGTGCCTGGCAGAGGGTTCATCGAACCACCTTCACAATTTTCTATTATTCCAATCTCGTATAGCGTTTACGAGCTCTGATTTCCCTTATTTTATCGTGGTGATCGTTCCTTCCTATGTAAGTCGGTGTCAATAAAATATTTTCGCATTCGGAGAGAAAGTTGGTGATTGGAATTTCGTAAGAAGATTCCGTCGCAACGAAAAACGCCTTTGTTTTAATGATGTCTAGCCCAAATCCTGTATAATTTCAGTGACACTCTCTCCCATATTCCGCGATAACACACAACGCGATTTCGCGATAACACACAACGCGCTGCCTTTCTTTTAACCTTTTTCGATGTACTCCGTCAGTCGTATTTGGTAAGGATCCCACACCGCGCAGCGGTATTCTAAAAGAGGACGGACAAGCGTAGGGCACGCAGTCTCGTTAGTAGATCTGTAACATTTTCTAAGTGTCCTGCCAATAAAACGCAGTCTGGATAGCCTTCCCCACAACATTTTCTGTGAGTTCCTTCTAATTTAAGTTGTTCGTAATTGTAATTCCTAGGTATTTAGTTGAATTTACGGCCTTTAGACTTCACTGATTTATCGTGTAACAACGAATTCCTTTTATCACTTATATCGATGACCACACACTTATCATTGTTTAGGGTCAACTGCCAATTATCACGCCATTCAGATATTTTTTGTAAATCGTTTTGCAATTTGTTTTGATCTTCCGATGACTTTATCAGTCGATAAACGACAGCGTCATCTGCAAGCAACGTAAGACGGCTGCTCAGACTGTCTCCCAAATCGTTTATATAGATAAGGAACAGCAAAGGGCCTATAACACTACCTTGGGGAACGCCAGAAACCACTTCTGTTTTCCGCAAATGGCTCTGAGCACTATGGGACTTAACTACTGAGGTCATCAGTCCCCTAGAACTTAGAACCACTTAAACCTAACTAACCTAAGGACATCACACACATCCATGCCAGAGGCAGGATTCGAACCTGCGACCGTAGCGGTCACGCGGTTCCAGACTGAAGCACCTAGAACCGCATGGCCACACCGACCGGCCTGTTTTACTCGATGGCTTTCCGTCAGTTACTACGAACTGTGACCTCTCTGACAGGAAATATCAAATCCAGTCACATAACTGAGACGATATTCCATAAGCACGCAATTTCACTACGAGCCGCTTGTGTGGTACAGTGTCAAAAGCCTTCCGGAAATCCAGAAATACGGAATCGATCTGAAATCTCTTGTCAATAGCACTCAACACTTCATGCGAATAAAGAGCTACGTGTGTTTCACAAGAACGATGTTTTTATAAACCCATGTTGACTGTGTGTCCATAGACCGTTTTCTTCGAGGTAATTCAAAATGTTCGAACACAATATATGTTCCAGAATCCTGCTGCATATCGACGTTAATGATATTGGCTTGTAATTTAGTGATTACTCCTACTACCTACCTTGAATATTAATGTGACCTGGGCAATTTTCCAGTCTTTGGGTTACGTATCTTTCGTTGAGCGAACGGTTGTATATTATTGTTAAGTATGGAGCTAATCCATCAGCATACTCTGAAAGGAACATAATTGGTACACAGTCTGGACCAGAAGACTTGCTTTTATTAAGTGATATAAATTGCTGCACTACTCCGAAGATATTTACTGCTACGTTTGTCATATTGGCAGCTGTTCTTGATTCGAAATCTGGAATATTTACTCAGTCTTATTTTGTGAAGGCATTTCTGAAGGCTGGTTTAGTAACTCTGCTTTGGCAGCACTGTCTTCGATAGTATCGCCATTGCTATCGCGCAGAGAAGGCACCGATTCTTTTTTGCCGCTAACATACTTCACATACGACCAGAATCTCTTTGGATTTTCTGCCAGTTTTCGAGGTGCAAACCCAAAGGAAGAGAAAACCAATAAAAAGTTGACAACTGGTTAATGGTACTTTCCTCCCACTCTCCAAGTTTACACAGGAGTCGCGTTAGTTAGGAACGTAATGTGGCGACAGCAAGTGCAAGGACACTAGATAGAGAGTTGTGCATCAGCCCTGTTGCCCTCATCTTATCTTTAATGCCAACAACGGGGCCTCGATAGTGAACCGGTGACTTTCCTGTTTATTGTTCATACTGTCGCTTAAATACGTGAACTGCGTATATCTTTAGGTACTGACGCAGGCAGGAACGCTACCTGTGGATTACTGGATTAGCAGCAACTAGAGACAAACAGCACGGATTAACAGCAGCATGCGTGGCAGCTTTCCTTCCCCAATAGTTATTTCAAGAAGCTTGTTTTCTAAGCAGAATTTAAGATACGTACCCTTAACATGTAACATATGCACCATGTCTGTTAAGGAAGACACGAACAGTATCTTACCGTTTCACTTCATTCTGAGATGGTCTTTGTTCATCAGGCACCCTGCCAAGAGACTAAACGGCTCGTTGGCTTTTCTGCGGTCAACCACCCCATCGATAGTCGACACTGGTGGTTTTTATCATCAGCTCCACACTCCACATCAGAAATGAGTCCAGAAACGTCACACTGCCCAAGAATCGGACCCTCTCGAAAGAAGGGCCTTTATCCCTCAACTAGCAATACAAACCGCCGACCAGTTGTGATGGGTAGGGCTGTCATACTCCCGTTTTTCCCCGGATTCGTCCTAGTATTGAGGGCGTCCTGGAGATTTTTGGTTTTTATACAGCTGTTCCGTGTAAACTCGGGCCCTTTTTTTGTGTCTGGGCAAATTCAACTGAGTGTAAATAGTTTATAATCCATGTTAGTAAAAATTCACCATACGAGGGCTATTGGCACATTCGTTCGTTTTGTATTAAAAAACTAACGAACAGTAAGCATGTTCAGATGCTCTTCTATACACACATTTTCCATACTTCTTTACTGCGGATAGTCAGATATCGCCAACTAATCGCCGATATGCCATGTGTGTCCCGGAAAATAACAAGATTGACCAATACGAGGGGGAGTCGAAAATTTTCTAGCCTAACAAAGAATGTGTGGGGTGCGTACTGTAAGCCCTTCGGTACACACACCATCAGATTATTTGACTTGTCGCTCCATGCGAGTGTCAGCAGTATGTCTCGTGGTCTTATCGTGGCGTGTTTATCTTCTGCCATTAGGTCAGACGATAGAAATGCCACTAGCACGCTTAGAGTAGCAGATTGACGGTGACCAACTTTAAACAGAACTTGATTAATTTTCACACACATTTATTAAAATAATAAAAAACGTAGATATTACGTAACTTGATTCTGGATGCTGTTTACAATTGACAATCTGAAGTTCCTTTGGTCTTGGTACGTTAATCTTATTCTCACATATCTCTGATACTTGATAAGGTGTCTATACATTTCTCTTCATGGCTATGTACAGGAATATGATAATCTTATTACGCGCAGACTGAAACTTGACTATAGACTGGTACAGACTAATGCAGACTGGTACAGACTAATGCAGTCTGACGAATCGGAGGTCTGTACACTCGTTATAATACTTCGCGCGTTCATGTATCACTGCACGAGTGTGATCCGCGAGGAGAAAAGGTTCTACGTTAGCAGCAATCTCATTGGCTGCGTTACATATTAATACGCGGATCGGCAGAAGCAGAATTTGGTCTGTCTCTAAGACAGCGCCATGTCGTAGTGCGGAGACGGACGAGCGCTGCGCCTGCGCTGTTGTGCTTCGAGGGGCGCGCTCTAGTGGGGAAGTTGTGTACGCGCTGACTACATGGAACTATGTACACAACAGAATGATAGAAATTTATTTTTCAATATAATACTTGTGTACACTAATACACTTGCGGGCACACTAAGATAACTTCTCAAACCATTCAAATAAAAGGTCTTCAATTTCGAGTCCAATCAAGTGTTCGCAACATCAATCAGTGCATCATCACTGTCAAATCGTCGTGCTTTGATGTCTTTTTTGTTAGGTATGGGGAAAAGAACCAAGTCTGGTGGAGCCAAATGTGGAGAATATGGCGAATGACGTAACAATTCGAACCCGCAGTCACGCAGAGTTTCCAGTGTCGCGTGCGCTTTGTGCGCCGATGCGTTAACCTGATGCAAAAGAACTCCGAGCGCCAATTTTCCGCGCCTTTTTTCTTCCTCTCTTCTCTCAAACGGCGCAGGAGAGTGCAATAGTATGATGCATATAGCTACGCCCTTCTGCAAGTAATCCACCATAATTACCCCTTTTGCATCCCAGAAGGCCGATTTCATCATCTTATCGGCTGATTTTTTTCACCCGGAACTTTTATGGGGTAGGGGATGAAGGATGTTTCCATCGTTGTGACTGTTGTTTTGTCTCAGGATCAAAGTGGTGAACCCACGTTTCGTCCACTGTCACATACGTTACAAGAAAGCCGTCCTCTGCCGCATCAAATTGGTTGAAATCGTTGAAATGGCTCTGAGCACTATGGGACAACTTCTGTGGTCATCAGTCCCCTAGAACTTAGAACTACTTAAACCTAACTAACCTGCGGACATCACACACATCCATGCCCGAGGCAGGATTCGAACCTGCGATCGTAGCAGTCGCGCGGGTCCGGACTGAAGCACCTAGAACCGCTCGGCCACCGCTACCGGCTTTCAAATTGGTGGGCGTATTCTTCACAACACTGCCCACGCTCCAGTATCTGATTTGCGTTCAAATCTTCCGGGAGCCACCGAGATGAAACTTTCCGCAATCCCAAAATTTCCACAACAATGTCATGAGCACGCTAATGGGAGATTCCAAATGACGTTTCAATGTGATGCAACGTTGTTCGACCATCCTACAAAATCGTATCGTGAATTGCAGTCACTGTTTCATCAGTGGCAACGGTGACAGGCCTCTCGCTCCTTGGCACATCTTCCACACTCGTTCTTCCACATTTGAAGTCGGACACTCAGTTTTTCAGTGTTGCATAAGACGGAGCACTGTACTTAAGCGTATTCCGCACGTCCTCCGTTTCCTTGGACGTCATCCCTTTGCAATGGAGATGTTCAATTACAGCACGGTTCTTGATTCTCTCAATATTCGCCATGTTGCTTGCACTACGGTGTACAACGCATCCTACTAGTGAAACTAACGAAGCTGGAGCCGCGAATTTGACTTGTATACCCACAAAGGGTCATCATAAAAGAAGGCGGTGGTGATTGTGCGAGACGCTAACGATAACTAACTCGGGCTACAAGCTTTTGGACCGCCCCCTCTTATGTCCAGGCTCTTCGAAGTCTCCGTGCGGTGCCGAAATTTAAGCCATAGCAGGCCTGATCACGAGGAACCAAGCAGAAGCTGTGGACCCTAATCTACCATAACGTGTGTGCCGGCTAGATGTACCAAATGTCGAATCGTGGTTGTCCTAGGTTCTCAGCCAGTCCCCATGGTAATGCTGGGACAAACGATTAATTTTTACAACCAATTGACCAGTCGGCTGTTTTTTCGCTCAATCGAACGAAACAACTGAATTGCCTCTGTGGACGTGTTAGTTATGAATGCTTTCGCTAACCCTACATATTTGAGTGGTTTCATTAATGTATTTATTTCACGCTTTTGAACTACGGCTCGGGTTGCAAACTTTTTAGAGACAAATACGTATCTAATTTCAAGTTTTTTATAAAACCGTTATATATTCATTGACTTAAATATGAATTTTTGGTACTTCTGGCATTAAATACGGATTTTTGGTTAGTTTTAAGAGGTTGATAACTGATGGTACATTATGAATGTGTGTTTAAATAAATAAACAATTGTAACTCTTCAGGCTTTCCCGGCGATCTAATGACATCTTGGGTTGTCGGGTGTTCTGCCAGATATCAGCGTCGTACTTGCACGATATTTCGGTCATGTAGCTCGTAACCTTCATCAGGTGCGACCTGAGACTGCTCCTCGAGTGGACCTGGTCCAGTATTTATGCCTATGGCCTTCCCCCTCCACCAACGGCTGCAGGCGCTTCCTCTGTGGTCCGCGCCCATTCCCTGCGACCTGCTGGAGCGTTGCTGCTCCGTTTTCCGTCCGCTGCGGTTCTAGGGAACACCTAGGCTTTAAAAATAAACAAGTTTGTGCGCATGAGTACGATTTGTACGTACGCAGCGGCTAACGTAAATTTCTGCACAATATATTTACTTTTCACACAAATAAGTAGCTGAATAGTGTTTAACGTCTGCGTTCAAATGGTTTTTAATTAAATGGCATCACCACAACTTCTCAATAAAATGGAATAAAAACAGCTGCTAAAATTTTGTAGCGTTCCTTTCTTTTTCAAGCGATACTAAGGAAACTTTTATACTTAACTTTGCACCCCTACCGATACAGCAGCTTATACAGGGTACTTATAAATGGTGGAAAAATCGAAAATTTTTATCACTTTACTATATTCTATAGTCTTTCCTGATTACATTGACATATACATTAGAGTTTCAAATGAAAAATGACCTATATATACCAAATTTTAAAGTTACGGTTATGTATGCCACCACGCCCCCTTTATTTCTATTACAGAAACCAGTATTATTTCGAAAAGAACTGTGAACTTCCTGTTTCCAGTGATTATAAGTATGATACATGGTAATATATTGCTAACAGTGCAGGTTTCTAGTGTCTGTAAATGATTATCTTTGCTAGTATTTACTTTTGTTTCGCTGAAGCAGTTTGTTCATGTATTACTGAATATTTGTTGCCAAGTGCTACATATATTTGTGGAAGTACATATCCTTCAGTGTGCAATAAATACGAATTATGCCACGCATCAAGAAATTCAATAAAAGGAAATTCCATGGTAACCAGTTCACAAACAAAGCAAGCTACACTGTTGAAAGTAACCTATATATCAGTTCGGGGAAGGAACTCCCATATGGCACGCCTCCTGGTGATTCAAATTGTGTGTGTGTGTGTGTGTGTGTGTGTGTGTGTGTGTGTGTGTGTGTGTGTGTGTGTTAACAATGACGCTGTTTGTTGTGAATTTGTTGTTTTTGTTGTTGTTGTGGGCATCTTATCTTCCTTGATAAAGGAAATGGCGATGGGGACTCTAAAACTTTCAATAGAACTAATGAGTTCAGTGTTCATGGTGATATGTTGGTAACAAAACTGAAGTGTTGTGGACATGTGTAAAAGAGGATAGGTGCTAGATTGAGGAAACTACAAAGAAAAATGAAAGGAAAGTTTCCATCTGATGGAAGATCTCTGTCTGGCCGGGGAAGATTGACAGAAACTGAAAGAGACCTTCTTCAGAGTTATTATGGACTGGTCATTACACGGACTGCACCTCTGAATGATGTCACAGCAATGAGAAAAGCTGTATGGGCCACCTACTTTCATAAGTTGTCCACAGACGAACACACTGTTCATGGTCTTTGCCCTGAAGGAGCAGATTCTTGGTGTGGTTACCAAAAAGCAAAAGAAAGTGGTCAAATATACCATCATAAGCATTCTCTTCCTAAGACTGTTATGAATGAAATAAAAACAATTTTTAGAGACCTAAGTGACCCTGTTTTGTTTAGTAAATGTCTTCATGGGGGCACTTAGAATACAAATGAAAGTTTCAACCATTTCATATGGGAAAGATTACCCAAGAATGTTTTTGTAGGACTAAATATATTAAAAGCTGGTGTACTAGATGCAGTGATATGTTTCAATGATGCAGTGGCAGACAACGAGTGCACGAAGCTGAAGGATTCGCTCTTCAGGTTACCAAAGAAACCATAAGCGCTGAAAGGGATGCCAAGAGGAAGCTTGAAGATGAAGAAATGCTGCAGTATGAAGACTATGCCGGGAATGTTCTGAGGCACAGTTTAATTGGACTCTTACCTTCATTCGCAATTTCCCGCAAGTTGTATTTTTCGGAATTCAGGTACAAATATTTCCTAAAATTTATAAAGCATTGCTCTAATTTTTTTTCTTCAACTTGCAATAGTCAATACTTATGTAGTAGACCTAAACTTTATTGCTGAATCAACTAAGTTACAGAAAAACAACATTTTTATTAGGAAAAAAATTATGAAAATTAAAATGTAAGATGTGATACCTTTCTATCCCTGTAATAGACATAGTAGGTGGAATTACGTAAGTCTAGTACCTCAGCCATCATATCACACATATCAGGTAAAAATTTGGTCTCCTTCAAATGTACAACATTGGATTAAATGGTACCTCAATTTGAGGTAACATTTTGGAAACAAAATTTGCATCAATTTCTTTGTAATTTGTTTAATAACCCTACGCAGATCCAAAAATATTCAGAATACTTCTAATTTGTTTAAAAAGTGTGCCGCATTACCTGATATCAACAAAAAAATCTGTAAAACATAAATTATAAACAGTGCCTGAAATAAATAGGTGTTGATTTTTAAGCAACACTGAGCCGGAAAAGTACCCTATATCCTTACTTGCACCTGGAATAACTTAAGCCATAGCAACATACTAATCAATTTCAAACGATGAAAAGAACAATGAGTCTATATAGCACATAATTAAATGAATATTTATTATGCTTATTTTAACTTTGGCGTACATCCGGAGATGTCTCGGGATATCTCTGGAGATAGAGCTACCCTCGAGAGCTCTATGTATCACGACTGTATACCACTACTTCAGTTCAATTAATGGAAGTATTCCAGACTGATTTCCACTCAGAAGAATGAATCAATATGTCAGTCAATTGTAAATTTGTGGTAACATCGGACCAAACTGCTTATGCCATTGTTCTCTAAGCTTACACACTCCTTAATGTAACTTAAACTAACGCTATGGACAACACACACACCCCCATGCCCGAGGGAGGACTCGAACCTCCGACGGGGCGAAACGCGCGGACCATGACAAGACGCCCAAGACCACGCGGCAATTAAAACAATGAAAATGGATTCAGTTGAAAGAACGAATACATGGTTCAATCGACAGAAAATCGACAGACTTGCTTCACTTGAAAAGAAATAATTCAGTCATTATGCAGAAATACAACGTACTGTGCGGACTGTTTTTATTCGGTTGCTCCCACAGACTGGTCTCACTCGAAGGAACAAACGAATAGTCCATCGACATGTGAAACTACAGAAGCCTGAATCTATTGTTTTCACTCGGTTGTCCGTATTACAGAAACCTCGCTGATACTTTTCTCATCGCCGAAGGCGCTCGCGCATTACTCTCATTCAACGAACGCCCGTTACCGATCGTAAGTGGGTTTGGGTGGTCTATGAACAGCTTTAAAAACGAAGGCAGTGTGGGCCGTCCTTGGGTTTCGTCATAACCCAGGTAGACTCTTTGATACTAGAGTGGTGTGGTCCAAGGTGTGTAATTACTACACCAGCACTGCCCTAGTGACGTAAGGAAGTACGATAATGATAATTACCGTAATTTCTTCTTTCTGGCACTAATTCCTTGTTAGACAGTTTGCTTTTACGTAAATCTCATCTACCATGGTCCGAACATGTTGGAAGTGCATAGTAATTAAATGGGGTGAAAAGTCGAGCAATTTCTCTATAATTATTTACATTTCCTGTAGCTTACTTTCTTGTGCGGTGGATTAAGTCTTCACGTTTTGTTTCAATTTCTCAAATAAGATAGTTACATATTGCGTAACATCTGGAGTCCCTATTTTGAGAAATATTCGGCTCTGCGTCTTCACTCCGCGTCTTCACGTGAAGTTTTGTTGGATTTAGTTCTTGGATAATCCCGAGTCCCTCACGGCGAGTTATGGTAGCATTCCTCAGGTTTAACACATGAAGTAGTTTGGTGAAGTTATCGGGAACACTACGCAGTGGAGGTTTTATTTTTATTTATTTATTTACTTTTTTACGATGCTGATTACTCACTTCGTAATTTCCAAAGCATACAAAATTATCTGAAATAATTCTAACAAGAAATCCCTTACCACAAAAGCAAAACCCACTAACAGACGGTAGTTCTCCCAGAAGCACTCTTGCAATTCAGATATCATCGTTAAGCATTATTGTCAATGCCATAAAGAAAATGGAACGACAGACATTGAGTGAAATATTCCGACCCAACATCCAAAGTAGAATATAGATACGGAAAGTCTAGTCTGTACCCAAAAGGATCTCATGAAAAGCGCCGTGGCCCACTGGCGAATGCACAGATTACATTCAGTCAGTTAATCGACTCTTACGAGTTCACGTTCCAACAATTAACAGAGAGGAGTCAAACTCGGATAAATTTTAATACTAAAATGACCCTTAGTGAAAGTATGGAGTTTTGGGAAGACTATCAAAACAAATACTGGATCTACGTGCTCTTACTGGAAAAAATAATAAATAAATAAATAAAAATGGAACTCCATATCCAAGTCAGGACTCGACACCACTACATACATTGGCACTTTTAGCCACGCCGCTTTCTGAACGCTCTTGAAATATGCTCTAAAGAAAATGATTGTTCAGCATGATAGTTTCATGAATTAACAGCAGTTACGTAACGTAGGTTCGGACATAACGGGCCTTTATCTTGTTCATTTCAAATAGTGTTGCAATCTAATTACTGTCTAGTTATCCCGCTATAATTCTAGTAAACTGGTCCTAAGATCTTAAACTTTTAATTTTCAATATCACATAAGTGCATGACGTGGGTTCTGCCTATACGCTACGAAAGTTTAACCGAAAATTTGATTCTACACAACACACCCCCTATATAAAACACATTAAAAGTTCACAAAATTCGAACCTTTTGTGAGGTCCCACGTACCTGCCGTGTGGACTGTTTATCCATTGAAACTAAATGTCAGCGATGTTCACAGGTTTCCAGACTGTGCAATAGTGCACTAGCCTCTGACAGATGTTGACTCACTTCACCTTCACCACCACCACCACCACCACCACCACCACCACCACCTGCTTTCTGACTTTTTGAAATGTTGATGGATCTTTTCACCGGATAACACAAGAGACAACAACGGAATTTGCAATACTAATGTTAAACAATGTAAGTGCCTACGTGATGGTGGAACCAACTAGAAATACGTGACATGGACTATGAAAATATTCCTTGTCGATAGTGCTCCCCAGCTCTTTTCCAACATCTCTTTACGAGTTCGAGTCGTTACTTATTGGAAAGGGGAGAATGGACAGTCAAGATGGAGATGAGTTTGCTAGCAGAAAATCTGTCAAAACAGCGTACATGATTATTTGATGACAGCATCTTACGTCTTTCCGCTGTGAAGCGTGAGTTCGGTGATGTGATGACTACGCGCCATCTGACAAAGGAACCTCCCCATCGCACCCCCCTCAGATTTGGTTATAAATTGGCACAGTGGATAGGCCTTGAAAAACTGAACACAGATCAATCGAGAAAACAAGAAGAAGTTGTGTGGAACTATGAAAAAAATAAGCAAAATATATAAACTGAGTAGTCCATGTGCAAGATATGCAACATGTAGGGGGCTGTGAGCTCAGGAGCGCCGTGGTCCTGTGGTTAGCGTGAGCAGCTGCGGAACGATAGGTCCTTGGTTCAAGTATTCCCTCGAGTGAAAAGTTTAATTTTTTTATTTTCAGTTTATGTGACAAACTCTTATGTTTTCATCACTTTTTTGGGAGTGATTATCACATCCACAAGAAAACCTAAATCGGGCAAGGTAGAAGAATCTTACCCATTCGCCAAGTGTACAAGTTAGGTGGGTCGACAACATATTCCTGTCATGTGACGCACATGCCGTCACCAGTGTCGTATAGAATATATCTGACGTGTGTTCCTGCGGAGGAATCGGTTGACCTATGACCTTGCGATCAAATGTTTTCGGTTCCCATTGGAGAGGCACGTCCTTTCGTCTACTAATCGCACGGTTTTGCGGTGCGGTCGCAAAACACAGACACTAAACTTATTACAGTGAACAGAGACGTCAATGAACGAACGGACAGATCATAACTTTGGGAAAATAAAGAAAGTAAAACATTTCACTTCTAGGAAGACTTGAACCCAGGACATCTCGTTCCGCAGCTGCGCACGCTTACCACGGGACCACGGCGCTCCTAAGGTCACATTACCCTTTATGTTGCTTATCTTGCGCATGGACTACTCAGTTTGTATATTTTGCTTATTTTTTTCATAGTTACACACAACTTCTTCCTGTTTTCTCGATTGATCTGTGTTCAGTTTTTCAAGGCCTATCCACTGTGCCAACTTGTAACTAAATTTGAGGGGGGTGCGATGGGGAGGTTCCCTTGTGAGTACTATTACATGATTATTTACTGCATTTATTTTAGAGCTTGTAGTCTGATTTTCCTTAAATTCGAAGTCTAATTTTTTGTTTTTGTTATGCACTGTGCTTTATTTTATGGCATGATAGTGTCTTTTCACACGGTCGCTCATCATCCAACTTACTGCTATCCAACAGCAAATTCTGCGTCTTCATTAATGTCGCAACGCAACTCGCACAGCATCAGCTTTTGGTCGAAATATATATGATTTTAGAATTGTTTAGACTCGTTTCTTCTCACACGGCAGCTCTTGGAATATATTCCGTCAGTGAGCAGGTAAGTATCTTGAAAATACAATTTAATCGACTTATGGGACATATTAGAAGCACCAAAGGTTTTCTTCAGGCCATAACACCGGTCTTCAATACAAGAAGACCACCAAAAACGTATGGAGAGTGCTTCGTCCCAGGTTTGATTAACAAGATTAAATATGCGAGACATTAGGTTTTCCCGGAATATGATGC
The DNA here is from genome assembly GCF_021461385.2 of Schistocerca piceifrons. NCBI lineage: Eukaryota > Metazoa > Arthropoda > Insecta > Orthoptera > Acrididae > Schistocerca > Schistocerca piceifrons. The sequence continues at coordinate 540,204,951 of NC_060138.1, forward strand.
TCTCAGGTGTTCAGCAGTGTGGCGTCCTCCAGTCGGCGATATTACGTAAAGCTCACGTGTTGCCATGCTCAGGCGGTGCTGACGAAATTGTCTTTCTGAGACCAACTTTTTATTCTGAGTGATTAAGTGAAGGAATCAAAACTCTCGTCAATTAAGATCCCATAGTAAAAACCAATGTCACAAACAAAGGGCCCAAAATTAAAATTATGCACATTCTGGTAGACGGAACAGTTATCGGTGAAAGGGAGGGTAACTGCGTTTTGTCATGGAAAACCGTAATTTCTCCCCACATGCCAGACTTTTCTGTAGTGAGTTCTTGATACAGTGTAAAGAGCAGCGCCACTCGATAGCGAATGACTGGAAGCTAGTGATTTGGAGTGCTAAATCACTCCGATGCAAGTGTTTAGGTTTGGTGAATGCCAGGAGAACATTACCTGCCATCAAGTGTGGTGCAAACAGTGAAGTACGAGGGGCGTTTGGAAAGTCCGTGCAAAGTCCGAGAGATGGCACCATCGAGCATCTTTGGAACGCGTATTGAACATCTTTGGAAAGAACGCACACCAAGTTTGAGCCATATTTGTCTATTTCTTTGCGCTTGGCAATCGTGTGAATCAAGGAAGTCGAGTGATTGTCAAAAAATGAACGAAAAAGAATTTCGTGTGGTGATTAAACATTACTTTATGAAAGGCAAAACGCCTCAGGAGACTAAAGCGAAGCTTGATAAACATTACGGTGACTCTGACTCTTCGATTAGAACAGTTTATAAGAGGTTTCAAAATTTTCGGAGTGGCCATGTGGGCACAAGCTGATGCTGAACGTTCTGGACGCCCTGTGGAGCTTACGGCACCAGGAATCATTGATAAAATTCGTGATATGGTGATGGATGAGAGAAGAAGTAAGGTGCGTGAGATTGCTAGTGCTGTGGGCATCTAGAATGAATGGGTACATAATATTTTGCACAAACATGAGAAAGCTATCCGCAAGATGGGTTCCGCGATTGCTCACGCTTGACCAAAAACGGAATCGTGTTAAGTGTTGCAAGGATGGTTTGCAGATGTTCAGAATCAGCAGGACTTTAAGCGTCGTTTCGTCACTGTGGATGAAACATGGATACATTACTGTACTCCTGAGACCAAACAACAATCTAAACAATGGGCAAGGGAGAATTTGCACCAAAGAAGGCGAAGACCATTCCTTCGGCCGGAAAGGTTACAGAGACTGTCTTTTGGGATTCGCAAGGGATAATCCTCATCGACTATCTGGAAAAGGGTAATACTATTACGGGTGCATATTATTCATCGTTATTGGACCGTTTCAAAAACGAGCCGCAAGGAAAACGCCGACGACTGGACCGCAAAAAAGTCCTATTCCATCACGACAATCCACCAGCACACACCCCAGCAGTTGTGGTCGCAATATTAATAGGAATAGGATTCCAACTCGTTTCACATCCCCCCTGTTCTCCAGACTTTGCTCCCTCTGACTACTATTTGTTCCCCAATTTGAAGAAATGGCTGGTGGAGCAAAGATTTTATTCAAACGAGGAGGTGATTGCAGCAACTAATAGCTATTTTGCAGACTTGGACAATTCCTATTATTCGGAAGCGATCAGCATATTATAACAGCGTTGGAGCAAGTGTGTAAGTCTAAAGGGAGACTATGTCGAAAAATAAAAAAGGTTTACCCCAAACACGTAAGTAGTTTCTATTTTTGCACGGACTTTTCAAAAGTCCCTCGTACAGAGGTGCTGGTGTTAAGGTACAAGGGTGTTCTTTGTGGCTTCCTTATTGCGTTTAAGAAAACGCTAAATGTCAAAGTATACGAACACATTTTACAGTACTGTGCACTGTGCACTGCGCACAGTAGAGAAACAGTTTGGAGACGATGATTGGTTGTGTGGACATTATAATGCATCATGTCACAAAGCAGCCTCTGTGACAGAATGAGTTGGGAACAAAAACATTCCTGAAATGGAGTGGCCTGCCCAGACTCACGACCTGAACCCAATGGAAGAGGGAAGAAGGAAGGAAGATTAGGTTTTAACATCCCGCCGCTAACGAGCTTATTAGAGACGGAGCTCAAGCTCTTTTATGGGAAGGAAATCTGCCGTGCCCTTTTGAAGACATCTACCTGCTGTGACCATGAGAAAAAGCTATATCTGGACAGCTGGATGGGTATTTGAACTGCCATCCTCCTGAATACTTGTGTCTTCCCACTGTGCCACATTGCTCAGTACTTGTGATGAATGCCTTCCTACAAGTGAAGAGAATTTATTTTTAGTATTTACCTTCGGCTTGTATTGTAGACTTTCTCAGTTCCTTAATGTTGTTTTTTGTATGTGGGTTATTTTCGACAGGTATCTGAAGGTAACGTAGCAAGTGAAATGGATACTCATCTGAACAAACTGTTTTACTACGATAATGACGGAAGCTGAAAAAATTAATCAAAATTTGTGCCTTTGTGATCTGATGTGAACTGAATTTGCGTTACGGAAGGCACTGGACCAGGGAAGTGATTGCAGCTATGTCAGTTATAGTGCTATGGTAGTGTAACAGTTAGCGTACCTGCCTAGTAAGTAAGGACACCTGGGTTCAAGTACTGGTCACAGCACAAATTTTAATTTCTTCAGCTACCATCATCATCGTAGATAAAGATGAGACTACAATGTCTCTAGGAAAATTTAACTGTATCACATGAAATGGTTTTAATTCACAGTGAATCCAAAAGAAAAACCACAATTTCACCATTTACGCCACACGGTACCAGATGTAACGTCTCACACTTCATTGTAGAACATTGTGAAAGAAATTACCTACAGCGGAAGTGTACAATCCAAGGAAAGGAAGAACTGTAACAAGGGAAGTAAATGAGACTTTAATGTTAGCGGCTATTGATACAAAGTCATATTTTCGAAATGTTGGCCGCAATTCCAGCATACCACATATCAATGTTCTCAGAGTATTGCAGCATTGCAGACTTCATCCTTGAAATGTCCAAGCTAATCAGCAATTTTATGGTGATTATTTTCATAATCAACTCAGGATTCGTCAATGAGCATGCGACAAAAGACAATTAAAACCCTATTTTCTCCTGCCGTGCATTGTCCTCAGGTGAGTCAGCCATAGTGATATCAGTAGACAACAACCGGCATTGATTGCATGTAGATGAACATCAACGTCTTCCGTGAAATTAAAACATGTTTGTCTTCAACAGATATTGTTATTTATTTTCGCTATTGGTCAATTTCGGGTGTTAGGATGCTACCATTATTAATAGCAGCATGGAACGGATCGCAATTATTCAAAACTAGCGATCCCGGTTATGCTTCACAATTGCTGATATGTATGGGAATTGGATATACATCTCGAACCACTCCCCCTCACTGTGCCCACCTCCAGATTCCGTAGTAGTATTATAATCATAATCTGATGAACCATAAATACGACGTCCCTGGATTCTGTTAAAACAGACTGCCAGTAAGAAAAAGCAACGTCTTGTTGTGTAATTTATATCATTTTTGTTTAAAATTATGTATCACAAGGAAGAATACATACACTCCTGGAAATTGAAATAAGAACACCGTGAATTCATTGTCCCAGGAAGGGGAAACTTTATTGACACATTCCTGGGGTCAGATACATCACATGATCACACTGACAGAACCACAGGCACATAGACACAGGCAACAGAGCATGCACAATATCGGCACTAGTACAGTGTATATCCACCTTTCGCAGCAATGCAGGCTGCTATTCTCCCATGGAGACGATCGTAGAGATGCTGGATGTAGTCCTGTGGAACGGCTTGCCATGCCATTTCCACCTGGCGCCTCAGTTGGACCAGCGTTCGTGCTGGACGTGCAGACCGCGTGAGACGACGCTTCATCCAGTCCCAAACATGCTCAATGGGGGACAGATCCGGAGATCTTGCTGGCCAGGGTAGTTGACTTACACCTTCTAGAGCACGTTGGGTGGCACGGGATACATGCGGACGTGCATTGTCCTGTTGGAACAGCAAGTTCCCTTGCCGGTCTAGGAATGGTAGAACGATGGGTTCGATGACGGTTTGGATGTACCGTGCACTATTCAGTGTCCCCTCGACGGTCACCAGTGGTGTACGGCCAGTGTAGAAGATCGCTCCCCACACCATGATGCCGGGTGTTGGCCCTGTGTGCCTCGGTCGTATGCAGTCCTGATTGTGGCGCTCACCTGCACGGCGCCAAACACGCATACGACCATCATTGGCACCAAGGCAGAAGCGACTCTCATCGCTGAAGACGACACGTCTCCATTCGTCCCTCCATTCACGCCTGTCGCGACACCACTGGAGGCGGGCTGCACGATGTTGGGGCGTGAGCGGAAGACGGCCTAACGGTGTGCGGGACCGTAGCCCAGCTTCATGGAGACGGTTGCGAATGGTCCTCGCCGATACCCCAGGAGCAACAGTGTCCCTAATTTGCTGGGAAGTGGCGGTGCGGTCCCCTACGGCACTGCGTAGGATCCTACGGTCTTGGCGTGCATCCGTGCGTCGCTGCGGTCCGGTCCCAGGTCGACGGGCACGTGCACCTTCCGCCGACCACTGGCGACAACATCGATGTACTGTGGAGACCTCATGCCCCACGTGTTGAGCAATTCGGCGGTACGTCCACCCGGCCTCCCGCATGCCCACTATACGCCCTCGCTCAAAGTCCGTCAACTGCACATACGGTTCACGTCCACGCTGTCGCGGCATGCTACCAGTGTTAAAGACTGCGATGGAGCTCCGTATGCCACGGCAAACTGGCTGACACTGACGGCGGCGGTGCACAAATGCTGCGCAGCTAGCGCCATTCGACGGCCAACACCGTGGTTCCTGGTGTGTCCGCTGTGCCGTGCGTGTGATCATTGCTTGTACAGCCCTCTCGCAGTGTCCGGAGCAAGTATGGTGGGTCTGACACACCGGTGTCAATGTGTTCTTTTTTCCATTTCCAGGGGTGTATGTGGAAAAACAATCTGTCTAGAGGTTATATGGTTTGCTATCGTTGTTTCAACTGGCTACAAGAAAAAACATGATAGCGTACATTTGCACAGCACCATCTTTCTCGCTCTCAGTTTTAACGTAAGGCCTGGACAATGCGATAAAAAAATTTAAAAATGTAGCCTATGTCACTCTGAATGTGCTACCACATCTGAACTGACTGCCACTTTTTTCGTATCCTATGCAACCTGAATGGAAAGAGCTTGCACCAATTAGTGGGCGACATAAATATTGACAGACCGTCAGTATCCCATGTTATTTTACTCAAGATTAGAATGTGGGGAAGGCATGGACTACGTCCCTGCTTGCAGGGAGCCACTGATTTGAATGGATAATGGGGGAAGATGGTGGAAATCGTAACAAACATAAAATATTTAAAACGTAGCACAAAGAGAGAGATTCTGAAATTAGCACATGACAATGTACTCTTAACCAAGGAAAGTTTCCACTGACAGACGCATTCAAAGAATGACATACAGAAACAGCGTTCACCTATAGCTACACAAATGTAACTGAGAACACTACGGAGAGAGAATACTGAACGACGATACCTAGATTTCGGCAAAAAAAGGAAGTGGGGTGGCAGATCGAGTCAAAGTATCATTATTAGACTGTGCCCGAAGACAATAACCGTCAACTTTTACCGTCGCAAGGCAGAGCGTACCTATAGACAATCGGCGGACGCAGGCGTCAAGGCAGCTGTTGGACCTTCCAAGAAGTAGTTCCAGAATGTGGCGGAGTGGCGGTGTTCAGGGGTTTTGTTAGCTGGGCCGCACTCAGACTATTGTGCCTACGTCTGAAAGAAGTAGATCCGGTGCCAACTTGATGGCTAGTCAAATGGCTAGCTGTTGCCTGCCGAGTCATACGACTGGCTGCTTCCATTTTCCACCAGAGGTTTCCTAATGTGGCACAGCCCCGACCTTTGGACAGCGGGCCTATCTGCGTTCCCGCACACCCCCAATACTTAGATGCTGCTCTGTTTGAACGTTGTAAACATTCTAACGGCCGCCGCCATATTTAACAACATGTATTAATTTCTCTCAAAGTGACGACAGCCGAGATCTATTTACAGATTTCGGTTCCTTTATTTATAGGGAATTGTCATTACAATGTTTTTTTCGTTTCTGTAATTATTTAGATGCTTTAATTCGCAGTTGAATCTTTCGATACTTTCAAGTAAAATCGCTATGCAGTTTATGGATAAAACAGCAATTAGTTCGTCATCAAAAGGTCCCGAATATATAACCGGATAACTTATTCCTTAATTTATTCTTGACTCATCCTTTGTTTCTGGCCTATCGCAGCCGCCCAGGTGCTTGTCACTGCACATGGCGTTATTGGGATGCTTCGTAAGACGATGTGTTATAAAGGTTCATTAGAGTATTGCGTCAAAGTTTGAAGTAAATCGGTCAAGTACTTTCTGAAGTTTTCGCCAACAACATTAATCGACGACTTTTTTCTATATAGTAGTACAAATATAGACTGGCAAATGAAACTATAAAAAATTCTATTAATTACAATTATGGCAGTAAACTAAGTCAGGAAAATTTGGCCTGCGCAGTGGCAATGGTCTAACGTAAGTGTAAGATCAAAAAGGAAAACGGCAGTCTGCTTATCGAAGTTATAAGCACCTACGGGTGCACACACAGTATGCTGGTTAGCCTGTTAGTCAAGGTGCAGCAGTGCGATTATAGGTAAAACGTCGTACACGCTCCGTTATATCTGTAGTCTCTCTCGCTCGTAGAAACTATTCATAAAAATTTTTTTTGATTTTTACGTTACATGTATCTTTGTGTGTCAGCTTCGTGATGAAGTGCTAATTATAAGATGCTGAACGAAATTCGGAAAATAGTGCAATGGAAAGTATGGGTCGGTATGATTTTTTCATTTGGGACATCTTTCACTGCATTTTGCTGCTAATGAAATTAGCTAAGATACCGTGTATTTCTTAAAACTTGGGAGGATGTCTGTCTGTCTGTCTCCTATCCCGGTAAATGGAATTTATGTAGCAAATTCACTTCCGACCACATGCACACGAGAATAAAATATGTTATGAATATTCATATCTCCTAAACCGTTCGAGATATCGAAACGAGATTTTGGCAAATGGTAACACACAACAAGGGGAGTATTTCGCCATATGGTTAACTTACGGTACTTTGTTATGTACGCCGATACAGCCAAAGCTACAGTTTTTTCCGGTCTAGTACTGTAATTTTTAAAAAGGTCATTAAAAGCTGATGAAAAGAGAATTTGATAGTATGAAAATAAACGTGAAATTTCTTCTCGTATGTCACAGCAAACCGAAATAATGAAGTTTTCCTTAAGGTCTTGAAAAAATTAAATAAAACCTGTAGCTTTGGCTATTTCGACGTATATAAGGAAGTTCCATACAGTAATCATACGGCAAAATACTCTCCTCGTTGCGTGCTATTACCCGCTAAAATCTTGTTTCGATATCACAAACGATTTAGGAGATATTAGGTATGTTATGAATGTTCATTCTCATGTGTATGTGGTTCGGAGTGAACGTGCTACATGAACTCCATGTTCTCAAGATTGGAGACAGAGACCTCCTCCCCAGTCTAAAAAAAAAATAATAATAAAAAAAATTAATACGCTAGCTAAATTTCATTCAAAGCAGCACGTGCTGTGATAAACACTAAACGCAGAATCATAGTGATCTCTACTTTTCATTGCAAACTTTTCGAGTTTCGCGCGCAGTGTCGTTCTTAAGTGGGAATGTCACAATAAATATGACCGTTGTCGAAATTTTGGGCACTTCACCATGAAGCTGACACTTAAAGCTATAAGTAATGTGAAAACAATTTTTTTTTACCGATTAGTTCCTGTAAAATTGCCTGAGGAATTTCACAGGTAGTGCGCGCCTTGATTCTGTCAGCAGAACGCGTCGGCAACAGGCGCGCCGAGAGCGGACAAAGAATTTCACCGGCAAGTGCGCGGCTGCCCCCGCGCCTGTGCGCGCCGCCACCCGCCTACCATCGTCTGCAGCCTCCTTAGATGGCAATGAGATTATTCTCTGCACTCCGTCAAACCGCCTCTGCTGGGGCCCCCCTGCGCACGTAGCCCACTTTCTTCCCGTGTGAACCTAACACCAGCCATGAAATGCATGTTAATGCGTTGCTCTCGATTGTGTGAAAATGACCGACATTACAGCGGCAGGTAGTGATAGTTTGAAAATAGTAACATGCATTATTGCAAAGGATGATGTTCATAATAGGTCATGCAAGCGTGCGTCGGGAGTCGTCATGATCTCTTTCCAAAATGCGTGTTTTGAGATGAAGGCAACAGAAATTTTACAACAGTAGAAATACTACCACTGCTACCACCAAATTCACGTTACTGATTATCATAACAACCTCACCTCATGATATTTCGAGTACGTTTACGTCCGTTCAACAGTTCTCCACCTTCAACACTAAGATAATGTTGTAGCTGCTATGTCAAAATGACGAACTTTGGAGATACGTCGTTATGACTATAAACCCCCGAGACAACAGTCTCGATGTATACATGTATGTTCCTTATCTGTCTATTATAAAAGCAAGCAGCATAAACCCTTAGAAAGATACACATATGATATTAGGAGATACCACTTTGGTTGCTGCTCTAAGTAAACAACATCCTTTATTGATTAACATCTGATGTGGAATAATTGTGGTTTTTGTTTCGGGAACATTTATGATGAATAAACATATGCAAACTTCTGTTGATTGGATCATTATCGCTTGAAGATCTTAGCATTTGTACTGTTTTAGCATGATTTCTTTATTGGTAACATTTATAACAAACACGAGATAGAACTGAATATCTACGAACAAAAATAAAATCAAAGAATAAGAAACACGTTGCAGCTTTCGACCGAAACAGACTAGGCATTCAGATCACGTGAAGATCAGTGGAGATGTAGGCTATCCTGCTAAGCCTGCTGTATACTCAGCAGGCGTTCTGTTCAGCATAAGAGATGCAGAGAGCAAGTTTACCACTGTCAATAGAAATCACATTTGAGGTACCATTAATATCGACTTTAAATGTATCTTCATTTTGACTAAGAACTGGTCCGTCAACTGCAGACACCTGCGCACAGAATCTTGCCGAACAAAATCCGGGCTACATGTGTAAAGGTTTATGAAAATGAAAGAATGGAAATTACACTGCTGTCTAGGTGAGATTAGAATGTTGTTTGTGAAGACTGACGACTTTTGAGGTAAGCTGAACGATGTGTCTATGTCTGTGGGAATACGGCTGCAACCCATGTTGACGGATACATCTGCAACACGAACGCCGTTTGTGCTAGGGAGCCGAGGTCGCCAGCACATACGGTAAATATCTTCAGTGTATTAGATGGTTTAGCCTTCATTAGTAGCACTGCTAGCCACAGTCTGAAGGCGACGCAGCAGTCGGAACGGGGTGTGATCACCCAACTTCTCTGTGCGGAGCAACTTTTCCAGTTGTTTGGCTTCAGATTGCGGTAAGCGACTGATCAGACCATTGTTCATGGCTGTGTATTTGTCAGCTTTTGGTGATCAGGCCCAAGATATCGTCTATTTTTATGGCTGTGTCCTCACTGAGAGCAGCGACGACATAACCATACTTAGTTTCGTCGGAAGTTATGGGGGTAACACAAACTGCCTTCTGAATTGCGCGACACACAGAACAGGATTTCATTGTCAAAAGGGTGTAGGTTTATAACTCACGAGCGCGTTCGTAGGTGCCGGTCACCAAAAATAATGCGTTTTAGTACAGTGCGTAAACTTTTAGATGGCAGACCTCTCCCTAGTCCTGAATCGGTAGAAGTCGGTAAACGTCGGGAGGCTTCGGTAGGCACGCAGTTTCGACTGCTGCCAACATTACGCAGCTGACTGTTGTACAAGGTAGCCATTGTCGTCTGCTTCGTTATTGTTTTGCTCTGTACTGTTCTGCGTGTTTTTATTGTGCAGTTGTGCTAAACATTATCAAAATGAGTGAAGAGGCAGTTGCTGGCCCATCTCGGGAGTGGCCAACAACCCCTACCGGTAGGCCTACGGTTAGAAGGAAACCAGTATTACGTAGCGATGCTCGCACAATTATATTGCATGTGATTGAATGCTGCGAAAGGGAAAGGGAGCAGAAAAAATTGCTTCACCCCATTTACAAATCTTCAGTGAGAGCTGCTACATACACAGGACAAAGCATGCATAGCATTGGAGGTTTCAAACAGTTTTCCAAGAATCATCCTGGCGTATCACCACAAACGCCTGGCAAGAAAAGGTGAGTTTCCATTTCAGATATTTTGTTCGCGATCACTTTGAAAGAGCCCCCTATTTCGTCCGAATTACCTTATATTTCATATACATGACGATTTCAGTTTCGTTTACGAACAACATTTAAAGCGAGTTTTACTTCCAAGCCTTTCGTGTAAGCATGACGCGCAATTTGTAGTGCCAGCACTGCAACTGGTAGGCGTGCCTTGTCTCCCCCCCCCCCCCTCCCCCCCATGGCTCCTGTCCCCTCGCCGGCCAATGCTTGCTTCCTCCTCTGCCCGCACTCCCCTCACAACTCAACCGACTTACAGTTAACACACTATACGAATACTTTGTTCACAACATTTTTAATATACACGCAAGAAGCGAACAACTGATGTTAACGAAAGAATATCGGAGAGTCAATGAACAAAAATGAAATCAAAGAATAAGCAAAACATTGCATCTCATAATGACTGCGTCCTTACCATCCTTCACCTTCAACTGGTTGTGTAATTACAGCATGACTATCCAGCACACTGTTCACGAAATACCTGGGAAGTGTTCGATCTCTGTTGCGATGTTCGCTGCATCGGAAGAGGCGGTTCAATTAATTTAACTGTTACATGATGAAGATCGCATATCGGCAGACGCCTCTCTCTGATGTTTCTAAAAAGAGAAAGTGTATCATGAGATGCCAATAACTCGTGCAAATATAGCTGGACGAGTTGCACCTTGACAAAGAAATACTATAGCGTCACCAGGAATCTCTTACAAGAGACACCAACAAGTCTGTCGAGGTTTAAGGTCGTCACTTGAAACATATACCGTAGTAATTCATTTTTGGACTCCATACATATCCAGTGAAAATGAGAATTATAACACAGGAACCACGTACAACGTTGCAGTGCAAAACTTCCTTTTTTTGTAGAACACGAACATCAAAATAAAATAGGCGTCCCAATTAAAAAGTGAATTTGCTTTCTATTTTTTCGCCAAACGTGCCATCCAGCAAAAATAAGTAGCGACATCTTTTAGGTCCTGTCATGCATACAGATTTGGTCTTTACCGTTCTTGGGAGATGCATGGTTCGAGAGATTTTGAGGTCGCTACTTAAATGGTTCTCCCTGTATAGGGTCTCCCTCCTGGACGACACATACAAGACGCTGTACATTAGACTTCAGGATCGCCTGACGACAGGAACAAATCAGGCTACCGAAATATCGCACATGTTGGACAAGAGAACGCGGCCGAAAACCCGGTAGCAGTTCGAAATTAACCACCATTCCATTCACTTATAATTGGTGGGGATTCGGATTTGGTATCCAAAAACCCCATTGCAACAAGCAACTCTGCTCAACTCGTGCAGATTGTAAAAACCATGTCCGAACAACTGCCAAGTATACATAAGAATAAACGGAATACAAAGCTACAATAGTTGACAGTGAAATGAAACACTACGTTCATAATTTTTGCTGCGTCCCCAGGAAACGCCAGACAAGTAAAATAGTTGGGGAGCGGAAAGATAAGCGCGCGTTGATTCGGTGAAGGTAAGTAAAGCTACACTTCGGTAAAATGACGCACGACTTAATCTTATCACTCGAGTGGAATTGCAGACACTGGTGAATTTAGAAACTCGCTCCAATAAGGAGACAACGTTAACGACTGCGGTTTAATTTTAATTAAATTATCTTAAAATTTGTACGTAAGCAAGCTACGAAGAGAAAAATATCGATTTCATAGTGATTAGGACAGCGGTTCCATCAATGAAAATAATGAACTTAAAGCTGTTTACCTGGATGTTAACAAATGACGCAAATCACCACATGCTTGATACCCACGATCAAAGTCTCGCCGCCGCTTGGGACAAGGCCAAATGCGGATTCTGTAGACCGTTCCAAACCACAAAAATAGTAGTCTGCGAAGCACACAACAGCAATGAGATTGAAGTTTCTGAAGAGCGCTAAATGAAAGGTGACAGAACAAGTACAAATCAGATTATGGCCGGTTCTAAAAAATATTCAATTTGTCAAGCTACATTACCTAAGAAGTTTTATTTGAACAAGTACTTTTTTTCGTGCTAACAGCATTTGTGAAATCTTCTCTAGAAATAGAAGTAATACGCATCCATCTTCACGTTTTGGGCCCTACTACACCACGGGATATACATCATGCATTTTCAGAGTTTTGTTTTAGTTTTCCTTTGTGCCCACATTACTTTCAAGCTCTCAAAACGCACTCTTTCCCGATCGTCAAACCAAGTCGTTTCGGTCTTCTTGTTTTTTCTGCCAGATCAAACTTCCAGTCGGTTTTTTCTGCTTAAATATTTTTCTGTTTGATATATCAAGTTGTGTTGTTCCTGCGTCCTTCACGTTTTCTTTTACAATACCGATCCATTTTATTGTTAGAGTTTTTACTTTACTGCGAGTTTCGTGAAGTTCCACAACCTGCCTAGTTAATCTGCTGTGTTCCATTCTTTTAACGTACCCACAAAATTTTAGCCTACATTTTTGCATATCAGAATAAATGTTGGCATGGCTGATAGTTTGTGTTGTTTTCAGTCTCTATGTTCCTTCTTCAGTAAAATTAGGACCAAACATTTTCATGATTACTTTTCGTTCTATCTTTTGGGTTTCTTCAGTGTGTGTTTCTGTTTTAAAATGAGTGATTCAGCCCTATAAAAACTTTGTTTAGTGTCGCAGGTTCGTGAGAAACACACAGGATTTTTCAGTAGTTTTCAGAATTTTGTGAACCTACTTGACGTCGGGGTGTATTTTTTAAATTCCTTAAAAATTTTTTAGTTCCTTATAATTTTTTTAGTTTTTGCGCTGTTCGACCGTCCTGACAGAATTGCCAAGTCGGCAGCAAAAGCTAAGCAATCTATCCTAATATTTTTTCCTAATTTAATTAGTTCGTCAATTTTAATCTCTGATTTTAGTTCCACCACTACACGATTTTGTTTTCTAAGACAGCTGAAAAGTAATCGGAGAATCCATCGTTTTCTCTCACATCTGGTTTAATTTAAAAATATTCCGAATTTACTTTTCTGCATATTACCGTGGATTTTGTACCCTTTAGTGTTTCACTAATAACTGCAGTTGTTTAAGATCCAGTACTCCTCCTTTCAGAATTTGGAAGGGCGACTTATGGTCCACAGATTCATTAAGGCCTTTTAAAATCTATGAAGGTACAAACAACATTGTTACTGTATATTTTTTGATGCCTGAGAATCAGTTTCGGAACTTAAATTTGTCCTAGGAAAAATCTATTCGGTTTGAAACCTGTTTGTTATTCGCCATTTCTGCATTCACATCATTGTTGGGGTTAGTCCAGGACACATTGAAATAGCCTTTTTTTTGTAAGACAGTGTGGTGGTTCTTTTTACGTTATGTATTTTGGTTTTTATATGTTATGAAAAGTTGGAGTTAGTATTATTCTGAAATTTACACGTTTCCGTGCCTCGTCACAAAGTGACTTCTTACACCAGGAAGAAACAAAAGAGAATAGAGTCGATCCTTTTTCAAAAGGAACAGAGATTACAATAACATTCGCAGATCATATTAGTTGATTACATTATCTTTTCGATTTTTCTGTGATAATATTTATTTCGTTACGACGTCAGTTTTGTTATATTTGTGAAATTCTTCAATATTATGTTATGTGGCGTACCGCCACAACAGGAGTAGAAATTCTTTTATAACTACAAAAATGTGGTGGCTGCATCAATGCAGCTTACTAGTCAGCCGGAATTTCCTCAGTTTGTCAAATGTTTCGCGTAATCAGTTTCAAGTGTCTTGAGTTTTTGGACTAGTTGATTTCAGTTCTGCAGCAATTCCCTCTGTATCACATGCTATGTTTTTTTATTTAAATTTGTTTAGCAATAACCTCTTCATTTATTGCTTCTGAATCTACATTGGTTTTACGAGAATTTTTGGAGGAATTTTTTTCCTGGCTTCATGACACTTTAGTTTTTAAAAATATTTGCGAAGTCAATTGTAGTTTTTTTTGTTGCTAAGAACAAATTACCTATTTTCCTTCTTGGGGCAGAGAAGTTGGAGTGATAGCCATCAGCTTTTTTAAAAAAAAGATTTTTGTGTCGAGATTTTACTGCTTTCGCACATCTTCATTCCACCAAGACCAATTTTTAATAAGCTTATGTTAGAGCGTACCCAATACTTGCATTTTGTCTATTTCATTTTCTAATAGCAGTGGCCGGATTTTGCTAGCATCGAACTTCGGAATAACTGACATCTTTTTGGTAAATCGTTTTTCCTTTAATTTCACTCGGTTTAGTTAATGGTTTGAGTCAGTATTTGTTCCTCTACGAACTGGAACACTGAAAATTTTCTTGTAAAGTGGATACGAGATTGCGATATGATCGATCTGCGATTCACCTACATTATTCTTGGGTGCTCAAGTTTCTGGTTTGGGTTTTTTTCTTAAAAGGAATTGACACTTCTGCCAGTCCTTTTCTAATTTGATTGGGCTCATTGAGCGCAGAAAAATGGCAAATCGTATAACTGAATTTTTTTTCTCGTTACCTAGTTGTGCATAAAAATCCCTCATTAGAAATGGCACAAATTTGAGAAATTTAGGAGAGAGTGCTTTCTGCCACCTCCCTTCCAAGAATCCGTCTTAATGCCGACCGGAAACTGCATGGCTCACCGAAGAACAAGAATAATTCAGATTTAACATGCGCTTCAATCCAAGAAGCTCAACTTCAGGAGGGCGTGTCCCAGTGCAATCTAATTTTGTCAGCGTTGTAAAACTATTCCGGGAAGAAACAACTGTGTTCGGTGTAACTAAAGTATTCATCCCAAAAAGCAACGGCTGCCAATCCATCAGCACCGAGTTCCTCTCCCTGATTTCTCGAATCTCTAGAGATGTTTGAAACTAGTCAGCCATCCTGTTGTCTGTATTAACAACGGACCTGGTGCCGGAACTACGCCTGCTCTAGTTTCACTTTAAGTTCAAGTTTCCAGGATCTTAACGCGGCTTTGTTGCCAGATGTGGATGCAAAATTAAACAGCTTTTCTTTATTGTTCTTAAAGTATCTAACAGTTTATGTGCCTATCCCGTTAACCTGAGAATGTTTTACTACAGATTCGTCGTCTTATTATTTTTATGTATCTTTTAATATACTTTCTATTGTCAGAACGACACGTTTTCGTTTATCGTTTATCAAATGTAAACTGCCTGTTACTATAGCAACGACAAGAAACGCATAGAGGTTAACATTCCTTGCCAATGATCCATTTTAGAAGTTACGGAATTATTGATATCTGTCGACAGCTAGAAAAGTATGATCAATTCAACAGCGCGTTCCTCCTGAAGATGTTTAATAAAATGCCTGTATTTCGTATCAACACAAAGCAAAATTCTGAAGGGAACCGTCCCAGAAGAAAAGCTGAAACTTTATCTTTTCCTATATGATTTGAGGTGGAAATCGTCAACCTTCATATCCTAGGGAAAGGGTCACTCAAACACAGAGCCAACCGGAATGATTACAGCTAGAGTTTCCAGAAAAAAAAACCAACAACAAACAAAACAAGCCACTGCTCAGATAGACGTCAAATTAAAATGGAGTATTTTCGAAAATAAACGGTGAAAACGTTATGGGAATAAAATTTAACGACAATTTTCCCACTAAATGGTGTTGTGAGCGGCAAAATATGCAAAATAAAAGACGCAGCGTACACGGCTGTGCCTCAGTTTGCCTCTGAGAACCTCGCCATGATTCAATATTGCGCGCTGGTAGTGAAGATATTTTGCAACAACGGTGACAGAGTCAGCACCTCGGAGGTCCCGGCCACTGTAGGGTATGAAGAAAGGTATTGATCCGAAGTCGGCCAAGAGGCTGGAGAAAATTATTATGAAATTCGAAGAGATAAGTTCTTTTCAGGAGCTATGTGGCAGAGAGAGGAAAACAATTGATCCGAAGTTAGTAGAAGACATGGCCAAAGCACTGCAGAAGTCGTCAAACGGTGGTGTGCTAACACGCTTTGCAGAGGGAACTGCCCAAACTTTCAACATGCTTGTGAGCACGATGCATAAAAGTCTACGAAATTACTCATGTTCAGGAGTTGCATCATATTGACCTGCTCCGGCGGGTCCTGCTATCTACACCATAATGGTAAACGCTGTGAAATCTTTTGCGCACTATCATTATACCAAGCTTTCGACACCATGGATGTGTAAGTAGGATTTTTATGCAAGATACACTCCTCCGCACACTGCACAGCCAGCGAAACAGCTGCTGCAAAGGCATTTTGGAAATGGTAGAAGTATCAGCCGTCACTTCCCTACAGCCTGTCCGTCCAGATCATCTGATCTCGATCCGTTTGACTTCTGGCTGTGGGGTTATCTTGAAAGAAGATGGGTTCAGTCTTCCGATTACAAACGCATTGCGCAACGCATTTTGGACGTGACTCTTGAGACACCCCGATCTGTTGTGGAACAAGCTGTTTTAAGATTTCAGCTTGCGGCAGAAAACTGACTAGCATATCGAACACGTCTTGCACCAGCCTCTCACGACAGTTAATACCTGTGTTGCTGTTGCCTTTTTTGCGGTTTTTGGCCTCAGGAGGCGTGCGGAATGGCCGCGCGGTTTGAGGCGCCGTGTCACGAATTGCGCGGCCCCTCCCGCCGGAGGTTTGAGTCGTCCTTCGGCGGGCGTGCGTGCGTGTGCGTTGTTCTTAGCACAAGTTGGCTGAAGTCTGTTTAAGTAGTGTGGAAGTCTAGGCACCGATGACCTCAGCAGTTTGGTCCCTTAGTAATTCACACACATTTGAACATTTTTGGCCTCAGGATAATTAAAAACCGATTTTTCCCATCCTGATGTGGCACGACCTTGCCCTGGTGGGTGGCTTTACCAGACCAACAGTGCCACAACTGTTGAATGGCAAAATATGCGGACATGAACACTGCACTGTTCAGTAGGTTTATTGTGCAACTCGCAGTCACAGCGGTCCTATTGCGACTCATCTTTCATTTGTAGCCGAAGCCATGTAGGTGATGATGCTTCGGTGACATCTATTGGAAAACTTTTTTGTTTCTATAACGTTTCCACTTCTTTGATAATATTCCGTTCAAATTGGCATCATTCATAGCAGTGGTTTTTTTAATAGCGTTTTGGAGCTAACTTTTATTATAATCACCCTGTACACACAGGATGCATCATAATTAATGGGCCGGCCGCGGTGGTCTAGCGGTTCTAGGCGCGCAGTCCGGAACCGTCCGACTGCTACGGTCGCAGGTACGAATCCTGCCTTGGGCATGGATGTGTGTGATGTCGTTAGGTTAGTTAGGTTTAAGTAGTTCTAAGTTCTAGGGGACTGATGACCACAGATGTTAAGTCCCATAGTGCTCAGAGCCATCTGAACCATTTTTGAATAATTAATGGCGTAAATGTATAGAGTTGAAAGTACATGATACTAGACGCATAATAGTCTTTGTTAATATGGGAAACTGGAAAAAGGTGGGAAGTTAAGGAAATGGGATTTGGATAAACTGACTAAACCATAGGTTGTACAGAGTTTCAGGGACAGCATAAGGGAACAATTGACAGGAATGGGGGAAAGAAATACAGTAAAAGAAGAATGGGTAGCTTTGAGGGATGAAGTAGTGAAGGCAGCAGAGGATCAAGTAGGTAAAAAGACGAGGGCTAGTAGAAATCCTTGGATAACAGAAGCAATATTGAATTTAATTGATGAAAGGAGAAAACATAAAAATGCAGTAAATGAAGCAGGCAAAAAGGAATACAAACGTCTCAAAAATGAGATCGACAGGAAGTGCAAAATGGCTAAGCAGGGATGGCTAGAGGATAAATGTAAGGATGTAGAGGCTTATCTCACTAGGGGTAAGATAGATACTGCCTACAGGAAAATTAAGACCTTTGGAGAGAAAGAACCACTTGTATGAATGTCAAGAGCTCAGATGGAAACCCAGTTCTAAGCAAAGAAGGGAAAGCAGAAAGGTGGAGGGAGTATATAGAGGGTCTATACAAGGGCGATGTACTTGAGGACAATATTATGGAAATGGAAGAGGATGTAGATGAAATGGGAGATACGATACTGCGTGAAGAGTTTGACAGAGCACTGAAAGCCGACCTGAGTCGAAACAAGGCCCCGGGAGTAGACAACATT
The DNA here is from genome assembly GCF_021461385.2 of Schistocerca piceifrons. Classification (NCBI taxonomy): domain Eukaryota; kingdom Metazoa; phylum Arthropoda; class Insecta; order Orthoptera; family Acrididae; genus Schistocerca; species Schistocerca piceifrons. Next base: position 540,223,354 of record NC_060138.1, read on the forward strand.
CCATTGGAACTACTGACGGCCTTGGGAGAGCCAGTCCTGACAAAAAAAACTACCATATGGTGAGCAAGATGTATTAGACAGGCGAAATACCCTCAGACTTCAAGAAGAATATAATAATTTCAATCCCAAAGAAAGCAGGTCTTGACAGATGTGAAAATTACCGAACAATCAGTTTAATAAGCCACAGCTGCAAAGTACTAACACGAATTCTTTACAGACGAATGGAAAAACTAGTAGAAGCCGACCTCGGCGAAGATCAGTTTGGATTCCGCAGAAATGTTGGAACACGTGAGGCAATACTGACCCTACGACTTATCTTAGAAGCTAGATTAAGGAAAGGCAAACCTACGTTTCTAGCATTTGAAGACTTAGAGAAAGCTTTTGACAATGTTGACTGGAATACTCCCTTTCAAATTCTGAAGGTGGCAAGGGTAAATGTAGGGAGCGAAAGGCTATTTACAATTTGTATAGAAACCAAATGGCAGTTATAAGAGCTGAGGGACATGAAAGGGAATGGAGTGAGACAGGGTTGTAGCCTCTCCCCAATGTTATTCAATCTGTATACTGAGCAAGCAGAGAAGGAAACAAAAGAAAAATACGGAGTAGGCATTAAAATCCATGGAGAAGAAATAAAAACTTTGAGGTTCGCCGATGACATTGTAATTCTGTCAGAGACAGCAAAGGACTAGGAAGAGCAGTTGAATGGAATGGATAGTGTCTTGAAAGGAGGATATAAGATGAACATCAACAAAAGCAAAACGAGGATAATGGAATGTAGTCGAATGTAGTCGAATCAAGTCGGGTGATGCTGAGGGTATTAGATTAGGAAATGAGACATTTAAAGTAGTAAAGGAGTTTTGCTATTTGGGGAGCAAAATAACTGATGATGGTCGAAGTAGAGAGGATATAAAATGTAGACTGGCAATGGGAAGGAAAGCGTTTTTGAAGAAGAGAAATTTGTTAACATCAAGTATAGATTTAAGCGTCAGGAAGTCGTTTCTGAAAGTATTTGCATGGAGTGTAGCAATGTATGGAAGTGAAACATGGACGATAAATAGTTTAGACAAGAAGAGAATAGAAGCTTTCGAAATGTGGTGCTACACAAGAATGTTGAAGATTAGATGGTTAGACCACATAACTAATGAGGAGGTATTGAATAGAACTGGGGAGAAGAGGAGTTTGTGGCACAACTTGACTAGAAGAAGGGATCGGTTGGTAGGACATGTTCTGAGGCATCAAGGGATCACCAATTTAGTACTGGAGGGCAGCGTGGAGGGTAAAAGTCGTAGAGGGAGACCAAGAGATGAATACACCAAGCAGATTCAGAAGGATGTAGGTTGCAGTAGGTATTGGGAGATGAAGAAGCTTGCACAGGATAGAGTAGCATGGAAAGCTGCATCAAACCAGTCTCAGGACTGAAGACCACAACAACAACAATATGGGATATAGAAGTCGTACCTTAAGGGCTACGAGCACTTCATCTTCGCTACTGTAAAACACATCTATTGTACAGTACAAGTGCTCATAGCTCTTAAGGTATACAATATAAAGCTAAAGTTTACTGGAATGTTTTTCTTGTTTTGGTCCACACCACTTCCTCCAAAAAATATGGAAAGCCAGGAGCTTGCAGTAGAAGAGATTTGCATCACAGTACCGAAGATGAAGTGCTCATACTCTTACGGTATGAGCCAATATTTACTATTTGCTCCTATTATTGTGTACTTTCAACTGCAGTGTGTACGCGGTGAGAGAGAGAGAAAGAGAGAGTTAATCGTCAGGCGCATTTTCTCTCGTGTTTGAGCACGTATTTCCAATTGCTCCATGCACTTGGAACCAGCCCAAACAAATAGTGCTCATCACGTCTTTTATGCGACGCTCGGTGTCGACGGAGAGCGTTGGTTGTTGCACATTACAAATCAAATTATTTTTAAAAAGGAATTTTTCGTTCCCATCCGATAGCGCGGTCCCAGATTAGTCTAGTGGGATTTCTGTTTTAGTTATATGTGTTAACAAGGACTGTAGAAGTGGAAGTATATAATCACTACTCCAGCAGCAACAGCACTAATCCTAGTCTGCGATAACTGCTACCGCCAAGCATGCAGCGCTACGAAGTCGCTGTTTGATTGCTGTTTCTTCTCGTGTTTTATTGGCTCTGTTAACAAATATCTATCAAACGAATGCTGAACTAGACTAATTTGGGAGTGCTCTATCGAATAGGCACGTTAATTTCCGATTTATAAATAGTTTTTTTTGTAATGGGAAACAAACCGACATTTTCTGCTTAAACTGGACATTTCAGGAAGGACATGACGTGCAGTAATTGTTTAGGCTGACTCGAGCTACACAATGTAAAAACAAATTTATATATATATATATATATATATATATATATATATATATAACACACACTCGGATCTCACCCGGCCCTGCTCCGTACGGCAACAAACCAAAATGGTTTTCGCATGGATGTATTATTATTATTTAGCTGACGAACCAAACTGCGTGCATTGTGAACTTCACGTGAGTCGTTCCAGTGACGAAGTAAAGGATGGAAGTTACTAATACTAATAACAATACCACTTTCGTGTTGTTCTCAGAAGTGCGGGTCATTATCAACATATTTTTGAGCTTATTCCTGAATTTCTTAATACTGTGTATTTTTCGTGCTGCTTTACTTCGTTGTCATCTTTTAATAGCCTGTCTTGAGTGTAAATTAGCATTATAATGAACGTTTTTCGGTTTAGTAAAATACGCCTTTTTGTTTTTCATAACAAACAGGAAAACTGCGTGTATTTACACTAAGGCGAAAAATTCCATCGCTATGGAGCGCGACTGGATCTATTTCGCTGATGTGCTTGTTTTATTTTTCTGCCAAAATCTGTTCACCTTCTCACTGTGCATTTTCTTACGTTCTGTCCGTCTGCTTAGCTGAGTGCTAAAATGTTTGCCTACCATGCAGCGGGCCCGGGTTCGATTCCCGGCCGGGTTGGAGTTTTCTCCGCTCGTGGACTGTGGGTGTTGTGTTGTCCTCATAATCACCGATACGCAATTCGCGAAATGTAGCGTCGTCTGAAATAAGACTTGCAACTCGGCTGCCGAACTTTCACGACTGAGGCCTCCCGGCCACACGGTTCTTTTTCTTACGTTGTTCTGACCATGTTCTCGTAGATGTCAACATTGGTTTAGCTTTGAAATGATGATTGCCGAAGTTCTGAGAGTAGCTCTGTCCTGTGGGACTTTGAAAAAAATCTTCAGCGACTAGATATTACAAACAATTTCGAGTATCCAATAGTTCCAATAATTTTTATCTTTTATTGCCGGCCGAGGTGGCCGTGCGGTTCGAGGCGCTACAGTCTGCAGCCGAGCGACCGCTACGGTCGCAGGTTCGAATCCTGCCTCGGGCATGGATGTGTGTGATGTCCTTAGGTTAGTTAGGTTTAATTAGTTCTGAGTTCCAGGCGACTGATGACCTCAGAAGTTAAGTCGCATAGTGCTCAGAGCCATTTATCTTTTATTGAGAGGGCAATCTATTCTCATTCATTCTGATTAATGGTGTCATTCAATTCCTTTTTTCCTGAAAGTGTCCGAAATGTTCTCCAAATTTTGGTAGAACTCATTACACTCCTGTCTCATTCAGATTCCCCTCAACATAGACCAGACGAAAAACTTTCCGTAATTTTCTCAGTATTTAGTTAATGCTGTATCTCCAATGATTACGGTCCCTGGTGCATATAACGCTTCATGTTTCAGTACTGTGATGTAATCTTTTACTTTTGCATTACGAGGTAACTAATTTTTATTGAATCTATTCCACGTTCCTTTAAGCGCTTTGTAATTTAATGGTTTCCTCTCTGTTTGCTTCACGATTTAATCCAGAAGAGTGGATGATTTCTCGCAAGTATTTAAATTTGGATACTTGCGGTATTTTGCCAAACTATGTAAACATGGGTTGTCCCTCTAGGTATTTAGGCAATGTCCACGTATTTGGTTTTTTCGTAAGAAATTTTTTTTAAGTCCACTTCCAGCTGCTATATAATGGTGTTATTGCAGGAGTATTAATCGCCTGTTTCTGTTGTTTAGAAAGACAGCTGGATCGTCTGGCTACGCCGAACAGCGCAAATGAATTTTAGTTTCACACTGTCTACTAATTGTTATTCGTTTTACACAATTTTGGATGGTGACTATCAACAGCCGTCAAGTAATGTATAAAATGCAGGTTTGTTCATCAGCTGCTTTTATTATTAAACTAAAACCACCAGTTTCCGTCATGGACCATTTTCACGGATAAGGTTTAAAATGGTCTGAGTCACCGTATTTGTCATTACTTAAATAATATGTATTACATGTTCTACGTATTATTTAACTAATGACGAACGTGGTGAGTTAAACCATTCTAACCCTTACCCGTGAAGATGGTCCATGACGAACTGGTTGGTATTTGGGTTTAAAATAAAAGCAACGGATGGCCAAACATAAATTTTATACGTTATTAGTTTTATTTCTTTTTCGCATATTCTAATTACTTTTTTCTAGTACATGACAAACCTATGGGGGAGAGTCCGTATCCCTGCAGGTCTCCCGTTTTTAAATCAAAATTTTTCAAACATTTCGTCTTGGAATTTAACTTTTGATCTCCTATCAGCTAATGTTTGTTTAATCAAATATCTTGTCTTTTAACTCTTGCAGTACATTGAACAGTGTCAACCTATTTAATCGCATGCTTTTTTTTTTTTTTTTTTTTTTTTAAGCCTACGAAGGTGATCGCCTTTCACGTGCCCTTGGGAATTTGTACGATAGCCTTCAAATTGAGATTTTGTCCCACACAAGATCTACATTCCTAAAATATGCGTGATATTCAGCAATTAAATTGTCCGTTTCTGGTTCGAACTTTTTAGTTATGATTTTTGAAAGAGTTTTATAGTAACTGGCAGCAATGAACTCCATCTATAGTAATTGCTGGGTTAACTGAGTAACTCAGTAACTGCTGTGACCGGTCCTAAACCCGGATAAAAGGAAGAAGGTTGGCATACAGGGAAACCGTAAAACAACCGCCAGAAAACAGCGAGAGGAAACCTCTAAAGCTAAATACCTTATGTGTAATAGTGAGATCGAAAAATATAGATCAACTTATGAACATGGCGAATGAATTTAAGAAGCTGTTTCTGATTTGATTTCACAAACTTCATTAGAGGGATGCGATGGGCATGTAGATATGGAAGAAGAAAACGCTATATGCCGTGACAATCCAATGGAAGGAGAACGTTACTTGCCATCATGTGTAGTGCCAACAGCGCAGAAGGGAGGAGGTGGTGGTGTTATAGGTTATGTGTGTGTTTCATTGTTATAGTGTGGTCCCCATAATACACTTAAGAAAACTCTAAATGATGTAGGAATGAACATGCTTTACATCATCGTGCACTGCGTGCGGTAGAGGAACAGGTCTGAGACGATAATGAACTGTTTGTGTCAGCAGACTAATACATCCTGTCATAAAGCAGCATCTGAGGGGTTATGGCCTGTGACAAACAAACATCCTGAAATGGACTGGCCAGCCGAGACTCCCACCCTGAACCAAAATGAACACGCCTGGGATGAATCAGATTGTTAGGACGTCGACGTCGATTCAGACCCCTGCGTCCAACATCACTACCTTCTTTTGTTTCGAATTCTGAGGAAGAATTCCTCCACAGGTACTCTGGCAACTCACTGAAAGAGACCCCAACAGGGTTCATGCCATCATAAGGGAAAAGAGTGGACATCCCCTATATTAATATCTACTATGAGGTGTCCGTATACCTTTGATGAAAATGTATACTAGTTGGATTGATTAAGAACTCGTCCATTCTGTACTGCCATGCAAGGGCATCAGATTGTAACATAAAGGTTTTACGCTACAAACACCGTAAAAATCATAAAACTATTGACAAAAATTTATGTGATGAAGCATCTTGTGAATCTTTGGAACCACCGCAACAAAGGTGCAATAATATGAATCAAATAGTTACTGTAATACCAACACAAAGAATGTAAATATTGTTGAAAATGACTAATGTGTCTACGGAAGGTTTTTTTGAAATTCAGTTTTCAAACATATAATCACGCTTGTTTGGATGATCTTGTAGCGCCGCTGGGCGGACAGACCGGAAAGAGCTGCAGACGGGAAGCACTGAATATGAAACAGATGTCTGAAGAAGTGAAAGTGTAATTGTGGCTACTGATTGGAGAGGGGGGAAGAGGGGGGAAGGGGTGGGGGGAAGAGGGTGGAAGGGGGGGAGAGGGGGGAAGGGGGGGGGGAGAGGGGAGAAGGGGGGGGAGAGGGGAGAAGGGGGGGGAGAGGGGGGAAGGGGGGGAGAGGGGGGAAGGGGGGGGAGAGGGGGGAAGGGGGGGAGAGGGTGGAAGGGGGGGAGAGGGGGGAAGGGGGGGAGAGGGGGGAAGGGGGGAGAGGGGGGAAGGGGGGGGAGAGGGGGAGCTATCGGAGAAATTTATGGATCGCGGAATAGAAGATTTTCCTGTCGTAATAACTGCTGAAGTTACATGACCTGAATATTGTGTTAATATCAGTATCAGCAAGTCAAAAAATTTGTAATTTATTTATGAAGGTTTGGCAGACTTGCATATAACATTTTAATTAGTGACTAGTACTCAAACCATTACCTGCATTTCTAATGATTGACTGTGCATGACAGATTTGCTTTTACATCAGATCAGTGTAACAAATGCTATTTGACTGTATTATGGGTGTGTGTGTACATCTGAGACTCGATAGGCGCCTTTAGCTGTTTATATTTGTACGAAACATGTAATTACTATGCCAGCTATAAACAGAAACTAATCTCTTACTTTTGGACTAGTGCAGATCAATTCCGGTTGCGGAAAATGTTTCGCGAAACAACCCACAATAGTCTACGTAATTAAGTCGTTTTCGCCCGTGCTCAGGACAATTTTGATGAGTTGAGTGGTGTTATTTATTTAAATTAACATCTTACCGGAACAAATCTTATTTGTCTCTCTGTCAGTTAAGCGTAATACAGCGCAAACCTTCGTTTCTAAACGAACCATACGGGAAAAAACAGTGTGGATTACACCAGTATTTAAATCAACTTTAATATATTTCTACGTAGAAAGTAGTTCTCTACAGAACGAAAAGAATGATAGGTGTCAGCAGTGACCACACGTCCCTGTCGGGAACAGGAAATTAAAAATAAATAAATAAATAAATAAAATAAAGTTTCGAATAGACCGTCCATTACAGTCTCGGCTTGACAAGTGTTAAGAAGCAATTTACGTTTTGGTTCTGTTTACGCAACCAACCACCTATTCACTTCAGGAGATTTTCGGGAAACGAACAGGAAGTTACTTTACGTGGTCCGCCTGAACTACTAATTGATCCACAAAGTGCCCCGTCATTTTAGAAATAATATAGGCACGAATTATTGGGAACATACATTTTCCCATATTAAAGTAAAAAATATATTGTATCTTGTGTATCACAATTAATCGGGAGAACCTGCTCGTATTCCGGAACGCACAAGCGCGGTAGCTTCCGAGGTAAGAGGTGAGCCTCAACCGAATTTACGACCGTGGCTCATCCACTGCCCATCCTTAGTGTGGTTTCTAGGCGGTTTCCCGTCCTCGTTCAGGCAAATGCTGGGTTGGTTCCCACTTTCCGCCTCAGAAAATACGATACAAAAAATAGAACAACTGTGACACAATTCTCATACAGTTGGCGTACACTAGCCTCCTCCCTTAGGTATCTGACGACTGCGGCGACAGGAAGGGCAAAGAGAAGTAAAACAGATAGCCGAAACTTGAGTACTGCGGAACCCATACTAGTATCGGGTAAACGCTAACGAAAAGAAAAAGGAGCACCATTAAACGAATGCCTGTGTTTACATTTTGTGTTATGTCCAGTGTTTCATGATTGAATACAAGATCCACAGAGCACTGGTCACTTCCAATGCAGAGAGGGACAAACGTCATCTAGGTTACTTTATTACTTAAACAAAAAAGTGACCTTTCTAGTGTTTGTCTTTGTATACATTATTTCTAGCGTGTTCGCTTAACCCTTTTTATTACGTGCTAAACTGATTATTTTGTTCGGAAGCGTGAAAATTATAGCCTGGCTCTCACATATAAAGAACAAGTAACTTAGAAATCTGATGACAATTTTTACATCAGTACCATAATACAGAAATTTTAAGTCTGCTATTGGTAACGCCATGCGAGCAACAACGATGAGCTGTACGCACAGTAGCACTAACGTTCTACAGCCGACGACTCGCCTTGCATAGTGAAAAAAAGAATTAGGTGAACTATCAGTCTACCTTTTAGTGATAATTTTATCAAAATCCTAAATTTATTACTTCTGTGCTAACTCCATTCACAAGAAATTTGGGAGACAGTATCCACATACGCCGCTAAATGCATCTACAAAATTATATGACGGTACCACACATGTCGCATCATATATGGATTTTTAATATATTTACTCTTTAGTACTACGACACTACTTCCGTCAAATCAACATACAGAAAACCTTGACACCTAGCGCCGCTTTTGGCGACTTACAACTGGGAAGTGCAAACGGCTGTCAGCGACAACAGCCATCTATAGAGCTATGAAGCGGTGTTGCCATAGGGATGTTTACAAAATCGCGCTGTTAACGAAATGCAACTGTCCGGCATCATCTCACACCGAGTCTACTACACGCTTTCGTTTTTAATGAAAACTGGCAAAATGAATACCCGACAATGCCGGGATTGTCCCATAGTTTACTCGTGTAATATGTAGTGATTTACACATTTTATTTGTTTAGCTGTTCGCCGGTGGTCTAGAATTCATACAGGTCGTTCTTCCTGTTTAGATTAATTACAAATACTGATTAACAACAGTCTTCGGCTTCTTTTAACTTATCACACTGGACAATCAAACAATTAAGATAGTGACTAGGGCTACACCCTTCAACAGCAAGAGCTATCTTTTCTTCAAACGTGCTTTGTTTTGTTCACATGCAGTTATCAATCCTGTACAAAACTGAAATCTTAATTTTGATATTTCTCTAGCATCTCTCCCACGTTTTTATCATTCAGTGTAGCATTCATGGCTGGTATTTACATTTCTTGGGAACTTAAGTTTTATGGCGTGTTGATGTGCTAATGGCAGGAAATCTCAAAAACTGTAAGTCTCCACTGGTCTAAGCTGCCCAGTTGTTTACAACAGCAGTTCTCAAAAATTTTTGGCGACGAGAGCCTTTTGAAATACTGATCATTTTACGGAGCCCTAAAATAAGCAAAACCTGATTTAATGTTCATCCTTTAATTATAATCATTTAATGAAAATCGTGCTAAAATAAATACATTACACACTACTGACTTCTATAACAATATACAAAACAAATAATAATACTATACACAAAATAAAATCGTAGTTACTCCACTGCAAATTGATTAAATTATTTCCGTTTAATGGGAGGCAGGAAGTAATTTATTTTTGACCAACTGTTTATGTCAGGCTTGCTAGAAGAGTGTTGAAGACAGGTCGTCCTGTGTGGCCGAGCGGTTCTAGGCGCTTCAGTCTGAAACCGCCCGACCGCTACGGTCGCAGGTTCGAATCCTGCCTCGGGCATGGATGTGTGTGATGTCCTTAGGTTGGTTAGGTTTAAGTAGTTCTAAGTTCTAGGGGACTGATGACCTCAGATGTTAAGTCCCATAGTGTTCAGAGCAATTTGAATTTTTGAGTTGAAGACATTTGTCAGATTAAGCATCCAATCTATTGCGATATACTGCCTTTATAGCTACTTATGCTAAGAACCCCATTTCAGACAAGTGTGTTGTTGGGAATGAGAGAACAATAGTCAAAGCCTATATGGCAAGTTGTGAATATTTATCAAGAACCCTGCACCAAAAATCATCAGGTGACATTGTTTTTAACAGTGAGTCTATGCTTGAATCAGTAGTCATTTCTAAAAAGGATTCATTGTTTTCGTTTCACATATTTTCTGGCTTCTGTAAATTCAGTGCAAAAGTATTCTGAACCTATGAATTTATTTTCAGTTTTGTATTTTGCTTCTCTGGAAAATACTTCTCAAAAGATGTGCGCATATCTGGGAGACACTGGAGGACGCCTTCAAATATTTCATTTCGTAATTCTGCTGTTTCACAAACGAACGCATTCACTGTTAAAAAGCTTTCTACTTCTCTCTTGCCAACAAAAACAATACAAAAATTAAATACTGAAGGCGATTTTTTTGTTATTAGTGATTAATACTGCGTTATGTTCTCTTTGTAAAGCTTGATTTAATTCATTAATTTTTCCAAATATCTCTGCTAAAAAAAACTAGTATGAACAACGAAGACTCATCGCTCAAATGGACTCTTAATTTAAGAGAGACGACAATCATAAAAGCTTGTAATTCATCTCTTAGTTCGAGTAATCTTGTTAAGGATTTACCACCTTATTTACCTTATTTACCACCTTATGTCGGCGTGTAGCAGTAGTGTTTTATGTCTACTTCTATAACTTTCACACAATATTAAAAACAATCTGCGCTAAAGAGAGCGTGTTGTAACATTGATTTATTTTTACTGCTTCATTCAGAATCAATTTTAGATTTGGCAGCATCTTCTATATCACGAATGCTTGCCTATGCAGGATACAATTGCTGGAACTACAGTTTGGTGCTTCATTAAAACAGCAGGAACGGTATCACTAATAAAAAATAGTTGCTGCCTTGGCCCCATCTGTACAAATATCGATACTATCGATCCAATAGAGTTGATTTTTTAAAAACTCTTGTTAAAAATTTCTTTTCCGGTAGTATTAGCTGGCAACAATGTTCCAGTCATTCGCAGTCGGATACAAATTTAACAGAGCACAATGCTTCAGATGTGCAATCTAAAGAATGCATATTCTGCAGTGGTCGTTCCCTGAAGACTAGCACAGAGAAATGGGTACAGAGCGTGGGATGGTATCCTTCGGCTCCCGAAGAAAGTCAACTTGAAAAAGACCGTTTCTGTGTCCTGATTGTACTTTTTGGCACAATAAATGCAGAAAATGTTGGAGCGCTGCAAGGAAGAGAATATCGTTTTTTGTGTTACCTGGTCTTATATTCATCGATATGTGTTTTCTCAGGCTGTCTCATATTACAACACTATTTCTATTTGTAATCTAAGTGAGTTGTTTGAGCATTTTGTATTTCGAATATACATGTATTAAGCCGGCCGGAGTGGCCGAGCGATTGTATGCGCTACAGTCTGGAACCACGCGATCGCACGGTCGCAGGTTCGAATCCTGCCTGGGGCATGGATGTGTGTGATGTCCTTAGGTTAGTTGGGTTTCAGTAATTCACAGTTCTATGGGACTGATGACCTCAGAAGTTAAGTCCCATAGAGCTCAGAGCCATTTGAACCATTTTTACATGTATTAAGAGTTAAGTAACTCGAATTCAATAAATGTGAAGTGAAATGATTTCACACACATTTTCAATTAACAAACGTACAGTTGTATGAACTGTGGGATAACGTGAGACGAGGAAACTTTCACATCAGTGATGATGTTAGTGTGAGGTCCACCCACGATTGGCATCAACTACCTGCCTCATCCCACGAAATGAAATGTATCTCATCGTTCGAGAGATTCCCCATGTATCCAACCCTAGGTCCGAGGGCCAGTGTCGTTCAGTAGATTCAAGAGACTTCATTTTAGCACACAATTTTTCAGTGGGATTCAAATCCGCCGCTCGATCAGGTCGACGTCAGGCTGTTGCGAAAACAATTGCTGAACTATTAGACACGTGTGTACCGCCGAGGGGCCTGCTGAAACTGAATCACTTCATTGGGATAGCGCACTGAAACTGTGGTGTCACCGCCAGACACCACACTTGCTAGGTGGTAGCTTTTAATCGGCCGCGGTCCATTAGTACATGTCGAACCCGCGTGTCGCCACTGTTAGTGATCGCAGACCGAGCGCCACCACACGGCAGGTCTCGAGAGACGGACTAGCACTCGCCCCAGTTTTACGGACGACGTAGCTAGCGATGCACACTGAAGCAGTCAGTTGTACGGACGACGTAGCTAGCGATACACACTGACGAAGCCTCGCTCATTTGCAGAGCAGATAGTTAGAATAGCCTTCAGCTAAGTCAATGGCTACGACCTAGAAAGGCGCCATAGCAATTTATAGTTATCGTATGAAGCTTGTCTCATCAAGAACGATGTATACAAATGATGGATTAAAGTTAAGTATTCCAGAAGCTACGTACTTTTCTTTATAGCATTCATTACGTATCCTGTTTCAGAGCTCACGCCAATCTGCGTGAGCTTAACGCGTGCCTTTCGGCTACTTCCGAGTGGCGTGGCTGTCTTAATACGCCACAACAGAAACCATTGTAGTGGACGAGTGCCAGGACGCTATCTCTTGTGGACTGCGTACGCTGTGACATCCTGACAGTAAATGATTGTCATATACCCGTCGGCGGAACAACGTGTTGCGCATTGTGTTACGTTCGGCATACCTCGGCTACATTCGTGTTACGCTTATAGCACATCAACAAACAATACAATGTTAAAACAATATGGTATCAAAGGGATGCGAACCTTAATTACTTCGGTGGAAATGCAGGTCCTCGTACGCTACCACGTAACTATACTGCTCTGCTCTTATTTGTCTATTCAAGGCTGAAATATCTCTGCGTTTCAAACAGATGAAAAATGCTATAATTATACGCAATCATGGAAAATAAAAAACGTCTAAGTAAAATCGTTACAATAAAAAGAGGACAAATACGCTGCTGAAAGTATGTAACATGTGGCGCTGTCGCCGTTGGCAGTGCGTGTCGCGTTCCCTCTTGTGGAAGCAGTCAGTACACAACAACCGCAGGTACCAGAGCTTACCACGACACGCGGAGAGTTTTCCTGGACTGTGCGCTGACCGCATGAGTAAGAAATCTGAAATACTGTTGCCGTGGCAAGCGGCTTTCTTTCGAAGCATCCATATATTCGCGTACCATTCGATTTTGGTTTCAACTCTTTGTCAATATTTCGTCTTTCTAGCACTCTGTTGATGCAGTCTGTGAGTAACTTTAGCTAGTTCTTTTCCGCCAGAGCTCATTTCTCTCTGTCGGAGCCGCCATTCCTTCTGAAATCAATTCTTAAATGATGAGCTCTTCCTCAAAGTTCTGTTGTTAACATTACTTTAGCCCAGTCCACCAGTGTCTTACTTTGGATGGAGCTTGATGTTTTTGTGAAGCTGTCTATTCGTGTGGGCTTCCTGTAGAATTTGGATCCTAGCGTTTCGTCGGTTTTTGGATGTAAATGTTCCCCCCCCCCATTCAGGTGGGAGGGTTGAATGCAGAGGTAAATAATATGGTCATCGACTGCTCTATAAACTGAGCGACTTCAATGTCAGCAGACTCTTTTTTAGTCGTGAATAGCTAGTCTGCCCCCGCTAACTATTACTAGGTGGTGACAACGCCTCGTCACCACCATGAAAGAATCTGAAGTCGTCTGAGCTGGCCCGATAAGCATCGAATTTTTATTTAACGTCAATGGAAATTTGGAGACATATCTACTTGGGCTTGCTAATCGTGATAAATTTGTAGCTCTCAACTGAAAGAATCGACGTGCAGAAATATTTACTCAGTACCATGCGCAGTTAGTTTAATAGCAACACTACTTACTTCTTAATGGTGCAGCACGATTCAAGTTGGTATCTCATTATTTCGATTGGAGAAACCTTCAGTGAAAAACAATAACTTTCTTGCTGTCACTAAACTGACAGTTATGTACGAAACAGTTACGCAATTACCCTAATGACGCAATCACATATACCCCTTCTGCCGTCATAGTGGAGGTACCATACCTTCAGACGTTTGACGTCTTATCACTTGATTTATCCGTGTGACGAAACAATGGCCAGATGTGTCGCAGAAAGTTCTCGCCTTATATACAGAAACAAATATCTTCGTTCTGTATGAGTCATAATTCTCCTGCTTCACATTCGTTTTTTGTATTAACGATTACAACGAGAGACATAGGGTAGTTATGATTCAGGGATTACGAAGTTAACAGGAACGAATGGTTCAAACATCCCAGAATTTCCTTGGGGCTGTTCCAGTATTTAAGATATTCAATGAATCGTCTAAAAGAAGAAATCTAGAGTGTTCAGAGACATCTACTACCATCTTATCACATTTTATCTGAAAGGAAACTTACCTAAGTTCTCGAGGTATTTAAACGGAAAACATATCAATAAAAAATAATAGAACTGTCAGATGTTTTGGCAAATAATGTGCCTAAAAGTAAAAAATAAAACAGGTTAGCGAAAAATCTAACGCGCTTCTGATGCTCGAAATTATGTTCAGCAAATGAGGCGCGTCAAATGCTTCTCTAATCTATTGTATTTTTTTACCTTTAGATATTTTATTTTACTAAACCTTTGGCCAATTTTTTGTTTTTTTTAGTTTTGTCGAGGAAGGATGAACTTAATGACACTTCATTTGCTCTCCTAGAGTCTTCTGAATTCAAAGGAAGCCACTTTGACAGTTTAATATCAAACTAATACTACCTTTCTGTGAGAAATAATAAAGTCTTGAAAAGATGAACTTATCGGCACATTCTTTACATAGATAACAGCCCTCAAATCAATAATTAAATCTTTCTAAATTACCTTGATTATTTTGAAGTAATTTTTTTGTTGTTGTTGCAAAACACCCTCTTAATCCGGGTTAATGAGGTCCCGCGACTGAACAGGAAACCGATAAAAATGTCTTATCGAAAATACACACTGTTTCAGCGGAAACAGCTATTTATTGCATTTACGTAACATGCTACTGGTCACGTTTTCAAGTGCGCTGCATTATTTACGCGTTACTTGCCGGAAACAATGCATCGGAAACTATCCACCTTTTGCTTCTATGGTAAGGGCTAGGCAGAGAGCAGGTAATCGGCTGCGGACCCCTTGCAAGGGTAGAGCCCCTGCACGTACATGAAGATGAAATGGGGAAGCAACGGGAAAAATATTCAGGCATTTTTGACGGTGTGATTAGGGTCCGCATCGCCTTCCAGTGGGAAGCAGAGCATTTGCTGAACGTAACACAGGAAAAAATGCACCTTTAGCTACTTTTTCCTCAAACTTATTGACGAGTCTGGAAACGAGTGATTCATTCTTGTGTTCTACCCATTGCTTTAACCACTATCACTGCTCCTCAAACAATATCATCTGCAAAGACTATTCAGGTCTCGCTTCAGCTTCAGAAGCGAGTAACAGTTGCTTGAACAGATATGTGGTCGATATGGATGCGACAGAACTTGCTACTTAAATTTCTTAAAATCAAGAAGACGATCCAGCTATAAGTTACGTTTAAAATTTGTGCGAAAGCCGTTAGAAAAAATATAGTGGCCCATCCTCTTTTTAGGAAACTGAATGTACTGTTCCAAAATGCAGCGTACAGGTACAGTGTGCGTTTGTCGCGGCCACTGTACTCTCGTGGGTCTTCTCGGTTGAGGAAGACAATGGCGAGTCTAGAGAAGTACTGCAGCAATTGTCTCGCAGCAGTGACGAAGTAGCTGCGCCGATGCCATGTTCCCTCTCTCCGTTAATTCCGTGCCTCGAGGGAGTCATCGCAAACCGGGGGACTAATAAGCTGTGACACGTATCAAGCAGAGAACCTAAACTGCTTCAGTCCTTCTCCACAAATTCGTACATCGCACGCTCTGTAGATGCAGGGGGGAGACTTGCACAGGCGGGACTAGATTTTCTGCTGGGTGCATGTGCCGAATAGCGTTAACTTGTCTCAAGGTGTCCTGACGAGAAAAAAAATTTGGAAATTTGTGGTAAGTTCCTATGAGACCAAACTGCTGAGGTCATCGGTCGCTAGGCTTACACACTACTTAATCTAACTTGAAATAACTTACGCTAAGGACCACACACACACACACACACACACACACACACACACACACACACACACACACACTCGAGGGAGGACTCAAAACCTCCGACAGGGGCAGCCGCGCGAACGGTGGCAAGGCGCCTAAGACCGCGTGGCTGTCCTGACAAGGATTTTTTTTTTTCGAACACATCTCGTCCGCTGCAGTGTTCTCGCGCTTCGTGAAGAGAAAACAGTGTCTTCATAAGCGAGATTATGTTTTTTTTTTCACTTTTTCAGAAATTTTTCTTAATTTCATAGTAAACTTAAATTGTTTCTATTACCTGAACTTCTGAATGTTATTTTACGTGAAAATGAGTAATAATGGTCTTATTTGTTCGTCACGTGGTGTGTAAGCTGAACGTTGATTTGAATACCACAGTTCTTTACTAGACATCGTCCTATTTGAGAAGTTAGACCCTTGTCTTCCTCCGATCTTGGAACACCCATCCTGCTGTAGAGTCCTGCAGTCGGATGTGGACTCCGAAAAAATATACAAAGTACCGTTTTTCACGTTAACGAATACTTGCCAGAGGTGAAAGATGCTACAAGTGAAAAAAATCCTAGATAGACTGCCGTATGAACCATATACCTTCGGATTTGTGACATACTTCCCACTGGCCCATACATTAAAATAGAAACAATAGAAGGACGAGAGAAGAAAGGCTATAAATGAAAGGCAGGAGGGATAAATGGCAGGCAATAGATTATGACGATAGCGAGGAAGAAGAGGAAAAGGACAAAGGAGGAGGAGCAGAGGAGAGGAGGAGGAGGAGGAGGAGCAGAGGAGGAGGAGGAGCAGAGGAGGAGGAGGAGCAGAGGAGGAGGAGGAGCAGAGGAGGAGGAGGAGCAGAGGAGGAGGAGGAGCAGAGGAGGAGGAGGAGGAGCAGAGGAGGAGGAGGAGCAGAGGAGGAGGAGGAGCAGAGGAGGAGGAGGAGCAGAGGAGGAGGAGGAGGAGGAGGAGGAGCAGAGGAGGAGGAGGAGGAGGAGAGTGACGAGAACGAATATTTTACACTACACTGTAAACAGACGTACGCATATGAACAGTGTTACCCGTTAACCGATCTTAATACTAGACGATAAGAGTATTCCACTAGTCAGAAAAAAAATCTCTGCCAGATTACTGCCAGAGAAATCTGAACCGAAGTTTGTCACGCCCAGAGGTTTCATCAGATCTCTACCGACGATAAGCACCTGTTGCGCAAATGAAATGACGCAGACATCAGTGTCAGGCGAAGTTGACAGGCGATGGCGATGGCAATGGCAATGAGCGACCTGACGCTTGGGTTCAAGTGCAGAATTGTCTGAAGACAGCAAATTCATAATTAATCTGTGTCAGAAATTCGTCTGTGTCCCCTTCTACCGGACAATGTTCGGCGTCACTGAGGCAGGACTTTTTGACTATAGACGTCAGTCCTAAGGCTGTTTACCAAACTGAGAAGCCTCTTCTCCGTAGTATGTATTTCTGTTGACATGAAATGAGAACTCTTTACTTCATGCAGGTAGCTCTTTGTTTATAAATACCGGCTGCTGATCAATACTTTCTACTTTTATGCTGAACTGGGCAAAAGGTATTCGTCAGAATTTTGGACAATTTGTTTGAAACAGTCCACAGACAGAACATAGAAATTCAGTGACAGCGTACCTCTGAGAATAACCATTAAGTGTAGCTGCTTTTTCTATGAAGTGCAATAGCAGATTTCTGCAGAATACAGAAATATAATATAGCATTCGAGTCTTCTCAAATTATCGTAACTATAAGAAGGTTTCATTCCAACTTGATCCGATTTTACGATCGCTCCTTCGTAAGTCGACAGTTACAAAGATATTTAAAACTATAAAGCAATAAAATAAAATTAGATCCTAAATGATGGAGCCGAAAGCAGGTATTATATGTTTCTGAAGTGTAAGTAAGGATTCTACAGAACTTTTAAATGTTAATTAGGTCGCGTTATCGGGCGAAATCTTAAATAGGCTCCATTTCAACTGATTTTAATCTTGGATGCTACAGGCAAATAACAGACTTTAGACTCAGATAGCAAAGAAGGGAATGATAATCTCGTTGGCTATTGTTACGATGCTCAAATAGAAAACGGGAACATATCGTCAGCAATCCGGAGATTTTTTTTCCCCTAAAATTTCTCTCCGCCTCCAAACCCTCCCTCCCTCTCCCCCCTCCCCCTTCCTTCCTCCGCCAAAAAGGCTCTTAAGATATTTCTTAACAGAAATTAAACTTAGTTCCACTGAAAAATAGTTTGTGTTGAACTGCAGAAATAACATTCGTCGCAGAGAGAAAACGCGTCCGGAAAGGAGTGGACTCAAAACGTCGTTAAATGCGTTTTTCCTCTGATAACAAGGAGCTTTATCAGCAACCTGACAACGTACAAGGCGCATCAGGTGTAAGACATGTGGTGACAAGTGTCGGATACTTGTGCAAATGTTTGCTGTTGATAACGGATGGGAGACTACAAATCAGGAAAGAGAGCGCCGACGTCAAAGACATTTGGGGGTCACTATGGAGAAGCAACTATAGACGCTCGTTTCTCCATAGCTATGCATGTTTTTAACAAAAAATGTGGAAGCCATATAAAGCCTCATGATCAAACCAAAAGATGTTCGCCATTATAACTTAATGCGAGAAAATGTTTTCCGGAGGTTTGCAGAAACATTACTTTTCTCAAACAAGCTCACTAGAAGTAATCAAAGAGGGAAGGCCGAGAAGAATTTAACAGCTCGTAGAGAAGTCTATATAGTGTCCATTGTTTAAGATTTGTGGAAAGAAGTGGGCCGAAGTCTTATCTATATGACCAGGCACGTGGAATTCACGTCAAGCGTTTTCATGGACCTACGGAAAACTCAACTCAGAATGTCTGAGAGAAATCTTTAGTCCAGTTCTGTGAGATGGCCAGTGTCTGTAAACATGAGCAGGCAGGGTATTATTTTCAACAACTTGCCTATGGTGCAAGTAGAGCTCAGGAAAAAACACTCGTGTATTATGCAGCTGTAATGACGAAATATTTAGACCCTCATATCGCGTAATTAATTTTAAAATGAAGTTCACTGTTTCAATTAAAAATTAATTTTTCTTTCATCAGTAGTGCCCAGGAAAGTTAGTCCCAAGTTTTCTTCCAAAATTATCTTCGCTTCGTTTACTCAAGGCTAATTAACACAAATTTATGCAGTAAGTTTGCCCTCCACTATAACACTTGCCAATATTTACTGATTAGTGATGTAACACAAAGCCGGGCATTTGAAGGGGAACTCTTTTTCCTGCAGTCCGCACTAGACCAAACGTGACTGCAGGTATTTTGCAGAAGTGGATGGTTAGGCCCGAGTGAAATTTGAGTCACAGTACTCAAAACCGACATAGCGTTCCACAGAAGAAGCGAGCTTTTCACATCAATGAGCTAAACTGGAAACGAAGCCGTTGCAACGAAATAAAACCCTTCTATATCTGTTGAGTGATTAACACCACCAAGATTCTCAGCTTCCACTACTGCAACTACTCACTCATCTGTAATCGCCAAAAGTGCTGCTTGGCGGCAAGTTCAAAGAGTGCAACGTACTGTTTTACAAAGACAGTGACTTGTAAACCTGTGTTGTCGAACGATATTATTTTGATAAACGTGTAAGCAAAACTTTAATCGCGCGTTTGATCAAAACATGATTAACACGTGATACTTCTTGACCGCGTTGCAACGAATATTCGCCGCGGACAGCTGCTATACAATGACGTATCCTCCCTCCCTCCCTCTCCCTCTCTCTCTCTCTCTCTCTCTCTCTCTCTCTCTCTCTCTCTCTCTCTCTCTTCCCATCGCTCTCAACATCTCTCCCCTCCTTCTCCAAATCCCGCTAATGATGCGTTTCTGAACTGAAAGGTTATAATGCAAACGTCAGCTACGTCACTAGAGTTCTTCGGCCCCGAGGTGAGGAAGGTGACAGTTTTAGGCCCAGATTGCAGTGTACATTAACGCAAGCTATCCCAACTATAACAGCCTGTGTAGTCAAGGGTTTTGTATTGTTTCCATATTCTCTGGCCAACCAGTCAGACGTGTTTGTGACGAAATAATTGTTCGGTCCCCTATGAAATTGTTGCCAGGGTACTGTGTGTTAGCCTGATACCAGGTGGTGCACCGACTGGATGTATTTTTCTCGAATATTTAACTTTATCCACTCTTGTCACGCGTTATGACAAGTATCTGAAAAGTTACGAAGATCGTATCTGGTTGCTGCAAAACCTTCCTCGATAACAATTTCCTCCAGATAGTTTTGAAGTCGTGTTCCAACTGGGTGCACTGTCATCTGCCTGGAACCAGGCGGCTAAGCAAAGGATGACTGTAGAAGTCAATTAAAGAAGTTCGCACTCAACCATCAACAGAAAGACGAAATACTCTTAGGATGAAGCCAATCAAACTCTGTATGAGAGAAACAGTTCCGAAAGAGTTTGGACTTACATTTGCAGTTTGTTCGAGATACTTTGTGAGTATGATCTGGATAATTTGTTCTCCAATTTAAGCGAAAGCTTGTTTTTCACGCCTCTCAATCTTTCTGACGTCATATCTCCTTAACCATGTGTCGTACTATGTCATAATTATGCAGGTACTTTCAGTGGTATATATGGATACGGCCTGCAAAATTTGTTGCAAGTAAATTTAGGAGTAAACAGATAATAATTCAAATTGTTATGCCGGATGCTGAAGTTTTACTGCATGAAAAGCGGTAATGTAGTAAATGATAAACTTTTTCCTTTCATCTTTTTTGTGGGGGAGGGATATCAGAGAGAAAAAGTTATTAAAGGTTTGAAATTAAGTGTAAAACTTGTAGGAAGTCGCTAAGGGCTCTCACTCTCAAATACTGGATGAATATAACCTGGACATTTGCGGAAGGTGAGTTACGATGCCCTAAAACACACACACACACACACACACACACACACACACACACACACACACACACACACACACACACTACTGCGTTAAACCTTTAACATAAGAGTGTACTTCTTAATGAGTAGATTATGAGAACAGTTTAAATTTTTAAATTAGTTCAATAATTACGTGAAATATTGAAAATCTAATTTCCTGTTGCCACTGGAAGTCGTTAAATAGGCAATCTGCAACTGGTGCTGTGCATATCATGAGCTGGTTTAGTCGTTTAGTAACATAGCTTCGGTGACTTTGGGACGTACGGGTGTCAATTGATAAAACCTTCGGCCTACAATAAAAAAAAGAAGTCGAGTTGAACTTCTTAATTTATGTGCTGCACGAAAACTTCAAATGCTGCTGTTACCATGCAAGAAATGGAACGCTGCGTGTGTTCCACACCTACCGTATTGAGCAAACTGTCGGTTATATGCATGCTGGGGACACAGCGAGGAAAGCATTTCCGGTCCGACGGGAGTTCAAATACGCAGTGCAAGAATGAAAATGAGGGCTACTGCCACCAGAAGAATTTTGACCAAAATTTTGCATTAAACAACAATCAGAAAACGCTAATATACGATGTAGGGCCAAATTACATTAAATTGTAGGTAATAAATGTCAGCTGCAGTACGCTAAAAGTTTACATATGAAACATTATGTTACCATGAAAAGAAATATTTACAACTTTTATTTTGGCAGTTTTGCATGGTAGAAGTTTTAAGCCTTTCTGTGATTTAATATTAACGAGTTTAGAAGTTGTTTCCAGTTAACCGTAACCAAGGAAGTAGTAGATTCAACTGAAGAATAAAGGAACAGACATCCCAAAATAAATTTGCATATTCGGTATGTATGCAACAGCATGCGTTCCTAACTTGTTCGAAAACGGCGTGCATAAAAAGTGTTTCGGATAGGCCATTATCTAAGGGACCATTTGTATGCCCAACAGATACCGTCGTGGTATCACCATCCTTCAATACAGTGTGAAAATATGAATATTACAGACTTCCTCCTGCTTATACAAATGGAGCGAATCAGTTGGCTCTTTTTTCATTTGATGAGGTCTACTGTGGCCTTGATGCGACTTATGGCGGCACCTTTAGATTATAGGTAGTTCCTCGGAAAACCGCGAAGAAAGTATTTTTTTGTTTTATTATATTTTCGCCGAAACCAACGAGCCTAAACCCACTCTATGATTCCAAGACGACTATGCACTGCAAAAGGCTGTAATTTTTAAGTATATGTTCCTAAGATTCTCATCTGTAACTACCTTTAAAATTTTCTTCGTATCTTTATCCATTTTCCGAGACTCAAAGGTTCAATATTACCCTACTTATACACGTAAAATCCGGTACGAGACGAAAATATAGTTTATAAAGTGACAGCACCGAGAAGTAAGCTGTGAAATGTCTCCCTTATCATCTGGAAACCCCATGTTGTCCTGAAGCACACGCAAAATTTTTTTGCACGTAAAATCCAGTTTGAAGTGTAAAATTAGTTTTGTGTTATACCAGTTTCACATGCGTAAACTATCTAAATTTTACTCATCAATACATCTCTTTTAATATGAGTTACACGCCGTGCTGCAGTTGAGGAAATAAGGGAGCCAATGGAAAAAATTTTCCCAAAAATGATGGCATGCGAACATATTCGCGCTTTCTTATGCTGAGAGAGATGAAGACATTGGCAGGGCGAGACTGAAAAGTAACATATACTGGAAGCCCGCCCGGTTGGCCGTGCGGTCTAACGCACGGCTTTCCGGGCGGGAATGAGCGCCTGGTCCCCGGCACGAATCAGCCCGGCGGATTTGTGTCGAGGTCCGGTGAGCCGGCCAGTCTGTGGATTGTTTTTAGGCGGTTTTCCATCTGCCTCGACGAATGCAGGCTGGTTCCCCGTATTCCACCTCAGCTACACTATGTCGGCGATTGCTGCGCAAACAAGTTCTCCACGTACGTGTACACCACCATTACTCTACCACGCAAACATAGGGGTTACGCTCATCTGGTGTGAGACGTTCCCTGGGGGGGGGGGGGGGGGGGGGGGTCCTCCGGGGGCCGAACCGCAAAATAACCCTGGGTTCAGTGTGGAGCGGTGAAGTGAACTGCGGTAGTCGTCGTGGGGTTGCGGACCACTGCGGCTGCGGCGGGGACGGAGCCTCTCCGTCGTTTCTAGGTCCCCGGTTAACATAACAAATAACAACATATACTGGAAGATAATAGACAGTGGTTATGGTCTAGAAAGAGTGAAAGAGGCAATGTCAGCGTGAGAGAAAGAGAGGGACACACTGGCAGTGGAATACAGCAGGCGACCGTTGTGGCCGAGCGGTTCTGGGCACTTCAGTCTGGAACCGCGCAACGGCTACGGTCGCAGGTTCGAATGAGAGAAAGAGAGAGAGAGAGAGAGAGAGAGAGAGAGAGAGAGAGAGAGAGAAAGGGACAGCAGCAGTAGGAATGAATGAATGAATAAATGAATGAATGAGATATTAGCAATAAGAGGAAGCAAGTGGGACAAGGTGACAGTGGGAAATGACTCTAGCAGTAGGACAACGAAGGGGACTATGGCTGTGACACAGAAGACAATGACGGAGAGACGCAGAGAGATAATGACAATGAGTTTGGCTGAGTGAGTGGGTGGGTGGGTGGGTGGGTGGGTGAGAGAGAGAGAGAGAGAGAGAGAGAGAGAGAGAGAGAGAGAGAGTGAGAGTGTGTGTGTGTGTGTGTGTGTGTGTGTGTGTGTGTAACTGGGAGCGGATGGGTACGAGCGACTAGCAGCAATGGACTAGAGGGTGTGAGTGAGTTACAGTCAGGGGATCTTGTGGAAATTTGATGTGAGTACCATGTTAAAATAGTGCAGGTATGTTCGCATTCCAAAATCATTGGGAAAATTTTTTATAGGTGCTGGGGAAGGTAGAATGAGGCAGCTGGTGCCCTATTTTTTAGTCAGAGGCTTTTAAACAAACAGGAACATTTTCGCATTTTTTGTGCTCTGACAGGAGCATTTCCCCCACTGGTACGAGACATGCCTGAGTACAAGCAGTCAGTGTAACACATAAAAGCGTAGTGATTTAGAATAAAGTCACGAAAGAAAAAGTGCAATAAGACGGGATGCTGCTGCAGGTATGCTAAGTACAACGGATGTAATAGCAGGACATACAGCCAAGAAAGAAAGAGAAGTTTTATCACAAATATGACATACAACCATGGACAACGTAATATATGCAGCACTTCGTAATAATGGAGGAGTTACTTACAGGAGTCGTTACAAGAGAAAATACTGTAGATGTCTACGAGGGACAAATGATCAGCGGGTAACAGAGTACAGAAGACATTGTTGCCGAAGTGGAGACTGCTTTAAGAGGAAATAAAAATAAAGCGTCTTGTCCTGCTATCAAGCACACTGCGCTAGTTGATTGCAGCTCCAGCCATGTAAAAGTAGTAGTACCCGTAATTGTTAACTAATGCATGGAAAGGAAAGGTGAAAGTCTGTAGAATGGAAACTTAGATTTTACACGCCTATATTCTAGAACTGCAATAGTAAAAGACGAAACGTTCTTACTAACTCAACATGAGGGCTGTAGGGCAGCATTTTAAAGGCGAGAATAGGAACTATGTGGTCGGATGAAGTAAACTGTCTTAGAGCTGCAAGTACTAATACATTGAAGAGCAAAGAAACAAGTGCCCCTGCCAAATATCGTGTAGGGACTGTCTGAAGTAGTGCTGGAGGAAATTGACACCATGAATCCTGCAGGGCTGTCTATATATCCGTAAGAGTACGGGGCGATGGGGATCTCTTCTGAACACCACGTTGCAATGCATCCCAGACATGCTCAATAATGTTCATGTCTTGGAAGTTTGCTAGCCATCGGAAGTGTTTAAACTCAGAAGAGCGTTCCTGGAGCCACACTGTAGCAATTCCGGGCGTGCCGGGTGTCGCACTGTCCTGCTGGAGTTGTCCGAGTTCGTCGGAGCGCACAATGACCACGAATCGATGCAGTGATCAGACAGGATGCTTGCGTACGTGTCACCTGTCAGAGTCATATCTCCCTCACGCCATTACAGAGCCTTCAGCAGCTTGAACAGTCCTCTGCTGACATGCAGTGTACACGAATTCATGAGGTTGTCCATCTGCTCGATACAATTTGAAGCGAGACTCGTCCCACCAGCCAACATGTTTCCAGCCAACATGTTTCCAGCCAGACAGTCCAATGCCGGTGTTGACGGGCCCAGGCGAGGCGTAAAGCTTTGTGTTGTGCAGTCATCAAGGGTACACGAGTGGATCTTCGGCTCCCCAAGTCCATATCGATGATGTTTCGTTAAATGGTCCGCACTCCGACAATTATTGATGGCCCAGCATTGAAATCTGCAACAATTTTCGGAAGGGTTGCACTTCTGTCTTCAGTCGGCGTCGTTCCTGTAAGATCATGATCCTTTTCTGGCCTCAGCGATGTCGAAGATTTGATCTCTTACCGGACTCCTGATATTCACAGTGCGGTACACTCGTGAAATGACCGTACGGGAAAATCCCAACTTCATCGTTACCTGGCAGATGCTGTGTTCCATCGCTCGTTCGTAGGCTGTAACACCACATTCGAACTCAAATCTTTATAACCTGCAATTGTAGCAAGAGTAACCGATGTAACAACTTCGCCTGACACTTGTTTTATACAGGCGTTGCCGACTGCAGCGCCGTATTCTGCACGTTTTTTGAATACACGTGCCTATACCAGTTCGTTTGGCGCTCCAGTGTATATTACACTTAAGAAATTTGATAGGAAAAAAGGCATGCTAGAAGTATAGACACCTATCTTGTTTTTATATATTTATGGAAGGCTAATGGCAACTCGCCAAGGACAAGAATGACGTAAGCACTAGACTTGCCTTGCTTGAACCAGCAAATTTTTTGTACTCTCTCTGAAAACTTCCTACACCAATATTTAGTGAAGATATCTGAAAACTGCGAAAATTAGCAATTGATCCCAAATAATGGAAAGTGTGAGGTCATCCACATGAGTGCTCAAAGGTATTTCTTTAAACTTCGGTTACACGATAAATTAGGCAAATCTAGAGGTCGTAAATTCAACTAAATGCCTAGAAGTTACAATTACGAACAATTTAAATTGGAAAGAACACACAGAAAATGTTGTGGGGAAGGCAAACCGAAGACTGCGTTTTATTGGAAGAACACTTAGAAAATGTAACAGATTTACTAAAGAGAACTGCCTACACTACCCACGTCCGTCCTATTTTGGAGCACTGCGGCGTGGTCTGGGTTCCTTACGAGATAGGATTAACGGAGTGCATAGAGAGAGAGAGAGAGAGAGAGAGAGAGAGAGAGAGAGAGAGAGAGAGAGTGTCGGACGGACATAATATAGGGTTTGGGATGAACACCATTAAAACAAAGGAGTTTTTCGCTGCGGCGGAATCTTCTGACGAAATTTCAATCACCAACTTTCTCCTCCGAATGCGAAACTATTTTGTTGAAGCCGACTTACATAGGGCGAAACGATCACCACGAAAGTAAGGGAAATCAGAGCTCGCACGGGCAGATATGGGTGTGTGTATTTTTTTTCTCTGTGCGCTGTTCGAGAGTGGAATAAAGGAGAATTATTATGAAGGTGGTGCGATGAACCCCGGCTGGTAGTTAAGTGTGATTTGCAGAGTATCCATGTAAATGTAGATCTTCTACTTCGTGCAAAATCCACTCACGAAGCTGTACGAATCGCATGCTATCTTCTGGCCGCTGGTGTTAACGTGCAATGATACGGATGCATTTCTTCATCGTGCAACACTTTAACAACCATTCTTAGAGATATTTAGAACTGTCTTGCCATATCACGGGTACTTACCGAGGTTGTAGGTGAACAGTTTTAGAATCATGTCCTCTGTTTGTGGAGTGCGTCTAGTCCTTGGAGAACACTGTCCATTATCTGTAGACGAAGATTACCGTCTTCCCTAGGGCGTCGTTGCTCCAGGCGACGAAAAACATTCTTATCGGGACGGCGCTTTTGAGAGTACTGTACAGCATACGCACGAGCAGCAGCTACAGTTTGGTTATCGGATGCACCTAGCGCCAAAAGCATATCGACTTATTCATCGTCTGTGTACTGCATCGGGAAGCAACTCTGCATGAACTTGACAGGACCGGTTTTGGTTGCGCATCGCGCGGTTAGTAGACACGTGTATGCAGTTTAATGGATCCCCCGTCATGTGATAGGCTATTGTCACGTGACAAAATGTCGTCGTCCTTATAAACGATGAGAACTTGTGAACGGACACCTATAAAAGTAAAAACAAAATCTGACGAGAATTCATACCACAGCCCTATCCTGGATACGGGTTTGATGCCCCAATAGTCTACTCAGTGATCTATGACGTCTGGTACCGTGGTGCGAGGTGGAACACGTTCCTATGGACATTCCGATGCGTTGTACGGTATGGCAGGGTCGCGAGCTGCTCGTTTACATGCGTGTGTTTTTAAAATGCACCCGACCTGATTTTGGTAGGTAAACTTTTGTCTTGAGTCTGGATGAGGAGTCGCATACCGATCTCCAAGTGCACCATTGTTTCTTCACATCCATATGTGATAAATACCTTTCACCCATACGTCTTTTGTAAGAGCCTATGGTACATATGCCTAATGTAAGGCACTGTAAATGCAAGGTTTATTTGAAATGTCTGTATCTTTAATCAGAGGTGTCACTTATAATGGAATGGAATACGAGAACTGTAGGTCTCAGTTACAGTATAACGAGTCTTTGCTATGAATATTGGTTACGATTTTAATCTTCCACGAAAGATTAATATCTCAAGTACGAGATATTATCTCATACAGTGCGAAAGATATGCTGAGCGTTTTTTTAGAAGTCCATATAGCGTTGTGTAACACAACATTTCGCCTTGAACTCCGTTAACAGCTTGCATTAGATCATTTTATCAATAAAATGAATAGCTCTGTTACTAACGAATCTATAGCATCTGAACGTCAATTAGTATTGCAGTCTGGGTACACTGAGTTAAGACGTTCTCCAATTATTCATTTTTTTCACACTGCTCTCATTGGTTATAAAGGAACGAAATATTAACAATATCTGCAAAAAGATGTTTATATGCTAGTGCTCGTCAGCTGGTTGAAGATTTTGATAAATGAGTATCTGTTATAACGGCCATCTCACGCTTTTGAGAGATCGTTGACAGAATGTTCAGATGGGGATCCTTGATTCAATTCCCTGCATACAGTGGCTGTAGCGCGCGTGTTGTCATTGCCTGGGCTCCAAGAAGAGAGACATTATGCTTTGGCATTCGTGATGGCAGGTTTCAATTGCGGAGAGCTATCGCGGAACAGTATTTAAGTTTTATTTCGCGTGCACGGGACTGTATGGCGATTCAGATTTTCCAACGCCAGTATGCTTTAATTTAGCCTAGACTGGGGATATTTATGGCGGCGGCCTTGCGTTATATGTTGAGCCGTTTGTTAGATGAGGGTGGCAGCAATCTTAGAAGAAAGGTTGAAATGGGAAAAACTTTTTTTTTTTTTAGATGCCATGGACGTTTTAAGGCTTTATAATGTACTGTTTGTGATTCACCCCCTCGGATTGGAATATGTCCAATGGTTGCAGGGCTCATGGAAGTGGTGTTGGAGTTGCAATTTTGTCTTGTGGATCTAAGTGAGGTTACTGCCACTTTTTTCTAGTCAGCAAGATGATATGGTACAATCGATTAGATTATCCTACACAGTCCCTGAATTATTATTGATATTCTCTTCAAGTGGAACATAGTAGGCGTGAACCCATTCATGGCGGAAAACAGTTGTTAACTGAAGATACCGAGGTTTTTCCATTACTGAGTCTTTTAATAACAACCTATCCAGAACCCAACGGGTTCAGATTAGGTATTAACTACAGAGACATGCTCACAGAAGAGACTGATATAGGTGCCAAAGACGAGTGAGGTAAGCACATGTACTGGTACCAACGTCATCCACGAAAGTGAGTAAGTGTTTGAATGTGAGTGTGTTGTGTTCTTAGCGTTAGTTTAAGTTACATTAATTAATGTTTAAGCCTAGGGGCCGATGACCTCAGCAGTTTGGTCCCATAGGAACTTACCAAATTTCTAATTTTTCTTCATAACTGCCTCTCTGGTGCCTATATCTTTCCAGAAGTCAAATTAATCGCCATATTAACCTTCTCAATTTTCTGTTTCTTGCGAGAAACTAGCATGCATGAGCTGTTAAGTACTTATTGGGATAGTTCTCGCACTTACCTGTCCTTCCTATTGTGTCAACCGTGCCGCAAAAATGGGAGCGGACCAGAGCTTCCCGTTGCCGGCTCAAGGTGCCTGCGTCAGGTATCCACCAGCGCCCATACTTACCGGTAGGCAAAATTCTGGCAACGTGTGGCCCGCACGGGAGCGGGTCAGCGAAAGGAAACGGGCAGTGCGAACTGAGTAGCCTCACAGTACAGACAAGGTTTTCCAAAGCCTGTAACTGCAATCCGCCGACCACGTGGGTCGAGCTTCACGCGACCCCTACCGACGCGCACGGAAGTTTATTTGGCGCGCTTTGTTCGTTTCCGTTTACGCTTCGTCGAGTCCGCGAAACACACCGCGCCCCGCGATAGCGAAGGAAGTTCGTTTCGTCCCGGACAAGTATGCAGTGTTCTCCCGGGGGCACGCGATTTGCCTACGCGCTCGCCACTGGCGAGTGTATACCCTCCAGGACAGTGTTCGAGTGGAACACTTGTGCAAACACCTTACTGCGATCGCCGGTTAATACTCCAATCAGATTTCGTTTTTGTCACTTATTCATTTACTCTTTCATCAAGAATAAATACATTTATGGTAAATGTGTATGTATCAAGTTCTAATCACCACACTATATTAGCCGACGTGCTGAACATGGTGCGTGGGTGCGACGAAGTCGGCTCACTGGACGACTAAAGTGTGGGTGTCTTGTGGTAATGTGTCTCCAGACTCATAGGTCCTACAAACCAAATTTGTCTTTTGTTTGCCCCCTTCCCCCAAATGATTTTTGGAAATTCCGAAGGTAGATTATCTACTGGTAAGGTTACCGAGTGGTAAGACTGTTAAAAATTTTGATAGTTTGGGGTGTAATGACACATTCCTATGCAGAGACATACAATATCTTAAAAGCTGCGCCAAAGATAAATTGAGAGGCATGTATATTATAAACTTTGTAAAGTTCACATTGGATTCTCTTTTGTTTGATACTCCAAGGAGCTAAGGGACACTTTCGATTGTTGCCTTGTGGAGGATGGACGTGATTTTTGGACGGTGCGGAAAGGCAGCCATATGGTTAGTAATTATGGTCTTATTGTCTTATTGTGTTGTGAATAAAAAATAGTGAAAAGTATCGAAGTGTTACGAAAATTATTTAAAGCAACGTAGCATTGTATTCCTTGGTTTCACCGTCTTCGTGAAGTGAACCGATGCCGACTCATGATGGTACACACGGTCAACAAAGAGAAGAACATCGATGGCGACTAATGAATTAATATTGTGGCAGAAGGACTAATTCTACGTCTAAGGTGAGAACTCTGATTAAATCAACAATGACGTGGAGTTTAAAATATAAAATGTTTTTTATTTATTTCGCCACACTGGCGACCGCTGACAGGGACAGTGCTGGTGGAACAAAGAGTAAGTACTTCATTGTTGTGCTACAAATGTACTTGTACTAATTACTGTTTCTCTGTTACATGACGCACATGGAAAATGACGAATTAAGTGAAACAATATTAACTGTATAAACGGATGGCACAATAACCAGAAGGAACAAGGACAAGGATTTACAAAACTAACGTAATCGTGAGTGACGCAGCTCAGCCGGAATTAAGGTAGGAAAGCGCAAACGCATGCAGTGGCTGCACCTTGGCTTAGCTCCACTTAAAGCAGAACCTTTTCCTGTCCATATTAAAATCCTGGTAGTGTTTGTGGCAACACACAATTACACTTTGATAATTACTTTTTTATGTTCAACAATCGCAGAATTAGAAGACGTAGTGCGCCATCTTGTAAATTTCCGACGCGCAACAAATAACAATCGCGAGATATTTTTATTAATTCAACTGCGAGAGCATTTAAAGATTTAGATTAACAGTAAAGTACAGATAAAAATAATATCTTCACAATGGAATCGGAGAACTTTAATTTGACAAATGTTCATGGACACGTCACCGATTCTGACAATAGTGACGTAAATGATGACGCAATTAGTTTTTCAGCACAACATAATGTAGAAGTAAATACAATGCAATTGCACTCCACAGGGATTAACAATAACGAACCACTTGCAAATGAAACCTTGTGCACAGTCGATGAAGCATCGATTACCAGATCAGATGAAAATATTTCGCGTGAAATCAGTGAACCTAGCCCGGTTTCGATTCAATCAGACCGTGGCAGAGAAACAATGGCAACAAATAATGGCATAAATACAAACACACAAGCTTCGTCAGTTACGCTTGAGGCATTATATAGTCTGATGTCAAACGTGAGCGAGAAACTGGCGAATCTAGAAATCAGCCACAACATGACAAACACAAAATTGTCAAACATGGAAATTGGGTTCCAACAGCAGTTTTCAAGTGTAAACACGCAATTTGAAAACATACACAGACATTTCGATAAACGCTTAAATAAACTCACCAATGAAATCGATCAAAAGATCGAAGACAAAGTCATCAAAACCGTCAATAGTGTATACAATGTATTGGCAAATGACTTAGAAAAGAAATTGTTAGATCTTACAAACAAACAGGAACAGGAACTGTCAGAAATAGTAGAAACACACAATCAAACACGAACCGTACAAAAAGAAATACATGAAAACGTACAGGCTATTCAATTAAATTTAACAAGAGTACAGTTCGCATGTGAAGAAATACCTGACCAAGCTAATAAAGTTAACGAAGAAGTCGGTTTTCTGAAACAGGAGACTCGACGTATCAACGCGGACATTATCAAAATAAATGAAACTTTAGAAAACGGTAATGTAAATGAATCAATAACTGACCAGGAAACAAAACTTTTTGAAAAATTAGGTAATGAAATCAAAGTAGCCGAGGACAGAATACGCAAGGAAATTGCTGGTAGACTGAATGTTTCAAATGACTTGCCTACGTCAAGCAACAGGCAGCGCGACACTTATTCGCCCGTGCCAGATTACGATGTCAATAACGCAGAACATCACGCGCCCAGTCCGGCGTATGTGCACGCGCCGGCACAGGCAAACAATGGCTATTCGCCAAACGCGGTGCTGCAACAGGCAGTAGGCGTGTCGCCTTGCATCTCGACGATTCTAGTCGATGAGAGCCTGTTGAAACATAGACGGTTTCCAGTTTTCTCCACAGAATCCAGAAAAACTCATCTAGTCGTATTTGTAAGAGCATTTAAAAATGTCTTACCAAGAAACTGGACTGAGGCACAGAAGATTAGATATGTAGTAGGCTTCACACAAGGCGACGCACTTTTGTGGGCCACAGACATGGCTGAACAGTGCGTCACCTACGAACAATTTGAACGGGCTTTCTTGGAGAAAAATTGGTCTGCTGGGGTCCAAGAAAGACTGCGACGTGAGGTATTCAACCCACAACCGTTCAACCTCAAAATCGGCGGGTTGAGAAAGTATTTCGAAAAGTACTTTAATAAGACGCGCTATTGGAACAATCCAATACCGCACGTAGATGTTCTCAAAATTCTGAAAAACAGACTACCCGCGAACTTACGCGAAAAATTGGTAACCATACCGGAGAACGACCTTGAATACTTTCTTTCCATGCTTGACTCAATTGATCTAATATACGAAGAAGAGCCGAGCACAAGTAATCGGAATGAATATTCCGGAACCAATCAAAACAACGGTAACGGATATCATTTTAATGGCAGTGGACAAAACCCACACAGTTGGCATCTGTATGCGACAAGGCCAAATAATGGAACCTGGAATTACGGAAATCGGAGGAATTCGGCGCCACAGAGACGTGAAGACCGAAGGTATAGTACAGATTACGGCCCACGCCGGTATGGAAATGATAGAAATCACGTGAATGATTGGTCAGGCCCGCGTGATGAAAGGCGGCACACAAATGAAAATTACAATAGTTACAGTAATAGGAATTACAGACCAAGGAGGAATAGCGACGGCCGGTCGCAAGAAAATGTTGCACGCAGCGGTCCGGAAACTAATTGGCGACAGAATAACCACTCAGTACACTTTGTAGAGGTAACGGACAGTACTGAAGCAACGCCGTTGTCTCCCCCGGTAAACAACAATCGGTCGTAATGAGCCCCCACCGGCCGACCGATTTGACAACAGGGGGCACAAACAAGCACACATTACATCTTAGACAATTATTTTTAAGATATGATCAGGATGCGACCGTAGAAGATGATCTATGTGAAGAAGAGATGAAAGCACCGGACAAGGTAAGTGACCTCGTGCAGGCTGTAATAACAGCAAAGATAGGAACTATAATTACCAACGTAATTTTAGATACAGGCGCATCTACGAATATTATTTCTAACAGTTTATTTAAAGAAGTTTCGAAAGTATTAAAAGTACCAGGGTTGCCAACGGAAATTGTAAAATCTTGACAGCTATAGGTAACAAGTCAAGAAGTATTAAGTGGCAGACGCAAATACCTGTTACCATTAGCGATGTCACGATAAACTGTACATTCTTAATCGTTGACAAGTTAATCGTCAATTGTATTTTAGGCATGGAAGATTTCCGGCAGTATAAAGTGAACATCGACATAGGCAGTGGACTTTGCTATTTCCGAGTGGGCAGTCGTAGTGTGAAGGTCAATCTTGTAAGGTCAACAATAGATCGTAATGGCCAATTACAGAAACAAGCTGAAGTAAAATTAGTTTACCCACAAGTTTTATTGATAGATATTCCTTTCCCCGAACAATTAGACACGGAAATAATTAACGAACAGGCCGCCCACGAGAAGGTAGGAAAATCCACTTGTCTTTCAGAAACTCAACAAAATGAACTAGCAGATCTTATTTATGAATACCGAGACATTTTTAGAAAACAGCCGACAGTAATCAAAAAGTATGAATACAAAATGGAAGTCTACCCACATAAAACGTACTGCCCTAAATCATATGCGATACCATGGGCAAAGAAGGAAGCGGTTCGCAAAGAAATAGATAGAATGGTTCTGTGGAAGGTGATAGAACCTTCGCATTCACCGTACTGCAGTCCCATCCTAGCTGTTAGCAAACCTGACGGATCAGTCAGATTAGTACTTGATGCGCGGGAAATTAATAAGATCATCGTACCAATACGCACTAGGCCGGAGAACTTAGATGAGCAATTGCTTAAATTTCATGGTGTGAAGTATTTAACATCCGTTGACATGAAGGCTTCGTATTGGCAAATAGCCCTACATAGTGATAGCAGAAAATATACTGCGTTCATTCATGCTGGCAGAAGCTATCAATTCCAAGTACTGCCGTTTGGAGTCAACGTGAGTGCTGGGGTGTTTATAGAGGTTTTAGACAGAGTATTGGGTCCAGAACTGATTAGCAAAGTGACGTTGCATGTAGACGATCTCTTGATAGCCACGGAGACCTGGCAAGAGCATGTAGAATTGGTACACAAAGTGTTCAAAAGTTCCGAGAATATGGCGTCACAGCAAATTTTAAGAAGTCCGAATTCGGAAGGGATCGTATAAAATTTTTGGGCCACATTATTTCACCAGGCGGAATTTTACCAGATCCAAAAAAGCTTGATGCCATAAAATATTTCCCCTCACCACAAACACGTAAACAATTGAAAGCTTTTCTGGGGCTCACGTCATTTTTTCGAAAATTCGTGCCCAAACAGTTACTGAATAGTGATTCCCTACTCAACCTTTTAAGGAAAAACCACACATGGTTGTGGACAGTAAA
Source organism: Schistocerca piceifrons (assembly GCF_021461385.2). Lineage (NCBI taxonomy): Eukaryota > Metazoa > Arthropoda > Insecta > Orthoptera > Acrididae > Schistocerca > Schistocerca piceifrons. The sequence continues at coordinate 540,258,114 of NC_060138.1, forward strand.
ATGTGAGGAAGATTTCGTAAAAATCAAACAGGCACTCAAAACTCACCCATTTTGAAGCATCCTAACATGAACTACAACTTTTGTTTGAGCACGGACGCATCATGTCAGGGATTAGGCTCTTGTCTGTTCCAATTAGTAGATGATAATGGAAAACAGAAAGTAAACATAATTAGTTTTGCCAATAGAACGTTAACGGAATGTGAAAGAGCCTATTCGGCAACTGAACTTGAAGCGTTAGCTGTAGTGTGGGCTTTCCGCAAGTTCCAGTACTATCTCTGGGGAAGCTATACACGAGGGTACATGTACGAAAGCTAAAGTGTAAAGGAGGAAAATAGGGAATGTTGCGCATTAATGGACTGTAAGGCAGTTATGTATGTAAGAAGAAATATTTAGTTGTAAGTATTATTAGTATAAGGGACGATCCTCAGCACACCCTGAATTATTTTGGAATATTGAAGGAATGGTGCAGGGTACCGAAAAATGGCCCCACCAGCAAAGTGTATATTATAGTGGTAGATATTTTTTTGTGTATAAACGTATGTATGAATGTGTGAAAGGCGAAAGAAGCTCTGTACATGTACGGAACCTAAACAACATAGTAGTGTATAAGGAAAATTAAACTCTAAGACAACCTCGTATAAACAGGTATACCTAACGTCAAGAAACAATTAAAACCGTAAGACTCTACGAGTTTACGAGAAAATACGAAAAACCTGATACACAGTGCAACATTAGCGATGCTTCACTCATGTATGCAGAAGGAAGGTATGAATTACTTCACACACTTGAAACATGAAATGATAAATCATGTCAGAATTATATCTTTCATACATATAACAATTTACAGTCACAAAGAATGAAAATGATATCGCCGCTATACGAGAAACAGGTAAGTGTGTGATCGACGACCTGTAAGCAAAGGAATCGTCTATAAAATGAATTATGAACAAAAACGTCATAAAGAATTTCATGCTGCACTGAAGCTATGAAAGTCTGATTGTTCGTGTACATAGATTTTCACGACAACCGATGCATTAAAATGTCTGTATTTTTTCTCCCATGATAACACAAGACGCCTATAAGCGCACTTTAATTGAAGATGATACACGCAAACAAGGGCGTGCCGCTATTATGAAACTCTGTACATAGTAATAGTAGTTACACCCTGAACTTCAAAATTTAATGTTTATATGTCCATGTTAAGGTAGGAAGTTTTATTAGGGTTAATGATTTACAAGCACACCAGAATGTGCTTACGCCCAAAACACTGTACATATTAGGGTTATGCTGCATATAAATGATTATTTCGTGCATTTTCAGATTTTATACGTAAAAACCATAGCATACACGTAGTCGTTGCCACTACCCTAAGTAGAAGGTAGAAAATTCCCTTCCCAAGCTTCAGTGGAGCGGCTACTGCATGCTGATGCATGTCGTTGCGTATGAAGAATACGTAACGGAGGTAAACCTTAACTTATACTCGAGTTCAAGAAGGAAAACAAAAGACTTGTTCCTTCTAAGTGATTAATGGAAAAAGGTGTGTGTGTCAGTAAAATCCAAGACGAAGAAGCCACTGTGAGTGGTCAAAAATTTTTTTTTCAATTTTAGTCGATAGTTTTTTCCTGTAGTTAATGTAAACAATGTATTGTATGTATTATATGTTATTCCATTGTATGTGATGTATTTTGTATTTCATGCGTATTTCATGCCAAGTCCCGTGACTTACAAATTATGTACATTGACCAGAAGTATTGAGGGGAATGAATCTCAGTACAATAGGTAAAAGGGGTTAATGCGAAGAAAAAAAAAAGTGTAGTGAAAAGGAAGTTTCGATCGCAATACTCGCGGTTAAAGTGGTGTGTGTAGAAATTAAAATTGTGCAAAGTAGTGCTACGTTGCAAGTGTCAGCCTAAACAAGTGACATCGAAAATTGAAGCTTGTATCGTCAAACGACCCATGGCGTCACAGTAGGAAAGGACAATGCCAAACAAGTTTGACATGGTACGCTTCTTACCTGGAGTTGCATCGACGGGATCGTCCTCCGCCTCGCACATAGTGTGGTGTGTTCTTCGGGGCACATATTCCAATGTACCTCGTCGTATCCAGTCTAAGTACTGGAAGGAACTACAAAAAGCACACGCATACTGAGGTTCGGAAGTGTCCGCGTGCATTCAACCAACGTCGCCCGCTAACGGACGACCAAACAATCAGGCGCGCGTATCACCCGCCCATATTCAACACTGGGGTTAGCGAACAAAGCTCGTTGCCCCAGAATAAATACAGAAAGCAATACAAGGACTTAATTTTCACCTCTGATGAGGAAGGAAACATTTGTAAATAACGTTGTATTCAGTGTATATTTTATTGTACAAACTTTACTACATGATGTCATTTTCTCAGTATTAACCAGAACTTTGTATATTAGGATTAAGGTTTGTAAATATTAGCATAAGTATACCAAAAAACTGACACACACTCAGAAATACCAAAGAATTCACAGTGCCATGAAAATGAGACAATAAAAATGAAGTGTGTAAATAAAAGACCCCCAAACCTATCAATTGCAAGGTCGACTACTGTATCCTGTCAATCAAATAAAATTTTCTAGTGACAGTATACAGTAGGGGGGCAGTTGTAATGACACATTCCTATGCAGAGACATACAATATCTTAAAAGCTGCGCCAAAGATAAATTGAGAGGCATGTATATTATAAACTTTGTAAAGTTCACATGGGATTCTCTTTTGTTTGATACTCCAAGGAGCTAAGGGACACTTTCGATTGTTGCCTTGTGGAGGGTGGACGTGATTTTTGGACTGTGCGGAAAGGCAGCCATATGGTTAGTAATTATGGTTTGTGCGACGAGCACAGCAAGTCTTATTGTGTTGTGAGTAAAAAATAGTGAAAAGTATCGAAGTGTTACGAAAATTATTTAAAGCAACATAGCATTGTATTCCTTGGTTTCCACCGTCTTCGTGAAGTGAACCGATGCCGACTCATGATGGTACACACGGTCAACAAAGAGAAGAACATCGATGGCGACTAATGAATTAATATTGTGGCAGAAGGACTAATTCTACGTCTAAGGTGAGAACTCTGATTAAATCAACAATGACGTGGAGTTTAAAATATAAAATGTTTTTTATTTATTTCGCCACAGGGGCCATTGGTGCGTCGTTTTTCAACAGGACGCTGCTAGACGTGGCACTGCCCCACGAACGATAATATGATAGGGAGGAGGGGGGAGGGGAATGGGCGGGGGGAGTGGGAGGGAGAGGGAGAGAGAGAGAGAGAGAGAGAGAGAGAGAAATGGAAAGGAGCGTTTGGCGTCATTGGCCGGGAGGCCCCTTACGGGGCAGGTCCGGCCGCCTTGGTGCAGGTCTTATTACATTCGACGCCACATTGGGCGACCTGCGCGCCGGATGGGGATGAAATGATGAAGACAGCACAACACACAGTCCCTGAGCGGAGAAAATCCCCGACCAAGCCGGGAATCGAACCCGGGCCCAGAGAGAGAGAGAGAGAGAGAGAGAGAGAGAGAGAGAGAGAGAGAGAAAATGTGTGCAAAGTACACTCCTGGAAATGGAAAAAAGAACACATTGACACCGGTGGGTCAGACCCACCATACTTGCTCCGGACACTGCGAGAGGGCTGTACAAGCAATGATCACACGCACGGCACAGCGGACACACCAAGAACCGCGGTGTTGGCCGTCGAATGGCGCTAGCTGCGCAGCATTTGTGCACCGCCGCCGTCAGTGTCAGCCAGTTTGCCGTGGCATACGGAGCTCCATCGCAGTCTTTAACACTGGTAGCATGCCGCGACAGCGTGGACGTGAACCGTATGTGCAGTTGACGGACTTTTAGCGAGGGCGTATAGTGGCCATGCGGGAGGCCGGGTGGACGTACCGCCGAATTGCTCAACACGTGGGGCTTGAGGTCTCCACAGTACATCGATGTTGTCGCCAGTGGTCGGCGGAAGGTGCACGTGCCCGTCGACCTGGGACCGGACCGCAGCGACGCACGGATGCACGCCAAGACCGTAGGACCCTACGCAGTGCCGTAGGGGACCGCACCGCCACTTCCCAGCAAATTGGAGACACTGTTGCTCCTGGGGTATCGGCGAGGACCATTCGCAACCGTCTCCATGAAGCTGGGCTACGGTCCCGCACACCGTTAGGCCGTCTTCCGCTCACGCCCCAACATCGTGCAGCCCGCCTCCAGTGGTGTCGCGACAGGCGTGAATGGAGCGCCGAATGGAGACGTGTCGTCTTCAGCGTAGAGAGTCGCTTCTGCCTTGGTGCCAATGATGGTCGTATGCGTGTTTGGCGCCGTGCAGGTGAGCGCCACAATCAGGACTGCATACGACCGAGGCACACAGGGCCAACACCCGGCATCATGGTGTGGGGAGCGATCTCCTACACTGGCCGTACACCACTGGTGATCGTCGAGGGGACACTGAATAGTGCACGGTACATCCAAACCGTCATCGAACCCATCGTTCTACCATTCCTAGACCGGCAAGGGAACTTGCTGTTCCAACAGGACAATGCACGTCCGCATGTATCCCGTGCCACCCAACGTGCTCTAGAAGGTGTAAGTCAACTACCCTGGCCAGCAAGATCTCCGGATCTGTCCCCCATTGAGCATGTTTGGGACTGGATGAAGCGTCGTCTCACGCGGTCTGCACGTCCAGCACGAACGCTGGTCCAACTGAGGCGCCAGGTGGAAATGGCATGGCAAGCCGTTCCACAGGACTACATCCAGCATCTCTACGATCGTCTCCATGGGAGAATAGCAGCCTGCATTGCTGCGAAAGGTGGATATACACTGTACTAGTGCCGACATTGTGCATGCTCTGTTGCCTGTGTCTATGTGCCTGTGGTTCTGTCAGTGTGATCATGTGATGTATCTGACCCCGGGAATGTGTCAATAAAGTTTCCCCTTCCTGGGACAATGAATTCACGGTGTTCTTATTTCAATTTCCAGGAGTGTATTTTGCATCTCGACAAGAATTGTTGAATCCCTCCAAAACCATGATTTTCAGGGGTACCAAAAGCCTTCTGGAAAAAGGTAGTTCCAGAATTGGTGCCAACACTTGCGGAAGTGTATAAATTTTAAATGTGAATATTTTATGAAGCAAGAGGATATAGTTTCATTGTTTTTGTACAAACGTAAAAAGCGGCCCTCGCTGAACGATTCCTGTGTTTATTTCGGGAAGAAACTCTAGTAGGCCAAAAATCCTATTCCTTCGACCCAATAAATTTTATTGAGATGCGTAACTGTTTTAAATCTGTAACATAGTGTATACTAATGTCATGTGTTCCTTCGCGTATTAAAATATTAATTTCCTAGTTAATTTGGCATTGCAGTTCTGTGTTGCACAAAGCACTGGCCGTATGCAGTTGTGTAAAGAGAACAGATTGCAAGAATAGGCACCAAACGCGTAGTTGAAAATTGAAAAATTCTAAAGTATATGTTTTCAGAGTTGAGAGCCTTTCAAATTCATAGAAAACGTGAGTTTCATATTAGAAATAAACTTAGCCAAAAAATTTTCTTTCATTCTGGACACCTGAATACATCTCCGAGATGTTCTCGGAGACGTTAACCGTCGAAAGACATCAAAACAATATGGGATTACTTTGATACTCCGTCAACGCAAGCATATCACCACCTGGAGACCTGACAAAAACCACAGGAGATTTCTTTATCTGGAAGAGATTAATGCGCGTCTCCCAGCGCTGCCGTAACAGAAGGACCGCTTCGGCGGTCTCTTCTCAAGATTCACGTAGATGATAAACTGACTGGCGACAAGTACAGAGACGAAGATCGATGGACCAAGTACCAGTAAACCACACAGCAGTAACTCTTCCCCACATGGATTTATACAAGGTACTTCTTAGAATTTCTGCAAACAATATTTTGACCAACGTAAAGTAAATTAAATATGACTAACAATAAGACAGGCAAAGAACGAAAGAAAACTGATTTAGACAGTAACAGATTATCATTTGATGGCAAGAGGTATCTCACTGGCTGAAAATCTAAAGAAACTAGGTTCTGTGACCCTCCCTAGCATTCTATCACCAGAACGTACAACTCCGGGTGCCTCAGTTAATCTACGCTGCTGGCCATTACAATTGCTACACCAAGAAGAAATCCAGATGATAAACGGGTATTCATTGGAGAAGTATGTTATACTAGAACTGACATCTGATTACATTTTCACGCAATTTGAGTGCATAGATCATGAGAAATCAGTACCCAGAACAACCACCTCTGGCCGTAATAACGGCCTTGATACGCCTGGGCATTGAGTCAAACAGAGCTTGGATGGCGTATACAGGTATAGTTGCCCATGCAGCTTCAACACGATACCACAGTTCATCAAGAGTAGTGATTGGCGTATTGGGACGAGCTAGTTGCTCGGCCACCATTGACCAGACGTTTTGAATTGGTGAGAGATCTAGAGAATGTGCTAGCCAGGGCAGCAGTCGAACATTTTCTGTATCCAGAAAGGCCCATACAGGAACTGCAATATGTGGCCGTGCATTATCCTGCTGAAATTTAGGATTTCGCAGGGATCGAATGAAGGGTAGAGCCACGGGTCATAACACATCTGAAATGAAACGTCCACTGTTCAAATTGCCGTCAATTCGAACAAGAAGTGACCGAGACGTGTAACAAATGGCACCCCATACCATCACGCCAGGTGATACGTCACTTTGGCGATGACGAATACACGCTTCCAATGTGCGTTCATAGCGATGTCGCCAAACACGGATGCGACCATCGTGGTGCTGTAAACAGAACCTGGATTCATCCGAAAAAATGACGTTTTGCCATTCGTGCACCCAGGTTCGTCGTTGAGTACACCATCGCAGGCGCTCCTGTCTGTGATGCAGCGTCAAGGGTAACCGCAGCCATGGTCTCCGAGCTGATAGTCCATGCAGCTGCAAACGACGTGGAACTGTTCGTGCAGATGGTTGTTGTCTTGCAAACGTCCCCATCTGTTGACTCAGGGATCGAGACGTGGCTGCACGATCCGTTACAGCCATGCGGATAAGATGCCTGTCATCTCGACTGGTAGTGATACGAGGCCGTTGGGATCCAGCGCGGCGTTCCGTATTACCCTCCTGAACCCACCGATTCCATATTCTCCATATTCTGCTAACAGTCATTGGATCTCGACCAACGCGAGCAGCAATATCGGGATACGATAAACCGCAATCGCGATAGACTACAATCCGACCTTTATCAAAGTCGGAAACGTGATGGAACGCATTTCTCCTCCTTACACGAGGCATCACAACAACGTTTCACCAGGCAACGCCGGTCAACTGCTGTCTGTGTATGAGAAATCGGTTGGAAACTTTACTCATGTCAGCACGTTTTAGGTGTCGTCACCGGCGCCAACCTTGTGTGAATGCTCTGAAAAGCTAATCATTTGCATATCACAACATCTTCTTCCTGTCGGTTAAATTTCGCGTCTGTGGCACGTCATCTTCGTGGTGTAGCAATTTTAATGGTCATTAGTGTATTTGTACGAATAAAGATATTTTGTTTATCCTAAAAAAAGTTGTAAAGTGATCGCTTTCGAAGCGGAAAAGTATGTTAGCTTCTGATTGCAATATCTTTGGAGGCATGATTTCTTCTGTGGAAGAGGCACTAGGAGGCAGAGCGACAATCGGTTAAGGCATCCTAAAATAACTTCTCCTCTCTATGTTTTGTCGCTACCTTGATTCTGTTAGCTGTAGGTATAAATGTGTGCACATTTGTTAGTGTAAGTGTAGTGACTTAATTGTGACAGTGTATTATTTGTTAACTAGGTTTTTTTATGTATTTACACATACTGCTACATTTGCATAATCTCTTGGTAGTCTTGTAACCCTACTTTAGTGTGTCTGGACTGAACGTAGACGCAGACCGTTTCGAGACCGAGAGAGTGCTTTATCCTGCTAACAATGTGGCTTTATCCTGCTAACAATGTGGCATACTTTGTTTTATTAAAGAAAGGCTTTTCTTAACACCTTAACATGATAAGTTTTAATATTGGTGCAGTGCAACTAAACGTCGTTCTTTCGTTAGTTTATTGATAACACCATATAAACATAAAAGGTAAATAAATCAGCAACAGTAGTCTCCCACGCAATCTGTAACAGTCTCACAACTTCAGGTACTTTTTAGACTTCGCGCCTGTAACAGTATGTTGGGTAGCACTCGTCTCGTTGCGCGTTATACTGTTTTAACAGACAGTAAAGCTGTGCAGTTCAGCAGAATAGTGAGGCGAGGGGTGTCGAGAGAGAACTCTATCACCGATTGCACGTAAGGAGCATTTAAAGTTACAGCAATACAATAAAGGAGAACTAGATGTAAACTGGGCAGTAACTAGTTTTATTACAAGGAAGTATGTAACAATCTTAGTATCATATCTGAAACAGAAGCGTTTTTATCTGTATGAACAGGACAGGTGGTGTAACTTTTAAGGATGATTATTGAAGTAATGTATGCACTAGGGAAGGATGATTAGGATTTAGCCTCTCATAAACGACACGGCCAATAAAGCTATACAACAGAAACTGCGTCGCGCACTGTTCTACATCTGCATAAAATGTGTAGGCCGAAAACCACCGTACAGTGGATAGGGGCTATGTTCTTGTCCTACTCCATTCACGTACTGAGTGACGGCAAAATGTCTCTACACGTCTTCCCTCTCATACCTTATTCTTACGATCTCCACACGGCGTATACGATAGTGGTAGCAGAATGATCGCACAGTCTTTTTCTAATATCTGTTTTCTGGATTTACTCAGCAGGATTCTGTGACGAGTACACCGTGTTTTTTCCAAGGACTTAGATTTCACCCTATGTTTACCAGTGGTTACATGGTGATACCACGTAACTTAACAAAGGTGTGATAGCGGAACTATGACGTTTACTGGTAGCTACTGACATCCAGCAGCTAATCCCAGCATTCGCTGTTAAACGGCGCACACTTCCAGACTTTCCTTGCTTTGAGATTACCCCAACAGCTCATGCTTCCTGCGTGTTCCACTGTCTTAATTTGTTTCTGGATTGCTATTATAGAAGCCAGAGAACTATAGGTTATGCTGATGGTAAACGTTGATGTATCTTGAAATTATGTTCTGTGTACCGCAAGTCTTTACTATAAGTAGTTTTTCGAACTAAACATTATAATCATGTGCGGTTTTATTCTGCAACCACTGATTATTCTCAGCAAAGGAATCGTGAAATGTGGTGCTGCTGACTTGCCTAGCGACGTCGTATATCAGCTACTGGATGGATTACCAAGTGAACAAGTGTCAGTTACCTCCGACAACGAGAATCAAAGAGGAATGGTGGCACCGCGTAATGTGGCATCTTCTTGATGTGGCTGTTGTCAGTCGCCAGCACAGTCGTTAGCGAAATTTTTGGACATGGTGCATTGAGTTTGAAGAAGTTTTATATTTTCTCTTACTGCAGATCATTGTTATTGGCGAACACATTGATATATCAGTGTCTTCGCCAATAACAAGAGTGAATGAAGCAGTATGAATCAGAAAAAAAGCTAATTGTTCCACAAGCTAATCAGGTAAATGTTGTAGCACATATGCCTTCAAAGCCAAAGTCTATAATATGTGCATATTTTAATATTGTATACCCCCTTGTGCCAGATGGATGCCAGACTCGTTCGATTGTGTACGAGTAATACTAAGAGCTGTTTTGCACGGTATCATAAACAATGAACAATCTCTGGTTTACACGTAGTTTTGTTGTGAAACCACATGCAATAAAATAGTGTAAGACACTTTTATTCTGAAAATACTTATATTAGTTTGATATACACTAGATGGTGCCTAAGTTACGAAAATAATAATTCTGACAGGGATTTTACTGACAGTAAACAAAAGGATAAATTGAAGATACAATAATTATGTACGGTGCTAGACCCGTCAGCATCTTCACGGCTAGCTGACTGAGTACCCAACATCCTGAAGTAGTATGCAGCAGAGGGATCGACCGAATAGAATCAACTGCACATGAAAATGACTCTGCCTAACACCCTAGAATATTTTACCTTCAATGAGAGCGGTCACTAAAATTCGCAAACTTGCATTAAGAGTTAAGTTCCCCGAGCATTTCTGTTACACTCTCATAGCGGCCATATCGTCCTGTTACGATCCTAGCATCTCTGAATTCGTTCGACGTCTGCTGCCATGCCTACTTGAGAAGCATCCCAAATGCTAGCAATAACGATCTCTATAATTGCTCGCCTTGCGTCGTGTAGGCAATTTGCTTTAGGAGTGCACTTTCCTTTCCTAGAACTATTCCACGACACTTGTTTGTTCCCGGTATGCCCAGGTCGCTACAACGATGCGGAGGCCAAATCACGACGGTATATCACAACGAGCAATCTGTCAGTACCGAGTACACATTCACGTTTATGTTCTGCGAAGTCTGTCACTTTTCTGCTGACGGCGTGATAATTTTATCATTACCCTACACGTGAGGACTGAAGCCCTGATAGAGTCTGTACGGTCGGGTGTGTAAGCAAAAAGAATGGAATTTTCCACTGGTGCTTGCTACACTTTGGTAATAGACTGAATGCATTCCTGTTGTTTTGCTATATATGAACTACTACTCTGTATTTCTGCTCTCGTATCGCCATGGCAGGCGGTTCTCTAACATCAACCCTCTAGTGAGACACTAATGATGCATTTCTACTGGAGAACAGTTCTAATAAGAAAGTTTCGATTAATCTTATCCAGGCAGGCTTTGTAAACTGTCACGACGGTAATCAAACAAATTGTCTGAGGAAACTGTAGTCGCTCAATAACAAATTATTTCTATTTATTTACTGAGTAATTATTTCCAAGAGCCAAGTATGAGTAGCTGTCACGCGCATCCTCGGCCTTGACTGCAGCTGACACGGAGTGAGTATTCCGGCGTCCGCAAAGCATTACCGCGTCTGTTATGTTACTTCAAGCAACGTGTAACATGTTTTGTACTCTCAGAATCTCTTCTGGAATTCTAAATTTAATTTAAAATGATGAACGTACTACGCATGTTTGTGCGGAGCCAGTGTGATGTACGATATAGATTGTTTCTCGGAAATACATTCTCTGAAAACTATCCAACATCGCTATCCTATATCCCCGTCATTTTGCTGTAATTTTTAACGGTCCAATTATATACTACTTTATAGTTCAACGCTAAAATATTAACCTGAAGTTTAAGACTAAGAATATAGCATGGAACTGTTGCTGAGTGATGAGAGAAGGGTGCTTAATGGGGGGAAAAACTTTTTCTTAACAATTTTGGAAAAAATGTTTCAGACTAAGAACGTCCGAGCCGGCGCCAGATTCGAGCTCCAGAGAAGGCAAAACCTGGAAGACTCACGTGAAAGCGGTAGAGCTGAGGAAAAATGATCAACCACGGGACCACGCCTACTCGTCAATCAACGACTTCGTCCGAATTTTATGCTATGCGCAGGGCTTGGGAAGAGATGAATGTGGCAAGTGGGAGGTTCAGATGGCCAAGCACTTAGAAATAATAACTTTTTGGTGCGGGCCAGGCGAGGCACGAGCCGTTTACACTGAGGAGACAAAAGCCAGGGGATAGCTCCTAACATCGGTCGGATCGCCTTTTCTCCAGCGTAATGCACCAATTCGACGTGGCATTTACATAACAAAACGTTGGAAGTGCCTGCAGAAATACTGAGCCATGCTGCTTCTATAACCTGTAAGTAGGCTGTTTGGGTTTTTATGTTGGTAACGCCACGTAGTGCTCTGTATGAAAATCGCTGACTGCGCTGTGTGCAGTCTGTGGCTGGTTGGACGCATTGTTGGAATATTCGCTTGTGTAGTGTTGGGCAGTTGGATGTGAGCCGCCAGCAGTGGTGCATGTAAGGTAAATACATTGTTTGTTCTCTATCAAAATTTTTCATTGGCTAACTATGGTTATCAGAAGTTAGTGCCTTCAGTAGTTCGAATCTTTTATTTAGCTGGCAGTACTGGCGCTCGCTGTATTGCAGTAGTTCAAGTTCGAAGATTTTTGTGAGGTAAGGGATTCATGAAAAGTATAGGTTATTGTTAGTCAGAGCCATTCTTTTGTAGGGATTATTGAAAGTCAGATTGCGTTGCGCCAAAAATATTGTGTGTCAGTTTAGTGATGATCAGAAGGGAAAACTTGAGTACGTTGAGTTTTGCTCAGCTGTTTGAAAATCAAATAACGTAGAAGTTTACCAGCATAGTCATGCATAATTTTTCAAAGGAGACGTTTCAAACCGTTCATAACTGCAAAAGTGTTGCAAGTGCAGGATTTTGTACGCGGTCTGAGCTCTCGCTTATGTGCCATAAATGTTCGATGGGTGGCCAATGTTCTTCAAACCAGTTGCGAACAGTTATGGCCTGGCGACATGGCGCATTGTCATCCATAAAAATGAAGTCTGAATGACTCCAAATGGTCTCCAAGGAGCCGACCGTAACCATTTCCTGCCAATGATCTGTTCATTTGGACCGGAGGACCCAGTCCATTCCACGTAAACACAGCCCACACATTATCGAGCCATCACCAGCTTGCACAGCGCGTTGTTGACAACCTAGGTCCATGGCTTCGTGGGGTCTGCGCCACACTAACCCTATCACCAGCTCTCACCAACTGAAATCGCCAATCACCTGATCAGGCCACGGTTTTCCAGTCGTCTAGAATACAACCGATTTGGTCACGAGATATTGTTAGCAAAGCCACTCGCGTAGGTCGTCTGTTGACACAGCCCATTAGCGCCAATATTCGCCGCACTGTCGTAACGGATGCGCCCGTCGTACGTCCCACACTCATTTCTGCGGTTATTTCACGCAGTGTTGCTTGTTTGTTAGCACTGACAATTCTACGCAAACGGCGCTGCTCTTGGTCGTTAAATGAAGGCCGCCGGCCACTGTGCTGTCCGTGATGAGAGGGAATGCCTGAAATTTAGAATTCTCGGTATATTCTTAGCACTGTGGATCTCGGAATAATGAATCCCCTAACGATTTCCGAAACAGGATGTCCCATGTGTGTAGCTACAACTACCATTCCGCATTCGAAGTGTGTTAGTTCCCGTCGTGCGGCCATAATCACGTCGGAAACCTTTTCACGTGAATCAGTTGAGCACAAAAAACAGCTCCGCTAACGCACTGCCCTTTTACACCTTGAATACGTCGTACTACCGCTTCCCAATTAATTTCGCCACCTCAGTGTCTGTCAGCGTAGTTTCCCGGAAAGAGAACGGTAATCCTAAGATCGTGGGCTAGAGGCCATGTGCGGAAGCTTTTTTATTTTCAATTATCACGTACCTTACACTGCAAATAAACAGAAATGACGAAAGTGATCCACTCGTTTACAGTGCAGTATGCTATAAACCTTTCTGAAAAAGTATTGGCAACCATCTAAGTACGTATAAACGAGAGTATTGGCTGTTTTGGACAAAGGATTCAAAATACGGTGGACGAGTAAGCGGCAAAATATAGGAATGACGGGTCAACAGAAAGGTCCGATCTTACTCGTCGGCTTTGACCCGTGACGTAAGCGTGTTGTGGTGTGTGACGTCATTACGGCGCGGAAAACCTAATACATGGTTTGATGTACTCTTGTTTAAAGAACATGTATACGTAATATGAAGCAATTTGATGAACATATTGCTCTGTAGCGTAGCCCACTTGAGGTTAGGTTGGGCGTTTTTTTTTTTGGAATGCGGCCGCGGCAGCGGCCGCCTATGATTCGAAAATATTGATTTGAGACTAATGAACATATACGTAATATGAAGCAATTTGATGAACATATTGATCTGTAGCGTAGCCCACTTGAGGTTAGGTTGGGAGTTTTTTTTTTGGAATGCGGCCGCGGCAGCGGCCGCCTATGATTTGAAAATATTGATTTACAATACGTATTCGATGTTTTTATATCCGCCATATTGGAATTGTTGTTTATGGTCGTTTCCACGGTATTTGTGACGTCATGGGTCAAAGCCGACGGGTAAGATCGGACGCTTCTGTATTTCCGGAATGACGACATTATTTCGTATGAATATGGGAAACTTACACAAAAATGTTTATCTGACATTATGAACTCCATGTGCATGAGAAATTTCTTCTGTTAATCGACTCGAGAGGAAGCTAGTGCAACGTTGGGATGTAAGTCTTCATTTTCAGATAATTAAATTGATCAAGAAGCGACAAAAATGCAGTTACCTCATAGAGAGAGAAAAAGAAATCAGAACCCCGGAAGATTGCCTCAGAATACTTTCCTATGAGCATCGTCAGTTATCTTTGCCAATATTTGGCGAAGCGATGCGTTAGGTGTGGTTCGCTGCCAAACTTTACAATGAAAGCAGACGTTTTATGAATCTAAACTGCGTTTTTCTGTAGAAACTTAAAAAAAAAATGTAATGCAGCGTTTATATCTTGTGCAATATGCCGAGAAAATTACTATTTCCCTGTTTTCACGATGGAAATCACCACAGTACATGTAAATCACCGACGGTAAAACAATAGGACTATCTAATTTTGTATACGAAGTTATCGTGTACGCCTTACAATCACTTCCTGCATATTTATTTGTATCCCAATTTCTCCTTTGTCTTCCCTTTTCGTACCTTCTATGAAATTATTATTATTATTATTATTATACAATATACTGCACATTAGTTCAGTTTATGTGCAGTGTAAGTAATGTAAAAATTGAAAGTCGAAGAAAAGTTTGAGTAAAGACTCGACCCCACGATCTGTAAGCTCTTCGCGGAGCCAACCGCTGCCTGGAAATTACGGAAACAAACTGCTCATGCCTCGCCAACCTGCATCAAATACGCTACTTTCTTTTAATAGTTGGTCATCTCCTGCTTCCATTTCTGTCACCATTTTTGACCGCGCCCTGCGTATACCATAAATCTGGACGAAATCCGTGATGACGAGTAGGCGCACTCCCCTTGTAATAGTAACGTAATTCGTAATCTGCCGTTGTCTCAGAGAAACAAAATCTTAATTAAGACTGTATTAGTCAGCCTTTGCTTTGCATTCGTTCTAAACTGGCTTCTTTACACGCTGTGTGTTCGGAAGTCTTAGGACACCTAGCTGAAAATGAGTTACAAGTTCGTGGCGTCCTCCATCGGTAATGCTGGAATTCAATATGGTGTTGGTCCACCCTTAGCCTTGATGACAGCTTCCGCTCTTGCAGGCATACGTTCAATCAGGTGCTGGAAGGTTTCTTGGGTAGTGGCAGCCCATTCTTCACGGAGTGCTCCACTGAGCAGAGGTATCGATGTTGGTCGGTAGCGCCTAGCACGAAGTTTGCGTTCCAAAACATCCCAAAGGTCTTCTATAGGATGCAGGTCAGGACTATGTGCACGCCAGTCCATTCAGGGATATTATTGTCGTGTAGCCACTGCGCTACAGGCCGTGCATTATGAACGAGTGCTGGATCGTGTTGAAAGATGCAATGGCCGTCCCCGAATTGCTCTTCAACAGTCGGAAGCAAGGAAGTGCTTAAAACATCAACGTACGCCAGTATTGTGATAGTGCCAAGCAAAACAACAAGGGGTGCAAGCCCCCTCCATGAATAACACGACCACACCATAACACCACCGCCTCCGAATTTTACTGTTGGCACTACACATGCGGGCAGATGACGTTCACCAGTCATTCGCTATACCCACACCCTGCCATCGGATCGCCACATTGTGTACCGTGATTCGTCACTCCACGCAACGTTTTTCCACTGTTCAATCGCCCAGTGTTTACGCTCCTTACACCAAGCGAGGCGTTTGACATTAACCGGCGTGATTTGTGGCTTATGAGCAGCCGCTCGACCATGAAATCCAAGTTTTCTCACCTCCCGGCTAACTGTCTTAGTATTTGCAGTGGATCCTGATGCAGTTTGGAATTCCTGTGTGATGGTCTGGATAGATGTCTGCCTATTACACATTACGACCCTCTTCAACTGTTGGCGGTCTTTGTCAGTCAACAGACGAGGCCGGCCTGTGCGCTTTTGTGCTGTATGTGTCCCTTCACGTTTCCATTTCACTATCACATCAGAAACCGTGGACATAGCGATGTTTAGGAATGTGGAAATCTCGCGTGCAGACGTATACGGAGTACCTGGCAGTAGATGGCAGCACAATGCACCTAATATGAAAAACATGTTTTTGGGGGTGTCCGGATACTTTGGATCACACAGTGTAGTTGTGCCGCGCTAGGGCTGTTACACTTATCAGTAATATTTTCTTAAACCCCGTAAGAAATTTACTACTACGAGGCGCATTGTCTGTAACATTATTGGAAAAATGTGTAATATTATGTTTGTATTGAACAACGGTTTACTTTGACATAGTGAACCGAAAAGAGTATCCTCATTGTTGTTACATAGCAGCCCTTTTTTTTAATTACTGTGTGAAACCGAGATTATTATTTCCTGTGACTTATCATTTGGTATTTTTCGGTTTGTTAGCGGTGTTCGGAGCGGCGGAACACTCTTCAATGCAGTCAAGATACGAGTTCTAGAGCCCCCAGTACGATCCTTATTTTGGTAACAATTTTTCAGGGAATATTTATTTGAGGCCCCTTGTATCTGTGGTTCGTCAGATACAAGCCAGAGGGGTCGGACAAAATTTGGAAACACGCGAGAAATGAATCCTTGAATAAAATGCAGAAGCTAGCCAATCCTGAAGTTTTCGCTGTTTTATTTTACCACGGATGGCACCTGTACAATGTCCTATATACGTAGTAAGTGTCAATCGTGGTCAAGACAATGTTCTGCGTAATGAGTGCATTGTGTCGGAGCTCGGTGCATTCTAACATGGGTAAACTGTTGATGGTTCAAATGGCTCTAAGCACTATGGGACTTAACTTCTGTGGTCATCAGTCCCCTAGAACTTAGAACTACTTAAACCTAACTAACCTAAGGACATCACACACATCCATGCCCGAGGCAGGATTCGAACCTGCGACCGTAGCAGTCGCGCGGTTCCGAACTGAGCGCCTTAACCGCGAGACCACCGCGGCCGGCGTAAACTGTTGATGTTCGTAGGTGTGTGGTTGCGTAACAAAGGCCGCCAAAGTGTTTGGCGTTCCAAGCGACACCGTATCGAAGATTTATATCGCATACAAGGAAAGCGGAAAAATATCATCTGTTAAGACACAACGGACGATAGTCTGTGTTAGGGACTGTGACGAAAAATAAGAGGACTACAGTTGCAAAAGTCAGCACGCAACTGTAAATCGCATTCACGAACCTGTCAACGCCGAAACAACACGAAGGAAGCTCCAGAATCTGGGAACTGCAGGGGGAAGTGGAATTCCAAAACCACTCGTCAGTAATGCAGATGTGCACAACAAGAAGACGTAGTGCCGAAGCCATGGTGCAATGGAAGTAAGTGATTTGGTCGGAAGAGCGTTCTTTCACACTGTTCCCAACTTTACATCCCTAGTGAGACAGGGCGGGGGGTTAGGTGACGATTTATTCAGCCATATGGTGGGATTCCAAGGGCCCCGTGGTTAGTCTGCAAGGTCGCGTTACCGTCAATGATTGTGTCAGTCCCATCTCACGGTACAATGTTTGTTACTCAATGTTGACGCTGTGTTCCAAGTTGACAGGTCCCCTGTTCACACAGTTCGCATCGTCCAGAACTTTGCTTTGTGAGCACGAGGTGAACTGTCACATCTCCCCTGGACACCACAGCCAGTAGATCTCAGTGTTACTGATCCTTTGTTACCTACTTTGGAGAGAAGTGTGCGTGATCGCTATCCACATCCACCATCATTACCTAAACATGCGACTATTATGCAGCTAGAATCTTCATCTACATTTATACTCCGCAAGCCACCCAACGGTGTGTGGCGGAGGGCCTTTACGTGCCACTGTCATTACTTTCCTGTTCCAGTCACGTATGGTTCGCGGGAAGAACAACTGCCGGAAAGCCTCCGTGCGCGCTCGAATCTATTTTACATTCGTGATCTCCTCGGCAGGCATAAGTAGGGGGAAGCAATATATTCGATACTCACCCAGAAACGCACCCTCTCGAAACCTGGACAGCAAGCTACACCGCGATGCAGAGCGCCTTTATTGCAGAGTCTGCCACTTGAGTTTGCTAAACATCTCCGTAACGCTATCACGCTTACCAAAAACCCTGTGACGAAACGCGTCGCTCTTCTTTGGATCTTCTCTATCTCCTCTGTCAACCCGACCTGGTACGGATCCCACACTGATGAGCAATACTCAAGTATAGGTCGAACGAGTGTTTTGTAAGCCACCTCCTTTGTTGATGGACTACATTTTCTAAGGACTCTCCCAATGAACAATCTGGCACCCGCCTTACCAACAATTTTATATGATCATCCCGCATCAAATCGTTCCGTACGCCGTATGCTACAACATTCCCTTGAAAACCATACAGGGCCTGTATTTATCCATTCAGAGGCGACTAAAAGCTCTTTTGAATGCCTACGGTTATCCTACATCATATTAAGCATGACAGTGTGTTGCGTTTTTGGTATTTCCATATTTCTGTCCAACCCTGTATAAAAAAGTTAATGACTAAGCGCTCGGGAGCTGAGGACGTTCCTTAACTTTCGAACAAATTCAGGACTCGTTTCATTTTTAAGAAAGAGAGCTTCCGCATGTTACATATACTCGTATTTTTAAAAAAGACGTACGAGATTTACTTAACTGTATTCCTTTATCGAATCAGCCACAAACAAAAGACAAACAACAGATGCTGTAAGTAAAAAGGATGATCAGTAGAATAGCATGGACAGCATAGTAGCTCCATATCATGAGAGAAATCTCTGACGAGCCTTGACACTGTATTCAGATAAAATGAAATCCGCTTCATCAAAAGTATCTATCTTGTCAATGACGACATTCTAGTCTGACGAAATACTGCTACTGTATTTCACTAGCTCTGTTCTCACAGCGTATTAATGTTTAGCAACAAAATCGACATATCTTGCGAAATAATGGCAAAAAGAATAATAGTTGTTAATATCTAGTTTCGTGTGCGTCAGTCACACCGTAAAATGCTTGGGAGATGCGAAACCCGTTGATTACAGGGCATAAGACAACCGTAATATTTAAATCCATGTCAGTCCACGTACCATTTGTATGTAGCATATCTGTTCTCGTTAAAGTTACCAACAAGTTTCTGGTGGTGATAGAGGATATGGAAGCTCACTGACTAGTAAGAACGACAGCACATTATTTAAATGTTACAGGTTGTTAAGATGGTGAATCGCCTAATAATTTCGCCAGTAATTATCTTCAGTTGAACATATTTTAAGGGATTACCAGGCTTTTTATGAAGATTTTACCTAAAACGACAATGTAAACGAAACAGGATTTTTTTCCGAGTTAAAACGACATCGTTTTAATTATGTTCGGTAGAAATAGAGTTTATAAACAACACGTGGATTACCGTAAAGAATCGTCTCTAGTAAATTTAGATCCATCTGTCAGAAGAACGTGGTTCTGTTCTAAAAGTTAGTGGATTCTGTCATGGTTGATCAACGACAGGGTGAAACACTATTATTATGGGGCCTAAGGAGGATGCAGTGTCTCTGCACAACCAACTTCTATATGAAAATGACAAATGGGAACCTGCTGCGACTGCTGTAATGAGCAGGATATGTACAACAAAAGCCACAGTAAGTGCGTGAAATCGGTGCGATTTGTTTGTTCTTCAAGCAACTTTTTGTCCTTTACAAAAGATCAGTTCAAAGGGAAAGAAATGACACGTTACGCCTTCAGTAAAACTCTAAAATCAGTATAATTTTCTCGCCTACCGGTTTAGAAGTGCTCAACGCTTCTCCTCCCCTCTCCCGCATATACACACACCATCGAACAGCTTATACATCTCGCGTGCAGCGCGTGAACATTTAAGGATGACAAATCTCATGACTGGCATAATCGGTTATGAAATATTACAAAAAATTCCCAAAAAATTTTGTAAATACGCAAAGAAGTTCAATATCAAACGATAAGGAAAGGCCCGAGAAAGCGAAGCAACTAAAGACAACGGACGCCACTGTGAGCATACGGTTCGCCGAAAGCCATTGCTGTAGAGCCCAGATATAATCGATGTTCAAGAGGCTAGGAGGGGGGGGGGGGGGGCATGTGAGACGACTAACAGGATTTGTTCTTCTGAGAGTGTAGTCACAGACAAAAGCAAATAAAGTCATCTATGGCCTAGGTAAGTATTAGGCTTACTTTAATGACAACCACCCCAGCTGTATTAATACGCATTCACTGGTAGTACACTTGACAAGAAATGAAAATCCTTACACAGTGCTTTAGTGGCTTTTACTGAAATATTACTCATTATGTGGGACCCATACCACGTCACATTGGGAGATGACATCAAACGCACTAACAGAGAGAGAGAGAGAGAGAGAGAGAGAGAGAGAGAGAGAGAGAGAGAGAGAGAGAGAGAGAGATATGCTAGTTGTGTGGCACAGACAATGAAAAACTTGAAGTAGTTAATATAGGGAGAAATACTTCCCACAACAGACCACTGCAAAAAAATGCAAGAACATGTATTCAGTTCGTACCATTGATAGGGGGCGATGGAAATAAAATTAATGGTTAAAAACAGCTCACGAAGAACTTTCTGAGAAGTATGTTTAACGCAAACCCTGTATAAAGTAGAAAGACGTACGGAGCGGTAGAAAATAAATTAACCTCCTATTACGCACATTACAGCGTTTGTACAGTAGCCTCGGCAGGTAGGTTCAAAACATGGGTGCTGCTGGTTCATCACACCAGCTGGATCCGCAGATCTGTTCAGCGAGGTTGCCTACCCATATTAGGGAAAGGATTATTAACGACACAAGACAAAAACCATTAAATGTTCACGTGCGATTTTGTTTACAGAGTGCGTGTCGGATCTCTGGTCGCCGTCTGATATCAAGCGGCGATTACCGAGAGTAAATCTTAAGTGCTTAAGGCGGTAAATGTAAGGAAATCCAAAAATCTTCTACTGCCACCATGCTGGACTTTATGCGACGGTGGAAAGCATAGTCACAGCCTACTGTCTGTTTTTTGGAAGGGCTATCGCACTCTGCTGTGGAATTCTCCGCAATGTACTTTCTCCCACGAGTGACGGCCTACCAAGATATGCAGGAGAGCCTCTGAAGCTTCGGAAAGATGAAGCGGCAGGAGTGAAACTCCGAATGCAGTTTGTGGCTGCATCGTTCATTCCGTAAGAGCATAATCCGCTATGGCAAGGTGGTGGGGTCGAGTGCCGATCCTGTACGACGTTTTGCTTTACTTTACGATTGGATACCGTAAGGCAGAGTTAGTTTGGGATCCGTAACTGCTTAGATTACACACGTAGCTCGTCGATATCTAATTTGAAGCATACACGTTTTGAAAAAGTCCACAAAAAGACATTAAGGAAGAACGTGTGTAATACATGTAATGTTGAACTGTATGTGCAACTGAAGTTATTGGAAATATTAAGAAGTTAGTGAATAGTCGCAACTGAGGGCAGAGAATTGTGGTACTGCAAGAACAATAAATTTGTTGGCAGAATCTGTTATTCCTTGTTAGTAGGTAATAACTTAACCTCTCGGTTTTGAACACTGAATTCCTATCAGATCACAGTTTCTTTCCGCTATCACGTACAGTTTTGTCACAATATGACTTCATTATAAACTATATGATTAGCAAAAACCATGTAAAGGGATTTGTTTTCACTATGAATAACGTTTATTGAAGCATAAATATGAAAACAGGTCGTAATTTCAGCGGCTGTCTATTGGTTTACACGAGGGTGAGTCAAATGAAAACCTTAAATATTTTTTTTAAATATTATTTATTGTGCAGAAGTGGTACAAAGCTGTATCACTTTTCAACATAATCTCCCCCACGCTCAATTCAAGTCCTCCAGCGCTTACGAAGTGCAAAAATTCCTTTAGAAAAAAAAAATTCTTTTGGTAGTTCGCGCAACCACTCGTGCACCGCGTGGTGTACCTCTTCATCAGAACGGAACTTCTCTCCTCCCATTGCGTCTTTGAGTGGTCCAAACAGCCGGCCGGGGTGGCCGAGCTGTTCTAGGCGCTACAGTCTGGAACCGTGCGACCACTACGGTCGCAGGTTCGAATCCTGCCTCGGGCATGGGTGAGTGTGTGATGTCCTAAGGTTAGTTAGGTTAAATTAGTTCTAAGTTCTAGGGGACTGATGACCTCAGATGTTAAGTCCCATAGTGCTCAGAGCCATTTGAACCATTTTTTTGGTCCAAACACATTGAAATCACTTGGGGCAAGGTCTGGTGAGTATGGTGGATGAGGAAGACACTCAAAATGCAGGTCTGTGATTGTTACAACTGTTGTACGGGGAGCGTGAGCACTTGCATTGTCATGTTGCAAAAGACACCTGCTGACAGCAATCCACGTCGCTTTGATTTGATTGTAGGTCGCAGATGATTTTTTAGGAGATCTGTGTATGATGCACTAGTGACAGTAGTCCCTCTAGGCATGTAATGCTCCAAAATGACGCCTTTTTCGTCCCAAAAGAGTGTCAGCATAACCTTCCCTGCTGATGGTTCTGTTCGAAACTTCTTTGGTTTTGATGATGAGGAATGGCGCTATTCCTTGTTCGCTCTCTTCGTTTCCAGTCGGTGGAAGTGAAACCAGGTTTCGTCCCCAGTAACGATTCTTTTAAGGAAGCCATCACCTTCTCGTTCAAAGCGCCGAAGCAGTTCTTCGCAAGCATCAACACGTCGTTCTCTCATTTCAGGAGTCAGCTGCCGTGGCACCCATCTTGCAGACATTTTGTGAAACTGGAGCACATCATGCACAATGTGGTGTGCTGACCCGTGACTAATCTGTAAACATGCTGCAATGTCATTCAGTGTCACTCGGCGGCTTCCTTCACTATGGCTTCACCAGCTGCAATGTTCTGTGGAGTCACAACTCGTTGTGTCTGACCTGGACGAGGAGCATCTTCCACTGAAGTCACACCATTTGCGAACTTCCTACTCCATTCGTAGACTTGCTGCTGTGACAAACATGCATCACCGTACAGACCCTTCATTCGTCGATGAATTTCAATAGGTTTCATACCTTCATTACGCAGAAACCGAACAACAGAGCGCTGTTCTTCCCTGGTGCAAGTCGCAAGAGGGGTGGCCATCTTTAGACTGATACTGCGACGGTATGTGTGCGTCTGCATTATGCTGCTACCTACAGGACATTCTGCACGCTGTTTGTAGCACGCTTACCAACTTCCAGGATAACGGCGCGAAATTTCGATTTTTTATTACAAATTTAAGGTTTTTATTTGACTTATCCTCGTACGTAGGGACTCCAAAAAGTAAGTTACACTTGTCGACCCACGTTAAAACCATTCCGCAAACTGGGTGCCTGTAAGAAGAGAGTACACGTTTCGTGTGTTCTACAGACACAGTTCTGCTGTAGTACGAGTACTGCGTGCCCCACAGCGTGCAAGTGACATTGCGCAGCAATTGGAATCTTACTCCAAAGCTGAAGTGCGAGGGCCAGCAGATTCAGAGTAGGGTAGCATTGGCCTGCCATGATAATGTTCAGCTTAGTTTTTGAAAACCCTTCGTACTACCTTTCTTACCCTTAAGGTAACTATTACAGCTTTTTTTGCAGATGAATAGCACATCTCTGTGAAGTAAGTAACAGTTGTCTCTCATCATGTTACTATTCCGGCAGCTCTGACACTGTATTTGCAAGAGTTTGATGCCTTTTTTTTTTAATTTCGTGTTGTTCAATGGCCAGGTGGAAGTATTTAAATTGGATGTAACTTCGGCGACTTGCATGGCCCTAATCAAGCCCACGCATCCAACTAGAGAAAAGGGACCGACAATTTAACGTGGAATCCGAACGACGTGTGTTTCCTGGCGACTCCTAAAAGCGTTGAGAGGCGAGGTGGAAGCTACACTAAGGGTAGACTCAAAATTTTCGTGGTCCGGCCGGTATTCGATCCCGCAACCGCTTCTGTTCGGTGAAGGAAACCGTCGCAGAGGTATCAGAAACGTTCCACCTTTGGGCATGCCTTTCACAATCTCTTTAACTTAGCGAGTAGAGATGGTAATAGATTCTTTTCGAATCCAAGAGGTTCTTGCGAGCATAAAACTGTTTGACAGCAGTTACGATATTTAGTAGCCAGTGCGCACACACACACACACACACACACACACACACACACACACACACACAAGCTGTAAGGTGTCTAATACTTTGAGAGGTGGTACTACTCATCGAAACAAGAAAGAGAAATAAGTCCAATAAACATGGGTCTGGAAATGCATACTTTCTGAGATAAATACGTGTTTACATGAGGTGTCCAACGTGGCACCCAGTCATGACAATGCACCTCCCTGCCCTCCGACGTAATGAATGACGTACCCTTTGAAGTACGAACGGTGGTGGTTGTACCAGCTGGCACGCATTGTACACACGACCCTCTAGAGTCCGCACATCGTTGGCTGGCGTGGCGTAGACTAATTCCTTCAAGTGTCCCCATAACCGAAAGTCTAGGGGGATTGCCGTCGGGGGAACAAGCAGGCCAAGGTGTGGCCGCCCCCTCCCCTCTCCCCCGACCAATCCAGCAGTCTCAAAATGTCTGCGTCAGATGTTTGCGCAAATTGTGAAAAAAGTGTGCTGGTGCGCCATCATGCATGAACCACGTTTGCATCCGTAGCTGCAAAGGCACAGTCTCCAGCAAGATAGACAATACATTAATCAGAAAGTCCAGATAACGCGCCCTAATCAAGCTTTTTGGTAGCACGTATGACCCTATTAACATAGCGCCAAATACGCCTGCCCATACATTGACTGAGAATCAGTATTGATGCCGTCTTTCCTGAATTGCTTGAGGATTTACATCCACCCATTCATGTTGGTTATGGAAATTCACAGCGCCATCTCATGTGAACCCTGCCTCATCGGTAAATAAAATCTTGGATGCGAACAGTGAACTGTAGCACACTTCTGCAACAGCCATTGTCAGAACCACCGTCTGCCATGATGATCCTGTGGCCGGGGGGCCCGAACGCGCTGTAGATGATACGGGTACAGCAATTGATCATTAAGTACCACCCTGAGTGGGACACGCCTTCTGTTGCTGATGCTAATCGTCGCACACTGGTCCCGGGGGCTTTTCTACCGAACGTAGCACACGCTCCTGGACGTCAGGCGTGCGGACTGTGCGGTTCCTCTTCCACTGTCAGTCTCCCGAGGTGCAACGGTACATGTCTCCCTCAGATGCTGGAAAAGTCTGCCGAGCAGCTTCTCAGAGGGCACTCTGCAGAGTGGATATTTTTCAGTGTAGAGGGCACGAGCTCAAAGGCTACGTCTACTTGCTAAACCATAGCAGAATATCATATCTGCCATTTCATTTGTCGAGTAGTAGGCTTCCAACGCTAACAAGTGACGGAAGGGAGGAAACGTAAATGTACTACACCATTTGTAGGTACGAACAGCGCTATAACAGTAAATCCAAGTGAATCCGCCTTTGGAAGAATGCAAAACAGCACGATACGTACCCAGGGTTGACAGTACTGTACAATAAAGCACACAAACACGACGAAAACTAGCGTAACCTACAACAGGACTCTAACCACACCACCGAGCGCAGACCACCTAATGGTCGGTAGAGTACTGTGAGTAAGACGTCATGATACCCTGTCGATACATTTGATGCAGCGCCACTGCAACGATTCTGCTAAGATCCGCAACCAGGCATCGCATAGCACTTCCTATAAAGA
This sequence comes from Schistocerca piceifrons, assembly GCF_021461385.2. NCBI lineage: Eukaryota > Metazoa > Arthropoda > Insecta > Orthoptera > Acrididae > Schistocerca > Schistocerca piceifrons. Next base: position 540,283,872 of record NC_060138.1, read on the forward strand.
AGTGTTTATCTCGGAAAGTATGTGTTTCCAAATCCATGTTTGTTGGATTTATTTTTCCTGTTTCGATGAGTACTACCACATCCCAAAAAGTAGTCGATAATTTTTGAACATATATATAGGGAGAGAGATGAGATACAGAATAATGTTTTTATGTTTTAGATAAAAGCTGTAGGTGGCAAAGAGGCTCACGCATTGCTACTGATTGTCATGACCTTGGACGTAATTTTCAACGTGATTCGGAAGTTTTTTTTTCTTTTGCTTTTAATGGAAACCCTAATATTTAAGATTTGAATATAGCGTCAAATTTTAACTTATAAAGTGATACATTATTCGAAGTCATGGCTATTTCAATGAAGGCCTAATAAGCAAATGTGTTTTTAGCTCTAGCAGGGATTAACTTAGAATAGAGGAGGGGTACAGCAAAATACAATGTTAGATACAAATTGGAAAGGGCATCCCGAAGAACGAGAGGCGGCTTGTAAATGAATTTGTGTTTGTTCTGCTTTGCAAATGCCACAATAACATTTACACACTGTGATTCGTTTACTTTTGCCAATAAACACGTTAAGAGTTCGAATCTGTTCGCTCTTTACAAATTCGAAACCTGGGATTCCGTGAAACAAAACTCAACCTTCGAATGAATTTCGATATTCATCTTTAAAATTTTGGTTACTGGTTATACGTAACCCCTTTGGTCCCTTCCAACCTGCATCGAATATTTTATTTTGCTGTAGCCTTCCTCCATTCAGAGTTAATCCCTGCTGGAACTACAAACATATTTGCTTATTTGACCTTGCCATGATCTTGAATAATGTGTCATTTTAAACGCAAAATTTGCCGCTCTGTTCAAATCTTAAATCAAACATTAAGGTTCCCATTAAACAAATGACTTTAACCTCCCAATTAACTTGAAAGTCACATTCTAGTAGCAATACGTGACCCTCTCTGTCACTTGCAACTTTCAGATAAAACATTTAGCTGTATTATCTCTGCCGACCGTGGTGGCCGAGCGGTTCTAGGCGCTCAGCCCGGAACCGCACGACTGCTACGGTCGCAGGTTCGAATCCTGCCTCGGGCATGGATGTGTGTGATGCCCTTAGGTTAGTTAGGTTTAAGTAGTTCTAAGTTCTATGGGACTGATGACCACAGCTGTTAAGTCCCATAGTGCTCAGAGCCATTTGAACCATTTGTATTATCTCTATCCCGATTCACCGATTCACTCCTCATAAGTGGAGGAGGGAGGGAAAGTTACAAACTTAGAGGAAAGGGAAAATGGTACAAACTAAACATAAATATTGATTACTTATAAAGTTACCCTTGAAGAAATTGCCTTTACGACAGTTCAACGAGTAAATGTGAACTCTCTGCGGTAGATGTCATTTCACTGCGGTAGATGTCATTTTCACGACCTCCTTTTATACGAACAGATGTAATATGAAATTTAAGAGGTCCCGATGATTATTCTGAACTATTCTCGTGAAAGATTATCATAACAGGCAATGTTAACCACTTACACACTCTTCATAGCAAGAGAGTAGTATAACTACCATCAACAATAAACTTCATAAATATCGATTTACTTGTGGAGATTGCCATTTTACTCGATTTCTTTTGCCATTTTACTCGATTTCTTCACTTCATATATACTAGAATGGTCAGCAGAAAACCTACATATGGATTGTGTTTCTGTGAAATAGTATTGCGGAATGCAACTGACATGATCTACGCATGTGATACTCCTTTTCACTGACAGGATAACAACCACTTCACAGTCCTGTGCCACGTGAAACTGCCGCAGAAGACCCTGGCAACGTAGTGCGCCAGAAGCACTTTCGAGTAACAACTTTTAGTACGTTGACAGGTAGATAACTCTAAATGTTGGAGCGTGTACATGAAGCTGACACAGCCATATAATCTAAATTAATGCACTTTTCCGTTGAGCTCACAATAATTCATTTTTGAGCACTGTAATTTTTTTCAGTGTAATTCTAGTGCGAAACATTACTGATGTGATACTAACCGTGTTACATCTAAATTGAAAGGGACTATCACAAAAAATTAGTGAACAACAAAATGCAAAATACAAATGTATCAAGAGCGGCACAGATAATCCACAAACAATACAAGCCTCTCATTGTTACAAACCTCTCCCGCATTCAACAGAATAACGTGCTTGTATCATAAGCAGTGCCCCAAGATACACTAGCACCGCGAGCATTCATTCACACACAATATCGCCTTGACACTTAAGGAGGTATTCAAAAAATTCGCCGAACGACTGTACAGGAACTTTAGACACTAATAATCCCTTCACCCTAAACCTGTGAAGCTATGATTACAACCATAGGTGGAAACATAATCGCCCAGAAACACTCCCTGCTAGCGACAACTGACCACCTATCGATAATACAAGCCCATAAAAAAAGAAAATTCTGGTGAACCTATGGATTACTGCAGAAAGAACTGGCAACGCCAGCTGAATGTACCCAGGTGACCATCCGGCAAAACGCAGGGAAGCCGTACAGCACACTAAACATAAACAAAAATCTAACAAAACCGCACATATTGGACCATCGATTTATGAGAACCATGGCATGTTACAGGTACGCATCTGGCGCAGGGGACATCATCATAGGTGCCCAACCCAGCAGTACTCCTCTTCGATTGGACTGATGAATGGTACTGAGCATTGCACGATACCCAATAACTAACCACAACCTTACCATTGCATGATCTGTACACAAGAACGCAACTGCTCTTACTACCAGCCCAGACTATAGCAGAGTCTCTCTCCCCCCCCCCCTGGCGCTTACCGCGCACTTTCTTATCCTCTGCTCTCAAACCTACCACGCTTCGTTCGCTTTTCGACCACTTCTCCTAGATGGGCCAGTATTAGTTTGTGAGACATTTACTTGATTCGAAAAGGCAGAGAAAATTGTTCTGACTGCCTTCGATATGTGCTCGGTTTTTAGACGTACACTGGATTCAGCGACTAACTTAGCTTCTGTTTTCGGCTAATCGCAGGTACGTAATAACCAACACAACAGGTAAATTCCCTTCAATGGGATACACAGTATGCTTGATGTGAACCACTATCAGATAGAGAGCACTAATAATATCGGAGCTGATAGAATACTTTAATTTGAGAGAACACGAATGTGTCGTATCGGGAGTGACGCAAAAGCGACGAGTGGAATTTTCTCGCGAAGAGCCCCCCCCCCCTCCCCAAACACACACACAACTTCTGAGAGCAGTGATATCCGTGCATTCCAGGTGACGCTGTGATATGACAACGGCAGCCGCACAAATCTGCCTCCGGATTGAGGGATTAACAGAATCTTGGACCACAGACGAATCGCACGTAAACCATTATCTCAGAGCCAAGAGATAAAACTGTTTCTCTGAAGCTAAAGCTAAGAGGACAGAAGGTCGTTTCACGACTATCAGAAGTTATTTTCTTGCGGTGAGGTAAACGAGCACCCAAGCACGTCACCGACTTCCCACGCAGATCCTGTAGACTTCGTTCATGGGTCTCTCTTGAATATGTGACGCACGTAGCGGCAGTGGCAGCTTGCTAGAATCATTCAGAGTGTCCACGGATAGCTACAGCTTTTGCAACTTCCACAAGCCTGAAACGCGTACCAAAACATACTGCACTAGCTTAGCGTCCGCTGCTTGCCTGCACAATTTTTTTTAGTTTTTTTAATCGAATTTTTACGTTATTCAAAAATTACAATACGTTGTAAACTTGTCACGCTAATTAAGGTCATAGAAGCATGGTCTTCCCCTTCTGTACTTCCGACCAAAAAGCAGTTAATCATGCCTTTTGCGTTCTTGAGGTGATATTCCCATATAAACTTTCACCCCTAACACACAGTTCTTTATATCTAACCGGAAAGTGAAATACCAATTTTCAAACATTTAGCTTTAAAATTTTTTTACTATAGCGAAATACCTTCTTAAAAATTTTCATCACCTTAGGAATAGCATTTCAAAAACCGCAAAACAATATTTTATTTCTAACAGAGAAACTAAATACTAATTATCAGAGCTTTAGCTCTTAAAAGGCTTTCATAATAAAATAGTTTCATAAAACGTTTCAACCCATATTTCACTCCCTTAGTGATTGAATTTCAAAACGCACCAACATTTTTTTATTTCTAATCAAGAAGTGAAATACCAAGTTCCGTAGACGCAGCTTTAAAATGCTTTAATAGTTGATTAATAATGATTTATTTTCAAAAACACTCTCACTCACTATTTTACATCCTTGGTTGTCGAATTTCCAAAAATGCTGAAACACGTATTTTTTTGAAACTTCCTGGCAGATTTTTTTTTTAATTTATGTATTTAGTTAGTTTTTCGAATTTAGCGCTGCTACAAAACAGTTGGCTCTGACGCGTTTCAAGGACACATCTGTCGATTCGTAGTGTTTCGTTACTTCCAACGACTTCCTAGCACTCTTCCTCCGCGCATTCTTGTTCAAGCTGAGTTCATTACTGTAATTTCGTGTCTTTCGTTTAGTACAGTACTTTGAAATGCTTGTGGAAGCTTCTTTGTCACACCCGAAAGTTAGTATGAAAAAGAGGCCTGGCAGGTGTAGCGACGTAAAAATTAAAAAATGAGATAGAGCCAACAGCACCCGGTGTTCCCAGGCGGTCACCCATCCAAGGATTAAAACTGTGTGCCCGACCGAGACTCGAACTCGGGACCTTTGCCTTTCGCGGGCAAGTGCTCTACCATCTGAGCTACCGAAGCACGACTCACGCCCGGTACTCACAGCTTTACTTCTGTCAGTATCTCGTCTCCTACCTTCCAAACTTTACAGAAGCTCGTAAACAACACTCGCCATTCCTAACCCGTGTCGTTATTGGTGACGAGAAAAGGCGTCTGTATGTTAACATAAGGAAAAGTCAAGTGGCTCTGAGCACTATGGGACTTAACTGCTGAGGTCATCAGTCCCCTAGAGATTAGAACTAATTAAACCTAACTAACCTAAGGACAAAACACACATCCATGCCCGAAGCGGTCGCGCGGTTCCAGACTAGCGCCTAGAAACGCACGGCCACTCTGGCCGGGTAACATAAGGAAAAGAACCTAACAGTTGAGTCCAAACAAATCATCAACTCGCCTACAAAGACGTGTGCGCATCTACACAAAATAATGTTACGCATCTGGTGGAAACAAAATAATGTTACGCATCTGGTGGAACAGCGACGGTGTGGTATACTACACTACTGGCCATTAAAATTGCTATACCAAGAAGAAATGCAGATGATAAACGGGTATTCATTGGACAAATATACTAGAACTGACATGTGATTACATTTTCACGCAATTTGGGTAAATAGATCCTGTGAAATCAGTACCCAGAACAACCACCTCTGGCCGTAATAATCGGACTTGATACGCTTGGGCATTGAGTCAAACAGAGCTTGGATGGCGTATACAGGTACAGGCAGCTGCCCATGCAGCTTCAACACGAGACCACAGTTCATCAAGAGTAGTGACTGGCGTATTGTGACGAGCCAGTTGATGAGAGATCTGGAGAATGTGCTGGCCAGGGCAGCAGTCGAACATTTTCTGTATCCAGAAAGGCCTGTACAGGACCTGCAACATGCGGTCGTGCATTAGCCTCCCGAAATTTAGTTTTTCGCAGGGATCGAATGAAGGGTAGAGCCACGGGTCGTAACATGTGAAATGTAACGTCCACTGTTCAAATTGCCGTCAATGCGAACAAGTGGTGACCGAGACGTGTAACCAATAGCACTCCATACCATCACGCCGGGTGATACGCCAGTATGCCGATGAATACACGCTTCCAATGTGCTTTCACCGCGATGTCGCCAAACACGGATGCGACCATCATGAAGCTGTAAAAAGAACCTGGATTCATCTGAAAAAATGACGTTTTGCCATTCGTGCACCCAGGTTCGTCGTTGAGTACACCATCGCAGGCGCTCCTGTCTGTGAAGCAGCGTCAAGGGTAACCGCAGCCATGGTCTCCGAGCTGGTAGTCCATGCTGCTGCAAACGTCGTCGAACTGTTCGTGCAGATGGTTGTCGTCTTGCAAACGTCCCCATCTGTTGACTCAGGGATCGAGACGTGGCTGCACGATCCGTTACAGCCATGAGGATAAGATGCCTGTCATCTCGACTGCTAATGATACGAGACAGTTGGGATCCAGCACGGCGATCCGTATTACCCTCCTGAACGCACCGATTCCATATTCTGCTAACAGTCATTGGATCTCGACCAACGCGAGCAGCAATATCGGGATACGATAAACCGCAATCGCGATAGACTACAATCCGACCTTTATCAAAGTCGGAAACGTGATGGTACGCATTTCTCCTCCTTACACGAGGCATCACAACAACGTTTCACCAGGCAACGCCGGTCAACTGCTGTTTGTGTATGAGAAATCGATTGGAAACTGTCCTCATGTCAGCACGTTGTAGGTGTCGCCACCGGCGCCAACCTTGTGTGAATGCTCTGAAAAGCTAATCATTTGCATATCACAGCATCTTCTTCCCGTCGGTTAAATTTCGCGTCTGTAGCACGTTATCTTCGTGGTGTAGCAATTTTAATGGCCAGTAGAGTACAAATTGCCTCCACGAGGAATAACCATCATCGCTGACTTTTATTGGCAACTACTGAGATGTGTTGCAGAGGCAATCCACGAACATCTACAAGGAAGACTGCCTGAAGTGATGCTACTTCACGATAACGCCCGCCCATGTTCTGTTAATCTGACAAAAAATAATATACCGGAGTTCGTTTGGCAAGTCATTCCTCACCCACCTTATTCAACTGATATTGGGGCCTCAGGTTTTCATCTTTTGCGCTCTCTATCTAACAACCTTCCAGAAACTTCCTTTCTGGATGAAAATGCGCAAAAATAATTGATGGACGACTACCTATCCTGGAAACCACGTGCTTTCTACAGACGCGGAATCGAAAAATTACCCCAGCACTGGCAGACTATCCTATACTGTTAAGGAGAATATATTATTGAAGACTACGGTTTCTGCGACATCTATATGTTGTGTTAAACTTATAAAAAACGCTACTAACTTATGCACCAACCCAGTATTTCTGAAAGTTAGCGCGCGCGCTAGAGGCACTATTTGATTGTTGTCTACAAGAGTGTAGAAGAGGGCAAATAAATCTAATACGTGAGTCTATGGCCAGAGCTATCGAACACCAATTAATACAAAGACAGTCATCAGAAAAATTGAGTACACCATCGCAGGCGCTCCTGTCTGTGAAGCAGCGTCAAGGGTAACCGCAGCCATGGTCTCCGAGCTGGTAGCAGAAGCTCTACAGCAGAGTCATAATTGTATTTTACATAGGATAAGTCTTCCGAACTTTTTTTAAGACACATCACATGTGTTTCAAGTTTACGAGCAGCTACTTTTTTTTTTTTTTTTTTTTTTTTTTTACGACTGTCCTCATTTGCATTACTGTTTTCGTATACATTGCTTTTCACGTTCCATAACACTGGCCGTAGATGTATTGCATTTGTGAAGTTCATTGTTCTCTCACTGTACTGGTGATCGACAATAAAATATTACGGTGACAAGTACGTGATTCCTTGAGTCCTTCCACCAAACCGTTGGAAAGTCAGGTACCAAGAAGCATTTCAGTGAGAAGCGTACTTTTTAAAAAGATCACATCAAACTTGAGTATGAATCACCGGTAGCCAAAACCCAAAGAATGACAGCAGTGCCGGCTCGTAGGTACACATTCTCGGTATTCACAAATTTTTAAATTCAGTTAAATATGAGAGTGCGAGATTAATAGCATCTGCTGTATAACAGCTATGCTCATCAACATATTTATAAAAACTTCAGCCACTGCCAATAATAATAACAATAATAATAATAATAATAACATGCCTAACTTGTCTGAGCCGGCCGAAGTGGCCGTGCGGTTAAAGGCGCTGCAGTCTGGAACCGCAAGACCGCTACGGTCGCAGGTTCGAATCCTGCTTCGGGCATGGATGTTTGTGATGTCCTTACGTTAGTTAGGTTTAACTAGTTCTAAGTTCTAGGGGACTAATGACCTCAGCAGTTGAGTCCCATAGTGCTCAGAGCCATTTGAACCACTTGGAACTTGTCTGAGAGTAGGATGAATTGTTTTTGTGAAATAATTATTGTTTTACACATAATTAAGTACAGTTTATGGCAACAACGAAATAATGTTTAAGGTTTCGCTAGTCTCCGTTTCGCATTTCTGTGAAAGTGAGATTTTTCGTGCTTTTTATTTTTCGGAATATTGTACAATATTCCTAATTCGTATGTTAGTTCAAGAATTAATTTCTTGGCTGAAAATCAAGCATTCTTACGTTGCACCCACATAACGAGTTACGATTATTATACACTTCTTTGTTAAATATTCGCTTGTAGTAACGCTTATCTGATTTCGTCACTTTCTCAGACAACGAATCTGATCTGGAATGCTCTAGTTTCTTTGTGGCTAACCTTTCCTGGGATTCTCTTTTCTGTTCATGCTTAATACAGGTTCAACAGAGTTCATGCTGACAGTCCACAGGAAAGCTGATTCCCGCACAGTAGACAACTAACTCCAAACTCAAAATAATGTGTGTGAATTCCTGAGGGACCAAGCTGCTGAGGTCATCGGTCCCTAGACTTCCACACTACTTAAACTAACTTATGCTAAGGATAACACATACACCGTGCCCGAGGGAGGACTCGAACCTACGGCGGGAGGGGCAGCGCAATCCGTGACACGGCGTCTTGAACCGTGCGGCACTCCAAACACAAACACCCGTTTGCGGAAATGATTAAATTCGAGTAGTACTATCTACCACTAAGGTCACTTCACTAGAATACAAATGAGGCGCTGAGAGCCATAAGGGCCAAAAAGCACAATGTCTCGACCTTCCCTATTCAAATGAACATCAGAGAAACCAGTGAGAAGGCTGTTCGTGAATGTTCAAATATATGTACAGTGTAGGCCTACAGTACAGATAATCCGTAAGATCACCAGATGTAAGAAGCACGAATAAATGCTACAGTCTCACAATCGACGATGTGCTTTCTGGTTCTAAGCGCCTCACATGGATTACTGAATGATAAAATACAAAACTTTATGTATCATGTCTTGTTCAGAATCCCACAAAATAGGTTTTTCTCTCAGTATAACTTTAACATATACTGATGTCCGATCTAATTCTAGTATATAACGTGTGAATTCGCATGTCTGTGGAGTGTGCTACCGCCTAGGGAAATTTATGGAGAACGTAGGTAAATCTGCTGCAGTGTGCTACCACCTGGTGCAATTGACATAAACTAGTAGTTGAGTGGTAAAGGCTAGCAGTGCACGCCATGAACCGTGCACATTGGTTATCAAATCCGTATGTATTCGGCCCGTTAATTTAAATCATGTTTCATTGTTCTCGAATAAGTGTATTCCCAGCACCAGTAGTATAGTTAAAATTTTCGGAAGCAGTTTACTTACTCGAAAAGAAACGCATCCACAAAGCCTAATTTATGTTTATCCTCCTAACGTTTTTCCTCGTGGAATGTAAAGGTAGAACAGCTATAATAATTTCGAGGATTTCGCTTTCATCAACTTGGCGGCAATACTGTGGCCCATCTAACACTTCTGCCCACGAAATCTATTGTCGCAAACATTGCCGACCAACGTTCGCCAGCGATGTTTCCACACGTCGCTGCAATTAGAGAGGCCGGCAATACTGACGACCTCTGGCTGCGATTAGTGTGGCTAGTAACGAAGCTCGCCACAATGCCGGGATATACTGTCGGCAATATGCAATTCCTATAGCCTGTGAAACGTTCCTCTTGAAAAGAGAGACGATGTGTAATGCTTCCACAACATTAGCATTTTATTCTGCCTCATATCTCATGTGGGTCGATAGAATTATAATCTGAACCTTGAACACCTAAGAAACGAGGTGTGAATCCACGTTTGTTCTTTCGAAACTATGCTGCTCTTTGATGATGGGGATTCCTTTGCGCGCACAATGTCAAGGTCTTTAGCGTCAGTTCTAATCTCTTATTAGACGTTTGTGCTTAATAAATAAAATATCAGAATAAAAACTGTGTTCCGGACCAGGACCCTGAACTGAAACCTTGCCTTTCGAGGAAAAATGCATTTTTCAATCAATTTATGAAGTAAACACTGCATTCGAAAACATTTTTTAAACACTGATTTGGTGCTGTTCAAGCAGAAGAAACGACCCATCCTCACAGTTTTACTTCTTGGAACAATTCCCTAATGCTAGTCCCACAGAGTACGGAGGCCTATTGAAGTTTGGAAAGTAGAAGATAGTCGCAGTAGTACTGCGAATCTTGAATCGTGCGTGGGTAGCTCAGTTGGAAGTAGTGACCTTTGCCTAGGAACGTGAACAACGTTGGAATATGGGATCGCCTGCGGAAATGTAGCTCAGTTATTAACAGTTAAAATTGTGTTATCTGACGTTCAAATGTTTCCACAAATAACAGTCGCTGCGCTGCGCGCGGCGGCAAATTTATTCAGAGTTCTTAGTGGTTCTGCTGTAAAATTTCCGGCTTTTTAAATACTAAATCCAGCTAATCTTCCTTTGTGTTCGGCGAAGCAGTGAGTTTTTCGCTTACCACTGTCTTCCGAATCTCTTGGGAAAAATACACAAGGGTTCTCGTCCGACAAGAATAGTCGTCATGTTCTACCCCGTGTCTTGGAAATCAGTGACTGGTTATACGGTAACTTTGGTACTTATAAAGACATAATGCTGAATTCACCCAGGTAGATAGTGAGCAGTGCGGTGTGTTTGTTAAATTGTATGAGTGTTTTGTTGAGCAAGGCTTTACTAAAAACTCACGTAGTGTTTGAATTTCGCCATCGTGACGATTTGTAATGCAAACAGGAAACCTGAAAACTGTTGGGATTTTGAACCTGTCCCCAGAACTCGGGAATGGTTTGGTATAGGTTCGTCTCAAACACGCCCAGACAGGCGTTCCTGAAAAGGTGCCGCCTGTGGGACAGGGAGGTTAGTCGGAACGGGATCGAATCCGCCCGGCGGGCTGACGACGTGTGTCGGTGTGCCGGCCAACCTGAACATTGTTTTCAGACTGTTTCCTTCATCTCAGTAGTTGGATACTGGGCTCGTACCCAAGTCTCGCCTCGATTCGCAAACATTTACAAAAACTTCTGCTCACTTTAACATGGATAACATTACATGCAGATAGTTGGGGCACACATATTCCGTCTTGGATATAATTGGGTGGCGGTAGGAAGGGCATATGGTTCAAATGGCTCTGAGCACTATGGGACTTAACTTCTGAGGTCATCAGTCCCCTAGAACTTAGAACTACTTGGTAACGGATTTGGCGTGGTTGTTAACGGATTTGGCGTGGTTAATTTACGGGGTTGCCATATGCCCTTCGCCGGCCAGGGTGGCCGACCGGTTCTAGGCGCTACAGTCTGGAAAAATCCGTTACCAACCCCGCCAAATCCGTTACCAACCCCGCCAAATCCGTTACCAACCCCGCCAAATCCGTTACCAACCCCGCCAAATCCGTTAACAACCCCGCCAAATCCGTTAACAACCCCGCCAAATCCGTTAACAACCCCGCCAAATCCGTTAACAACCATGCCAAATCCTGCGTCGATGCGGGACAAAGATGCATAAAGGAAGCACAAGTTCTTTCGAAATATGACCGGGTTAAAAAAATATATATTTAAAAGAGGGTCCAGTAGTTGCACTGTCATAACAGAATGAGGTCGTGAGCAGGTCACGAAACTCTACATGCCCTCCCACATTACGGTATCAGGATGTACAATAGTTATCTACCCAGTACAGAACCCCGCATGGCACTTGTGTAACAAGCCAGGTCACGTTCTCGAAAACTGTCCGCAGTAGGTTTTGTGTTGAGTAATGATCTACAATAACATACAAGACAACCACTGCAGGATATGGCACCCGCAACAGTGAAGCCACCACAATGGAGTGTACAAGACAACCACTGAGCTCATTCGAAGACTTCCCTCCTTTGATTAAAGGAACAAGAAAAGCTTCACTACAGAAAGGGAGGGGTTGCGAGGCAAGCGGGAGCAGTACTCAGTTCCAACCTGTAAGGAAACAGCATAAAAGTAGCTGACGCGAGAATTTGTTACAGAGATACTGCAAGTGTAGGATCATCCCACTCCCAACAAATGTCAGAGCAACAAAAAAAGGGTCACTGGTTCAAATGGTTCAAATGGCTCCGAGCACTATGCGACTTAATTTCTGAGGTCGTCAGTCGCCTAGAACTTAGAACTAATTAAACTGAACTAACCCAAGGACATCAAACACATCCATGGCCGAGGCAGGATTCGAACCTGCGACCGTAACGGTCGCTCGGTTCCATACTGTAGCGCCTAGATCCGCACGGCCACTCCGGCCGGGACGGCCACTGGGAAAGGAAATTTACTAAGAAGGATATCACAAACAAGAAGGACGCAGAGGTCTGGTAAATAAGGAACTGACGACCGGACTTGAGATGCTAACAGTGAAAGCTGTGGTAGACCAGAGAGAACGATCAAACGTAACAGACCATCTGATCACAATCCCTAATGACCGAAGGAATACATCAGGCTGCAACGCAACAACGGCCGATTGAGAGTTCGTCAGCTGAAAATGACGATGAAATCATAAAAATGGAATCAAAGCGAAACACGCATCGAGAACTGCCGTCGCTCTCACTGACGCTGAGGAAACCGTTTGAGGGCACTGAGAAATCGCAAACACCAAAGCGCAGAAAAATCTTCAAAATAGGAGATCATGTAACTTAGCGCACAAATAAAGTACAAAGGCTGTTTTGTTTGGAAAAGCGTTCTGTTTCGGGCAGCCAGAAGTCAGCTGACGAAACTCCTTAATAGATTATGAGGCAAAATGTTTAGCCCTTTCAGTTATTTATTTATCGTATGTCATACGTCGCTATTCTTACACACTTTATATTTAATTACAAACTGATACCTAAGACACTGAATATAATCGATACCCCCCCCCCCCTGTTGCAGCTAGGAAGTCGATGAAGGCTCCCTTGTAAGCTCGAACTAGGCATTATTCTACAATGCGCTGAATTCTACAATGCGCTGAATTCTTGGAGATGGTATCTTGCTCCATTGGCAGAGGGCGCCAGCACTTCTTCCATGGCCAGTGCGTATAAGGTTTAAAGTTCTCAACAATTTGCGTGACTAACTGAAGCCAGGCGCCTTCGCATTTATGATGAAGCTTTAGCATTTTCGGTGGACAGTGTTCTCGCCAGTGTTTCCAGATATTGTGGCGGTGGTCTCGATTTAAGGGCAGCCAAACAATCCTTGTCCTAGTAGTCAACAACCTCAAATATTCAAATTACCAGCAAGGCGGTTGGATTTATTGAAGGTTGGGTGGGGTATTGCGGCAGAAAATGTAGGTGACGTAACGCCACAGAATAAAGCTGACTATAGTCCGATTAAAATTGCTTGACAGTTTATGCCTGTCACTTGCCGCTACAGTGATACCACGTCGGCTGCCGACTACCGATCTGTTACAGGTGACACACGAACACGGCTGTTCCTTCAGAAACGCTGTTAATGTGTAACACAGAGCAATGCTAGAAATGGCAGCCACGATGTAGCTCGGAAATGGGAGATACTCTATCGACAGCTAATTTTAAGTAACCAACGATTCAATTGTAGCCCAGAATTTAAACTCGTGTCCTAAGCTAACCACAACCTCGCGATGTACAACGTGTCCAAGGTAACGGCTATCTACAATCTGCAGCAGAATTAAAGTCATGGTTGCTTCGTTCATGGCGATTGAAGCTAACCTCTGCGAGGAAACTCAGGACAGAAAAAAATTGTTTCAGTGCTAAAAGCAAACTGTAATCTTTCGCTATTACTGATTATTTGAGACTATCGTCTCACTGTCGCGTTACCAACCGATGAACAGTGTTCGTTGCCACGTGATTGCAGATTACAGGCAACCTAGGCACTTTCAAAACGAAAAAAAAAGAAAAAAAACGATGATAGGAAGAAAAATGACACCAATACGGTGATGAAAATGACGCGGCAAAGTACTAAAAATAAAAAAAATAAATACATTTAAACCAATTAGCTGAATAAAATTATTAATCAAACTCTTGATTCGATTTACAAATTAAAAAATCGCTACATTAAACGACATCCGAACCTGGGACCTTCAACACATCGGGCTTGTGCGCTAACCACTTCCAAAATTCGCAGTGTCGTGCGAAGCTTATCTAATGTAAGCCGATTTCTGTAACTATGATAGGTGTGTATGTATGTGACGCTGAACTGCATCTTGTGTGAAAGTATCCAACAGTGTTTGGTTACTGATGCCTAAGAAGAGTGTATATTTCATTAGTATCGTCGCATATTTGTGTTATTTTTGGTGTGATTAAATACGAAATAAAAGTGCCAGATTCATGATCCAAAGACATCAAGAAAGAAAGCCAGGCAAGGAACTGGAAATGAACTGAGCAATTGTTGTACACTTTGGCAATGGCTAACGGTTCGAGAGTGACGTTGAGCGCTCTGGTTGTGGGACTCTAGCCCCTGCGCGTTAAGTGTCACCTATCACGTAATTTTAATCTGACTATAATCGTCCGCACTGTCAGTATTGTGGAACGATTGACAGTATCACACACGCCGAACAACAGTAGGTTGCTCCAAAATTACAGGTCTGTGAGAATGGATAAAATGTGTATCAACGAGTTTGCTATGAACATCTGTCAACGGAATGAACAGCAAGAAAATAATGGAAATGGCGCCATGGTTCACATACAGTTTCATAAACTACGTCTTCAAAGAGTGAGCATAGCCTATAAACAACTTTCAACACTTGATGAACGAAAAACAAGAAATTCTCAATAATGAAATGAAATGTCGTGTGACGAGGGCCTCCCGTCGGGTAGACCGCTCGCCGGGTGCAAGTCTTTCGATTTGACGCCACTTCGGCGACTTACGCGTCGATGGGGATGAAATGATGATGATTAGGACAACACAACACCCAGTCCCTGAGTGGAGAAAATCTGCGACCCGGGCCCTTAGGATTGACAGTCCGTCGCGCTGACCACTCAGCTACCGGGGGCGGACATGAACGGAAAAGAAAAGTTTTTACCATGTATACGTCTCATTTAAATGTTTTATTTAAATTCAGAGAATAAGTTTTGCATAACTTATTGCTGAATAAATAGTATAAAAAAGTGGGTAACAGCACTACCCGCCGAAGGCAAGGTTTCGGGTTTCGGTCCCGGCCCGACACAGTTTTAATATCGCAAAATATTCCAAAATAGCGTATACTCCCCTGCAGAGTGAAAGATTCATGCAGGACAATACGACAGGCCGGCCGGTGTGGCCGTGCGGTTAAATGCGCTTCAGTCTGGAACCGCGTGACCACTACGGTCGCAGGTTCGAATCCTGCCTCGGGCATGGATGTGTGTGATGTCCTTAGGTTAGTTAGGTTTAATTAGTTCTAAGTTCTAGGCGACTGATGACCTCAGAAGTTAAGTCGCATAGTGCTCAGAGCCATTTGAACCATTTGACAATACGACAGCAGCTTTCAAATCTGGTATGTGGATCCGGAATGACTAGGTCATCTGAGGATCCTGCATAAAGACAGCGTGGTACCCAACTCTTCAGAAACACTACTGAAAGAGAAGATTGACATGTCTTCCGCATAGTAGCTGCGAATCTGACTACAGGGTAGCATAGAAAGAGGAAGACGCGCATTAAATACCTTCCGTCACTGCATCGAGTTACCGAATACAGACACTAAGCGCCGTGGACACGGAAGAGCTGACCGACAACGCGTCCCATCTTTCATCAAACAGGGAACCGACTTGCGAAGCCCGATGCCTAGTTCAGACGAACACGTGGCGCAGACACCTGGCGGCGGCGAGCCAGGGACGTGGTGCGTAAGGAACGTGACCTAGTCACATGGAAGTAGCGCGGCCAGAGACGCGGGGCCATTGTGCTACGAAGAGATCGGGATATGTCTTCATCAGAGGAAGATACTGATGCGCTGGATATTTTGTAACTTGTAAATGGTGAGCAGCAAAGATGATGTTGGGCACATCCGTTATGGGTGAATAAAAGGGAAGAAATACGGCCCAGTCGACGTAATTAAAGAACTGAACAGGTATCACGAACGTTTCCAGCATGTTTAGGGAATGTATCACAAGTGTTTCTATACTGCGATAGACAAAGTGAAGACAAAGAGAAGAGGAACGAGACTGGAATGTTTGATCAGAATTTGTATTTTTCATATGATTTTAATTTGTTCGTAAGCCTAAATATTGCAGATTTTGTGAGAGATGTTCAAAATATTAGGACACTTTACCAAAATTAACATCCGTAAATATTTCACTGTTGTAGACCACAAATTTCTCATTACACGGCATATTTTCCTACCGTTTGATAGAGATTTTGTCAGAGAGGAACAAAATATCCTTTCACCAAGACAACTGGATTTCAGTTACTGCCAACGCCAAGGACAACGGATTTCTTTTCTGCAAGATGGAGCCAGTCGATTTCAGGGATCTTAATGCACTAGACAAAGGTTGTTCATTCAGAATAACTGGATAAGAGCGTGTATATGGCTACGTACTTCACCTGACAACCCAATTTCACTACGGGGGAGGGAGAGTCGTAATATTGTCAAAGCATTTCAAGGGTACTGGGGAAAGTAATCTACTGCTAGATAACATTTCAGTTGTCCCTGTCTTGTCTGATACAACTCTGCCAGTAAAAAGTGCTAAAAGGAAGCCTTACTTGACATGTGACCGTATATCTCAGCTGAATAACGGAATTGCAATGAGAAAGGACCAAATGAATAGAGGATCTGAAAGTAAGTCTGGCAAACTATGGCTGACAGCACACGTTTAGAGCAATTGCAACAGGACATTCTTAATTTCCTCCATATCTTCTGCTGCTGCTTAGGCGGATTTGTCATAAACATTTTGTCTTTTGATGTGTGTTGTTGTACTTTTCTCAAAATAAGGTTTCCATTTCTGCAGTAAGAAACACCGAAAAACCAGAGTGTTTCAGCACCACAACATTGTAATTGCACAGACTCAACTCTGTTCGTGCAGGAAAACAAAAAATAATGCTGTTTTTGAAAGATAACTATGGCGTAATGATTATTACAAAAATATGCAAACTGGCGTTTTCCGTCGTAAACACTGCCTACATCAAGGAAGCCGAAATTGTTAAGCACAAAATAGGGAAACAAATAGGTAATGATAAAACATCCAGAATACAGTATACTTTAGTTACGTCAATAGCAAAATCCTTTTCCAATCATTACTCGCTGGAACACAATCTATTTGTTAGACAATATAGGTTTTTCAGAAATTCTCGTTACAAATTTCTAGAACTTGTCGAAGGGGGTGAGTGCATAATACATTGAATAGGAATGCATGTCCGAAAACACGCCGTTTCCGTTCTACGACGGTTCCAATTCATCTGTCTCCCTTTGTGTATCGCGAAGCTGGAGATAAGGGAAGAGCTGCAAGTCGGCTGTATCACGAACATATTCCGCGACGTAGCACGCCATCGCACAAACTTTTTGCCCAAGTTACGTGTCGGCACCACCGAGAAACAGGTTCCTTCACCGTGAGGAGGCAGTTCCACGGCTACTCCCCACGCCACCGAGTCGCGTCGAAGAGAACCCGTCAACGAGTACTCTAACAGTGTTTCGTTATGTTTCCTTTAGCATTGTTACCGAATAATTCTACTGCGTCATGCCTAATTCAATTCTTCAAGCAAAAGTGGATGAAGTAAATATATGAATTGAAACCCTACGAGTCCTAGAAGTTTGTAACGGTAATTTTTGAACACACTGTAAGTCAAGAAAAACAATTATCGAATGTTCCGTGAACGATGCTATTGATATGTACAGTATGTAATTAACTCTGCCGATGGATTTGTGATTGTCTGTCTCTTGTTTCAAAATGAAAGTATTTTTTGCAGCTGTCGTCCTGTTACTTTTCGTCACCATCCTTCCCAATGACAATCCGTCACAATCACTCCTCACACACATTTGCCCGCATTGTGACTCAGCTGATGATGTTCTTCCGCTATCCGTGTATGTGGTATAAATGTTCGATACGGTGCTTCTTCAAACGCCGAACACTTCATACATAATGCGCTCACAACCACACAGAACTGACCACGGCTGACACTTGCAACCAGTTGAGGACGTAGCACAGTTGCCGTTCATTGTCAAATCCAACAGTGCAGCCTGCAGACTGGGATGGCATCTGCACATATTTCAGCGTGTATTTCTCTTGGTGTTAACATACGTTTGTCCACCACTGCATATTCCTGGAGGCTTTTGAAACTTTGTAATAGTTTGCATTTCTGAAAATTTAATTTTTTATAGACTGAGGCTGAGTAAGAATCGTGATTGTAACTCACTTCATACACTGCTGTGACGAAAGTCATGGGGTAGCGATATGCACAAATACAGATGGCAGTAGCATCGCGTACACTAGGTATAAAAGGGCACTATATTGGCGAACCTGTCATTTGCACTTATGTGCAAAGGTTTCCAACGTGATTATGACTGCACGACGGGAATGTACAGACTTTGAACGCAGGATGGTAGGAGGTAGAAGCATGGGACATTACAATTCGGTATTCGTTAGGGAATTCCATTTTCCACGATCCACAGTGTCAGAGTGCTGAGAATACCGAATTTCAGGCATTACCTCTAACCACGTACAGTACGGTAGCCGACGGCCTTCACTCAACATCCTAGAGCAGTTGCGTTTGTGTGGAATTGTCAGTGCTAATAGGTGAGCAACACTGCTTGAAATAACCGCAGAAATCAATGTGGGACTCAAGACAAACGGATCCCTTAGGACAGTGCGGCAAAATTTGACGGCGATCAGCTATGGCTGCAGATGACCGACGCGAGTGCCTTTGCGGATAGTACGACATCGCTCGCAGCGCCTCTACTGGCCTCGTGACCATACCGGCTGGACCCTCGACGACTGAAAAACCATAGCCTGGTCAGATGAGTCACGATTTCAGTCGGTAACAGCTGATGGTAGGGTTCGAGTGTGGCGCAGACCCCTTCTCCCCCCATGCGATGTCTTTTTTTTGGGGTGGGGGGGGGGGGGCTCTGAAGGAAAAATTTGCGGCCGTCGATTTGTTTCGCACGAAGAGGTCCTCGCCTGGGTACAATCATGGTTTGTAGGCAGCCACAAGCGTTTTTTCCTGAAAACACTGACCGTCTTATCTCACAGTGGGAAAAATGGATTAACGGATAAATGGATTACCAGTTAAGGCGATTATTCTTTAAATAAAAAGTTTAGTTACTTTTTCCATCTAACTGCCACTTATATTTTCCCCCTACATCAGATTTCCTAATTTTGGATTCCACCTCCGTTTACGACGATTAGACTTTTACTCACATGGTATAAAATGGAAATGTGAGTATATAGCCGTTTCGAATACGGGAATTATACTGACTGTTTTATTTACTTTCTATCTGGCAGTATACTTCATCTAGGGACAAAGCGTATCCTATATCCTCGAATGAAAAACAGCCCACAGTTGTACTAAATTATGTTTATTTTAAATCTTGACCATGGTTTCTGCTATAATAATACAGCCTTCTTCAGAAGTCACACACACTAATAGATGAAAACTGTCTTTTCGTTTATTAGAGTGTATGAGACTTCTGAAGAAGGATATATTATTATAGCAGAAACCGTAGTCAAGGTTTAAAATAAAGACAATTTAGTGCAACTGTGGGCTGGTTTTCATTCGAGACAATTTCGTAACGGTTGCTGTTGTCGCTGCCATGATGAAAATAAAGATATCCTATATCCCTTCCTTATTTCCCAATATCATCTAGTCAATAACCCAACGAGACTACGAATGTTTTCCTAATGCTCAGCAAACTGTTTTCTCGAAAGGATATTAACTTCGCAGTACAGTTTCTCCGAAGTTAATTTCGCTGCTGTGTTTTCAGTTTTCATCTGCCCAGTATCTTATGTAACGGAGTCTGTAGATCTTCTCATAGAGCAAGATAACGTCATTTCTTGACGCAAATATCAAGGCATACCGATTGTTCCACTGACATTTCGAGTTCAAATTTGGTTGTACCTTGCCCCCGCACACGAACAGACCAGACTGCTCCACCATGA
Source organism: Schistocerca piceifrons (assembly GCF_021461385.2). Classification (NCBI taxonomy): domain Eukaryota; kingdom Metazoa; phylum Arthropoda; class Insecta; order Orthoptera; family Acrididae; genus Schistocerca; species Schistocerca piceifrons. The sequence goes on from NC_060138.1 coordinate 540,304,043, forward strand.
TACTTGTTAGAGATGTCCGATAATGTCACATCATGTCAGCGCAGATCACCTGTTGGTCCGATGAACGACTTCGTACTCCAGGTATTATACGAAAAACATGACTATTAACGCAGTACTACTAAGAATTCCAATCCTGTCGACAAGATACTCATTTCTGGGAGCCACTAAGTTGTTAACAGATACCAGGCCCAAGACTGTGCTAACCTAAGTTGCGGATCTTAATATAATAAACGCTTTCCAGACACACTTTGGTTGTTGTTTTGTATGATACTTGTTACGGCCAGAGTAGTTTTGCGAATGTTGATTTGGGTGCTTAATATTTTAACGCTTCACTTCATTATTTTCTTTTATTACTTAACGGAGCGTTCAGCCACACACAAATCTGGATCAATATCAGAATCATAAACGCCCACTTCTAAATCAAAACCGCCGATTGCTTCTTCCATGCCAATGAGAAACATCGGGTCCATCGAACTACCCAATGTCTAACCTATGTAGAGAGCGAGCAGTGGGCTAACGAACACACAGGTAGAAGACGAATGCAGTACGGACCTCAGAACAGAGTAGAAACAGACAGATCGCTTTTTTAGGAGTATAGATCAAAATTTGAGAACTACGTCGTAGGACAGTGCTTAGACTCTTCCTTGTGCACTGTATATGATTACCGACGGAGGATAGGACGCGCAATGTGTTAGCTACGAATTTTTTGGCTCAGCACGGACAGGGCTCGAGCGCCGTCCACCTAACCGCCGCTGCTGTTCGATTCTTACTCACCCCCGTCTCCAAAAAATTAAATGTTCAGAAATGCGAAACTGTGCACTTCGCAAAACGAAAAACATCATAAGCGAGTCACAACTGAAATCTGTAAACTCGTACAAACACCTGGATTTAACACGTTGCAGGGATATGAAGTGGTCGATCACACTTTTTCAGTCGTACGTGAAGCAGGTAGCAGACTGTAGTTCACTGATAGAATACTAGGGAAAAGTGATCAATCTGCGAAGGAGATTTCTTACAAATCGCTCGGGCGACTCATCATGGAATATTGTCCAAATAAGTGGACACCGTAACAAGTAGGGGATACTGAACGTATACAGAAAGGGGCAGCACGACTGCTTACAGGTTTGTTTGACCCGTGTGACAGAGTCACAGAGATCGTGACTGAAATGGCGGATACCTGAAGTTAGACTATTACAAAGTTTCAAGAGCCTCCAGGAACATGCAGTGGTGGACAAACGTATTTTAACACCAAGAGAAATGCATGCTGAAATACCGGGTGATCAAAAAGTCAGCATAAATTTGAAAACTTAATAAACCACGGAATAACGTAAATAGAGAGGTAAAAATTGGCACACCTGCTTGGAATGACATGGGGTTTTATTAGAACGAAAAAAAAATAAAGTTCACAAAATGTCCGACAGATGGCGCTGGACAGCAAAACGTCAGTGATTGCACATGACAATCGTGTATAAAAGGAGCTGGAATGGGAGAGAGAATCAGATGCGCCAGCAGTCGCAGCATTATTCCTCGACTACAGCTATTGTTGAGGAATGATGGTGGACATATTGAGCATTTCCTGTAAAGATCATCATCTTTGCTTTGTCTTATGCTAATTATTGCTAATCTGATCAGATGAAGCGCCACCTGTCGGACATTTTTTGAACTTTTGTATTTTTTGGTTCTAATAAAACCCTATGTCATTCCAAGCATGTGTGTCAATTTGTACCTCTCTATCTATATTATTCCGTGATTTATTCAGTTTTCAAATTTATACTGACTTTTTGATCACACGGTATATGCAGAAGCTATCCCAGTCAGCAGGCTGCACTGTTGGATTTGACAATGTACGGCAACTGTGCTACGTCCTGAACTGGTTGCAAGTGTCCGTCGTCGTCAGAACTGTGTTCTGTGTAGTTGTGAGTGCATTATGTACGAAGTGTTCGGCGTTTCAAGAAGCACCGTATCGAACATTTATACCGCATACGCGGATAGCGGAGTAACATCATCAGCTGAGTCACAATGCGGACAAATGTGTATGAGGAGTGATCGTGATGGATTGTCATTGGGAACGATCGTGACGAAAAGTAACAGGACGACAGTTGCAAAAGTCGCTGCAAGATTATATGTCGCACTCGCGAATCCTTTCAACATCAAGACCGCATCAAGGGAATTCCAGAAGCACGGAATTGCAGGAGGAGCTGAAATTCCAAAGCCACCCTTAGTGATGCAAATGACCGTAAACTGCAAAATGTGATGCCGAAATCATAAAATCTGGGCTATGGAGCAATGGAAGAAACTCATTTGTCGGATGAGTTTTACCTCACACTGTTTCCATCTTCTGGCCGAGTTTACGACCGAAGAGGGAAACATGACGGGCTTTCAGTAATGGTATGGGCAGCCATATCGTGACGTTCCACGGACCCCATGGTTATTCTGTAGGTTCGCTTTACTGCCAAGGATTATGTGACAATTTTAGCTGATCAGGTCCATCCCACTGTACGATGTTCGTTCCCCAATGGTGATGCGGTGTTCCAAGTCGACAGGTCACCCAGTTCGCATCGTCCAGGGCTGGCTTTGTGAGCACAAGGTTGAATTGTCGCATTTCCCTTGGCCACCACAGCCAATAGATCTCAGTGTTATTGATCCTTTGTTATCTACTCTAAGGAGAAGCGTGCGTGATCGCTATTCACATCCACCGTCATTTCCTGAGCTTGCCACTATTTTTCAGGAAGAATGGTAGAAAATTCCCTTTAAACCGTACAGGAACTTTATTTATCGATTCCTAGACTACTGGGAGCTGTTTTGAATGCCACTAGATTTCCTACACCGTACTAGGCATGGTAATGCGATATGTTTTTGCTGATTCCACATCTTTGTCCATCCAATGTACAGCGAACCCCCTACGCATCACTCCTGCAGGGATTGTGAGGACAAGATTAGATTAATTGTAGCACGCGGAGACACATTTGAAGTCGTCTTCCCACGCATGTATGAACGTAACGGGATGAAATATCCTCTGTCACGCACTTCACAGTGGTCTGCAGACTATGGATGTAGATGAAGATGCCATTATTTAAAAAGCAATGGAGGGATGCATGTTGTGAGTTAGTAGGAATGATAAGAAAACGAATGGATCGGGGACTTAATTATAACCGTAATGAAAATACTGTTTTAGTGGGTGGGAGAAGTAGACAGGTGAATGAATGTTAGCCAGACCAAAGATTTTCTCTGTTCGATTCTAAAACAGAGGATAAGATGAAGACGATGGTCTACTGGTAAGAAGGTAAATGAGAGAAAACGGAGTGGGCAACGTGGACGCATAAAGCAGAGGATTCCAATGAATGAAGAATTCTAGAGAAGACTTATCAAGAAGTGGAGGTGAATCTGATGTTGATGATGAATACAAAGTACGAGTGTTGGAACTTCAATAGTGGCAACTATTTATTTACAGCTCGTGCAAAATAGATACCTGTTTCAAAGTTTTACTGACCTTCAAAGTAGTAATCAGCATTGTGTATAACCCGTTGCCAGCGATATAGAAGTCGTAGGATACTCTTAGCAGTGCCAGTTTTTTTGATAGTTTGAGCGGCGCGGTCTACTGCCCGACGAATTTGTAGCTGTGAAGTGTTTCCTTCAGTTTAGAAATCTAGTTGACCTTACGAGGGCTTAAGTCAGGGGAGCGCAGTAGGTGTTACAGCACTTAGCAGCCCCCATCAGTCAAACAAATCTGTAACAGCTTGCACTGTACGTGCTTGAGCGTTGTCCTGCAAAATGATGGTCAGGTCCTGCAGAAAGTGTCATCACTTCTGTCTCTAAGCTGGTCGTAGGTTGTGTTCCAAAAATGAGCAGCATAGAGACAGAAGTGACGACACTTCCTGCAGGAGCTGACCATTTTGCAGGACAATGCTGAAGCACGTACAGTGCAAGCTGTTATTGATTTGTTTGACTGATGGGGCTGCTAAGTGCTATAACACCTACTGCACTCCCCTGACTTAAGCCCTCGTGAGTTCAACTCGATTTCTAAACTGAAGAAAACACTTCACGGCATTCGCTTCAGAATTGCTACAAATTCATCGGGCAGTAGACCGGGCCGCTCGAACCGTCAACACAAATGGCACTGCTAAGAATATCATACAACTTCCACATCGCTGGCAACGGGTTATACACAATGCTGGTGACTACTTTGAAGATCAGTAAAACTTTGAAACACCTATCTATTTTGTACGAGCTGTAAACAAATAGTTGGCACTATTAAAGTTCCAACCCTCGTACAAAGGTCACGGCGTAAACTGTAACTCCCTATCATATAATTGGTGAGATAAACGAAAGGTAAAAGCTGGTCCATCCTCTTTTAGTAGCTACTCAGTTTCAGGCCAGTGCCGAAATTATTTTTACATTTTTCCTGCGATGTCACACACTGTAGGGAAATTCTCGTTCAGTTCTCTGGTAGCCCATCGGTAGATGCCTTGGCTTTTTATCGTACCTTCCACTGCTACCGGCTGTGTGGCAGATTATGCTAGGAAAATTCCCATCTATAAGACACACGACTGTCTAGATTCTGAATGACATCCAACTAGATAAGATTAAAGCTATCAATACTAAGCGTCTTGCTTGCTTACGTTAAACCCAAAGTTATGGTTAATCTCAGTTTTTGATGCAGATGTAGTTATCAGATTTTCAGAGAAATGACTGACCGAGCTTTTTCGAGCTTTCTATCTTACAGAATTTAAAAACTCAGCGCACGGAAATGACACTTTCCAGGGGGTCATATCTCGGGTAATATTGATTACAGAGACAAAGGCTCAAGTCTTTCGGATAGCCCTTGGCCTAGCGATGTTTGTATAGCTATCGGAAGAACAGAAATATTGTAGCTAGCTACCCTACAATACAAGGTCAAAATAAAAATAAAAAATAAAAAAAATTACACAATACCTCCAGCACAAGTAAATTGAGAAAATCGGTTGGTTCTTTTGCGTTAGGTGTGGTTTAGAGTGGACCTTCGAAGGCTTCATAAAAGCACCATTTGTTGATGGGCGGTTCCTGAGAAAACCCCAAAAACACATGCTTTTTAGGTACGAAAGTACCAATTTTACGGGGACAGCCACTTCTGTAATTTCTGTTCATGGCAGATTATCGAAACTGTCACCAAACGTTTGTAAGATGATATTCTCGGGGAACTTCGAAACTTTAAGTATCTTCAGGCGTCAACGTGATCCAGAGATTCATGGTTACCGTACTTATGCGGAAAACCGGTTTTTAGCCGTTTTTGCACCGTGGGCCGCAATTAGCTCAAATTTTTTAACTGTAACATCCTTAAATACCAATCCAGAAGCGCCTTTCCCCCTTTTCGAAAACGCGCATCTATCATCAAGACATCCGAAAAACCATGATTTTTGGATACCAAAAGTACCAATTGTCGTGATGTCCATTTGTATAATTTCTATTCGTGGAAAATCGTCGACACTTTTACCCTACGTTCTTAAGATGTTCTTAGGGAACCATGAATCTTTTTTCGATAACGTTATTCGTTACCGAGGTCCAGATATTCAAAGTTAACGCACTTACGCACGCAATATATGCACATAATATCCGGTCTGAGAGGTAAATGTAATTTGAACTAACGTAGTGACCACATGGCAAGGGTTTTAGTGTAATTGCAAGGGTGTTGAGATCACCAAACTATGTTAGTATTTTTCACCAATGAAACTTTTATAGCGTGCTGTGTCTGTATAATAAGCACTTCACGCGTATACAAATATGCCCGAAGTGTTCCTGCAGTGACAAAAATGGGCTAAAGATGATCTTAATGTGCCTGAAAAAAGCTTAAAATGAGTGACAGAAATCGTGTAAAACTAGACACACTGCAAATTCAGTAAAATATTTTAACAACATTTTTACACTATTAAAATACTAATAGGGAGCCGGACGCTTTCGGCGAATTGCGATTGATTAGGGAAGTATCCAGCAAAAACAAAGCAAACGATTCTATGTTAAGGTGATATTATGCTTACTTAATTGTTGTTTAAAAATCTCAAAGTATACTAATGTGTGTAAGTATACAAACAAAATAAAAACTATAGTGACATACAGAATTTGTTTTATACAAGCAACACTCCCTGATGTAGAAAGGAAAAAAGGAAAAGGAAACCACCGGAAAAAGCTCATATCGTAGCACAAAAAAGGCGAAAGTGTAGCTCTTTAAAAGACTCTAAGACTGACGAAAGTGAGGACCCAGCCGCCTCACTCTTTATTCCGCCTGCCTCACCGAACGTTTTGGCATGAAACGTATGCGTTTTTTTTTTTCCTCTCTCTCAAAGCGGGTAGCAGACTGTGTGTGTGTGTGTGTGTGTGTGTGTGTGTGTGTGTGTGTGTGTGTGTGTGTGTGAGAGAGAGAGAGAGAGAGAGATAGAGAGAGATAGAGAGAGAGAGATGATGATGATGGGAGAGAGAAAGTGGTAGTGAAATAGATGGATGGAGACAGTGGAAACGAAAAATGCACATGACTGGAGGCCACAATTAGGCGTGAGGGTTCTGCACCCTCCCACATCGGCGAACATTACCACCTGAGTATAGGGGAGGGCGCATTTTGGACAGAAATTTGAAACAAGTGGGTACAGGGGAATGGACACCCTAGAATTTTTGAGCTGCTGAGATATGGGGTAGACAGCGACAGTAGGAAAAAAAAAGACAATAAGAGAGAGTGTAAGTGAGAAAGGAGACGTGGCAGTGGGATATGCTGTAAATCAATGGCAGATAAAGAAGAAAATGAGTGAGAATATACAACCTCTGACAAAGTTGGGTGAATAGTCCTGTAACATGAACATAGATGAACTACAGTTACCTTATTGTCCATCGAAATAGTCACCTCCCATGACCATGTGCCGCTGAGTTCTGCGATACACGTCCTGGAAACTTTGCACGAAGTCTTCCTTGGGAATGGTGTTCAAAAGCCGCGTCACGTTTCGTTGGATGTCAGGAATATCGTCTAATCTCTTACCTTTCAAAGCGAGTCTGAGTCGAGGGAATAAGAAGTAGTCTGGAGGATTGAGCTCCGGCGAGTATGGTGGATGTTCAAGTTGCTCCACCCCCTTTTTTGCCAGGAACTGTTTGACGACACTGGCTGTGTGTGTTGGCGAGCGTTGTCGTGGACACGTTCTCCTCTGCCGTAACTCCTGGGTGCGGATTTGTCGCACAGATTCAAGGTTCATCTGTAGTTCATCTGCTATCATGCGCACACTTAATTGACGGTCGTTCGTGATTAATGTCCTCACTCTCTCAATGTTTTCGTCACTGACAGCGGTCGCCGGTCGTCCGCTACGGGGATTATCAGAAACACTTTCCCAGCCTCCTCGAAAACGGGCGAACCACTCGTACACACAATTCATGGACAGTGCTTGATCCCCATAAACACGTATCAGCACTGCATGCGTTCTTTCGGTGTCTTGCCAAGCTTAAAACAAAACTTTAAATTGATACTTTGTTCGTTCGTTGTCCTGTTCTCAGTTTAGTACCAACGCACGAAAAAGCACTTAGTCCAACAAGTCTAACACGGAACACACACCATGCTCAACTGAACTACGAAGGGCAGATTGTCAACACCAGCCGCTAGGCAGATGCAGCGTTGTGAGTCGCCGCCAGTGTTGCCCACTCCACCGTTCTAATTTCACTTACCGAACTTTATTGTTAGAGGTTGTATTTAGACATTGGCAGTGAGAGGGAGGCGCTAAGTATGAAGGTGAAACGACAAAAGCAGATTAGGTTAAGGATTTAGACTGTCCTGTGTTAAAACAGTGCGAATACGTTCGCATGCCAAAAATTTTTATTACGAAGGCGGAATAAGGATTGACGCAGCTGGTCCCCACTTTTGTGTTAGTCTCTTAGGCTAAGCGCAAATTGAGGCTCGTACAGCACGTGTGACGTGACACGACACTACAGCGCTAGAGCACATTCCGCATGTGTCGCGCGGGTGCAACGCAATTGAGACGCGTACACATACTTCGCACGCGCCGGTTGGCACGCTCGGAGCTGACAGAAACGAAGCGAGCGCACACTGTAATCTTTATAAGACGATTTTAGAGAAACTGTTTAGTAAAAATAATTCATTTTTACCTTGCTTGTAGCGTTATATGTCAGACTCGTGGCGAAGTGTCCAATGGTCTTACTTATTGTGGTATTACAAAATGGTTCAAATGGCTCGGAGCACTATGGGACTTAACTTCTGTGGTCATCAGTCCCCTAGAACTTAGAACTACTTAAACCTAACTAACCTAAAGACATCACACACATCCATGCCCGAGGCAGGATTCGAACCTGCGACCGTAGCAGTCGCGCGGTTCCGGACTGAGCGCCTTAACCGCGAGACCACCGCGGCCGGCTGTGGTATTACACATTTTAGTAAGATGCTACGCAAAATTCGAAAAGTTTGCAATGAAAAATAGGGGTTGCTATGATTTTGCGTTTGGTGTGTATTACAACATATGTTGCTGCGTACCAAATTTAACTAACATGTTGAATTTTTCTTTAGACTTGGGAGGAGGTCTGTATCTGCCTCCAATCTCGAGAAAATTGATCCTATGTAGCACGCTCACTCCCGACCTCACGCCCGCGAGAATGAAATATTCACAACAGCCCTCGTGTCTCCTAAACAGCTCGAGACATAGAAACGAGATTCTGGCGTATGATAGCACACAAGGAGGAGAGTATTTTGCAAATTCGTAAACGCACGGAACTTTCTTATCTATGGCGATGTATCAGTAGTTATACTTTTTTTATTTTTCCACCCCAATGACTAATTTTGTAAGAGTTATCGAAAGCCAGTGAAACAAGTTCCCTAGTATGAAAATAAACACGAAATTTCTTCTCTTATGTTACTGCAAACCTACAGTATGAGGTTTTTCGTAAGCTATTGAGCTCTCCGATTGCCGATTACTTGTTTAAAGAGGCACTGTTTCAGGAATCTGTCGCAATAGTTGCTGTGAGACGAGTTTGTGCAAATTACTCTGTGTTTTGGCAAAGGAAGTACAATTAAACCTGTCAACAAGAGAAATGTGTCCGTGATGCTTCTTAGAATGAGAAAAGGTTAACAATTTACACAAAATAAATTGCCAGTTCTGTTGGAATATTGGTTGAATCCCCGTAATCCATCGTATTTTTAACACTGAGCGACTGGAATGGGATCTTACCCAAGGATTTTATTCCTTCTCTTGACCTGAGCAGTATTAAAATAGTGACGAGCATTCCCTTCAGGCGGAATGATAGGCACATGCCAGATGATGGTTACTCACCTGCGGCAGGCCGAAGGGACAATGTGTGAATCGCGAATAAAATAGTTGTTATTGAGAAAAATAAACAATTGATCTGTCGCACAACACAATGGTCAGTGTATTGTCAGCAGTTGAGAATAACGCGCGCGACAGGAATGCACAAGCTAACCATGTGAGCAGGAGATAACGTCGTTCGAAAGACATTGTCATGCAAGTAGATCTGCCTTTGTCAGCACTACATTTCAACAAATTAAATATATGTAATCACCACACTCTTTCTGGATACTCATACTTTCGTAATAATACCGACCATTTTATTCATTTTTTAGCCTACTGTATAATTAGTTTATTAATGCTGATAATGTATATGCAACTACTGATATGCTTTTCTTGTCACAGCGAGCCTATTAAAACATTGTTATCTGTGAGGCCTTTTCGACTGTTTCTAGCTTGCAGTGGAAATGTGATGTCCACATATACATAGTATAATGTATCTTATTGCATCCTTATCCAAGTAACGACAGTGAAACTTGCGTACTTTATATCTTGGACGCTTTTTACCAGTAGCACAAAGGGGTCATATCTGTGGAAATTACGCCTTTTCGACTTTTTGCAACGGATCGTAGAGATACGTCAGCGTGACAGGCAGGAAGTAATAACCTTCTTTTACTTTTCTGCCTTGCTTCTAGATCACATGATTTTATAATATTCCTTGTTTATTCACTACCCTCATGATGAATCGTCTGTCCCTTGTTACGATCTGGAAACATTGTGGAGGCAGGAAGATGTAGTCCCACTGGCTAATGGCTCAAGTTACTGAACTGTGCATTGTTCTTGAAAAAAGAATAAACAAATCAACTGAACAGATATGTGTAACTGAAAACTATTATGTACTAACGAAGAGAGATGGAGCACTTGAACGACGAAAAACCAAACACTACTCAGTGGTAATAAAATTCCGTATACATTACTAGCCGTATTTTTCGGCTGGGCAATACTTCCACTGCCCATTTGCGCCATGTCGGAGTGAGCACATGGCAGGACTGCCTTCCCGCTCCCCGCCTCACCCCTCCTGCAGTATTCGCGTGGCGCGCAGCGCGAGAAACTGTGCCACAACCACAACGCCGCGCGACCTGACGCAGGCGCGTGTCGCGTCCCAGTCGCGTCGCGTCCCAATTTGTGGGGTCCCTTTTGAACCTTAAAAGTTACAAAAATGCGCGCTGCACTGAGTCGCACCACACGCGCTATGCGCGTCTCAATTTGCGCCTAGCCCAGGGAGATCATATTCACTGTTTTGTGCTACGACAGAAGCATGTTCCGCTGGTGATATATGTATGAGACTCTACAGGCTATGAAAAAACGTCTGTGTCATTTACTGTTTCAGGTGCAATTAAATTATGATAACTCGTAGTCATGTATAGCGACAAAGTAATCTCTGTAAGAACTAAAAATCAATTGTTGTGATTGTCCATTGTTGACAGTGGTACTTTTTTCTCTACCTTGTGGCGTGGATGAGCTACATAGGAGTAGTTACAGCTTTACCTTATCAATGAACAATTCCAACTTATTTTGCATTGTTTCCCGCAAAATATTTCTCATTTTTTAAAATCGTACTTTGGCACAAAAGCTGTGTATAATTTTATTAAAAATACCACACTTGGTCGAACAGACAGACAGTCCTCAGTTATTATTACAGAACATGACTGCAGCCATCATCGTCGTCGTCGTCGTCGTCGAGTCTTGTAACTTTTTATACCTGAGAATGGTCTGTTTGATCAAAGTGGTATTTTTAAAAAAGGGGCTCACAACTTTTGTGACAAACTGTGATTGTTGAAATATTTTTAAAAGTTGTACATCATGCCCTCCTTCAAATAACGCTCCAATTTCTTTCATAATGATGATGTTGAATTTAACCTTATTTGGGACTATAAAGTTTTTCACACGGTGTAATCTGATTTATATCTATGAATATGCCATAATAGCATCTAATATGTACACAGCCAGCTAGTTCATTGTGTAATGGGGAACTGTATTTGACAAACAGTCAGGACCATTGCTGATATACAATAGTGAAGGGCAAGAAATATCCATGACTTTTTTTTCTTTTTTGAGAGGGAGGGGGGGGGGGGGTGGAGGAGGAGGAGGAGATGAGAGGAGCCTTTAGTCGTATTTCGCGGGTTCGAACTTTTAATAGTGGCAATATTGCTATAGAGAAGCAATACAACGGAATCCAATAATATCACTTATACCAGACGTCAGTTACGAGGGTAATCCTAAAAGTAAGGTCTCCTATTTTTTTTTATAAGTACATAGACCTGTTTATTTCTACAATGGTTTACATGAATTTACAGCTTGAACATTTAGCTATTTTTTGACATAATCACCATTTCTGTCGATGCATTTTTGTAGACGCTGTGGGAGAGGTGAAAGAAGAGGTTCATAACTTTTTGAACAGCATGGCAGCGAGCTGGTACGACATGGGCATACAAAAACTGTCACAGCGTCTACAAAAATGCATCGACAGAAATGGTGATTATGTCGAAAAATAGCTTAATGTTCAAGCTGTAAACTGATGTAAACCATTGTAGAAATAAACAGGTCTATGTACCTACAAAAAAATAGGAGACCTTACTTTCGGGATTACCCTCGTACATACACCTACCGTACGCCGGTGCAACATCACGCGATCGCGCAGTGGCGAGAAGAACAGAGCTTTTATGGCGGGTGGTCTCATGCGCTGGTGAGAAGGTGTGTGTGAAACAAGAGCACATCTGTACAATAACAGAATATGCTAGAGGAGTTACAGTACCGAGGTGTCATCGTCTTCACAACAAGCCTGAGGAGAAGCTGTATTGCCTTACAGAGCAGTGGCTAGTTTGGTAAAAGCTTTCAACGAGGGACGTTAAAATAAGGCAGACATTTGTAGCCAGGTCGTCCCTGTGTCAGAAGTGTTTTCTTGACGCACTACTAGACAGCGATCGACGCCAAACGACTGGCGAGCTGGTCCAAGAGACAGGATTAGTTTCTATGACCGTACATCACACTTTGAAGGAAAGACTACACATGAGAAAAATTGCATCACGATTAGTTCCACGTGGATGGATGGATGGATGGATGGAGTTAACGGGAATACACTATGAGGTAAACGGTTCCTTAACCCTTTGTGTGGCAAACTGAGAGTAGTTCTCAGAGAGGAAGTACACAACAGACAAATCCCGATGGAATCGACTGTATCCGAGAATCAAGAAAACCAAGAGAGAAAATCAAGCAGAATGAGAGAAGGGTAAAAGGGTATAGGTGGGAGAGTTGCCTGGTCCAAAAAGCTGGACACACCTTCTGCATCTGACCAGTGCTTCCACACCCTCCATTACCACAAGAAAACTAGCTACAAAGACAAGATAAAATGTCAGGAGACCAATGACGAGAGTTTGTCGAACAACGATAGATATGAAATAACAAGAAAATAAAAAAGGGGGAAGGCAGGAGCCAGGCCAGACCGCAGAGCAAGGGCAACCATGGTCCCTTGGGTCAAAAGTGGCGATGGGGCACTGCCCCAATCTTTCAATTGTCCAACGAGGCTAATTCACCCTACTTCACAGAAAGGAGTAAAAGGCACTTTGACATATAAAATTTAAAACCAAATCAGCTACTCATCTGCTAGAACTAGAGGCAGTGTGTCAGCAAGTTTTAGTCTTCCCTGTAAGGTAGGAAAATTAGAGCAGTCAATTAGGATACAGACCACCGTGAGATGGGCACTACAGCAAAAAAAAAAAAAAAAAAAAAAAAAAAAAAAAAAAAAAAAAAAAAAAAAAAAAAAAGTTCAAATGGCTCTGAGCACTGTGTGACTTAACATCTGAGGTCATCAGTCCCCTAGAACTTAGAACTACTTAAACCTAACTAACCTAAGGACATCACACACACCACAGTGCTTCAGCCCTCGTAGCGCTGTTCCCCGTTCTATGTGCAAAATATAACTTCCTGCTAATCTTTCTTGTTCACTACCTTTGCACTGGATTGTCTTCTTGGTATTGAGTATGCTTGTATCTGGTTTGAGTTGTTGCCACGCGTTTCCTTACCTTCCGGCCTTCTACATTATTTAATTATTAATTACATGGTACCCTTGGTGGGTTTGACTTGGTACTTTTACAGAAGGGCGGATCATGGAAAGAAGGTAGTGGTGGTCGCATGGCCCCAGTAGTCTCTTCTGATTACTCCCACCAATACTTGGTTTGTCCTAGCACAGACGAGGATTCCTTTTTGACTGTAAAGCATCTGTCCTTTGTTGAACACCTCATGGACAAGTTTGGAGAATGGCAGCAATTTTAAAAGTGGCTCTTACTGCGATCTCCTTTTACAGACTAATAACGAGTTGTGTGTTAATTTGGGGCAGTGAAGTGTGCATTTTGTCTTTCGTCTCCAGTGGGAACAAAAAGAGACCATAGTGAATACTGGAGTCTTTATCTTTGCCTTTGAAGGGGACTCCCGAATCCCCAATGCCATTAGGCATAATAGACATGCTCTGCAATACCGTAAGCAATACCCATCGATGAAACACCTCATTGCCTTTAAATGGCTCTATGCCTGGGTTTGCAATCTCATAAAACGACAGAAACGAGAATGCTAGAGTGGTACCTTGCTACCACTGGACCATGTACCCAACCTTCACAGGTTTGGGTGAAGATTTGATGCCATTATGGACACAAGTACCCTGTGGGTGTACCTGGTATCTGTAAATAGTGATGTCTACACTGATCGAGATGCTGTTGCTGAACATCTTCCTTTTCATTATAAATAGCCTGCATTTTGTGCCCTCAAACAGTGGATAAGTGTTTCCTTTACCATTTACTACATATCACCTGGAACCTCACAATGCTCCTTTCAGTGAGTAGGAGTTGCTTACTGTCCTACTCCTTTGCCCTGACACTGCTCCAGGGCCCGATTGCATCCACAGCCAAATGCTCGAACACCTGTCAGTGGATTGCCAATGTCACATCCTTGCCATTTTCAATCGCGTCTGGAGCGAGGGTGAGTTCCCATCTCGGTGGCAAAGAAGTGTGATCGTCATAGTACTGAAACGAGGTGAACACTTCCTTGAAATGGATAGCTATTGTCCAATTAGCCTCACTCATCTTCTCTGCAAGTTGCTCAAACATATTGTGGTCTGACAACTGTGTTGGTACCTTGAGTCTCGAGGTGTTTTGGCTCCTTTCCAGGGCGCTTTCGTCAAGGCCTTTCTGGGCCTTTTTGGGTTTGCCTGGCGTCTGCTATCTAGTCAGCTTTTGGCCAGTGTCAACATCTTACAGCTGTCCTCATTGACTTGCATAGGGCGTATGATAACTCACTACTCTTCTTGAGTGGGGTCTCTGGGGGCCAACTTCTGATTTTTATCCAGAATGTCGTGTCTTGCCATACTTTTTGGGTTCAAATTGGGGCATCTGGGTTAAAGTTGGTGCTTCCCACAGTACTCCCCATGTACAAGAAAACAGAGTGGGTATCAATGGCCCAGCTGCAGCTGTGGGGTCTACTCTTTCACTCTTCCTGTATGCTGATGGCTTTTGCGTCTACTATTCCTTCTCAACTGTGGGTTTTGCTGAACGCAGACTGCCAGGAGCCATACGAAATGTGCAATCCTGTGCTGTCACCCATAGCTTCCGGTTTTCCGCCGCCAAAACATGTGCCATGCACTTCTGTTGCCGTCGTACTGTCAATCCCCAACAGAAACTCTAGCTCGAAGACCAAATGCTTAATGTGGTGGAGTCATAGTTTCATGGGATTGGTCTTCAATGCCTGGCTGAGATTGGTATCGCATATTCACCAGCTTTAAAAAATGTGCTTGTCAGACCTTAATATTCTTCGCTGTCTGAGTAACAGCAACAGGGGTGCAGATGGCTCTACACTTTTCGCCTCTACAAAGCTCTGATTCTGTCATGTCTTGATTATGGGAGTCTGGCATATGGCTCGGCAACACCTTCAGCAGTACAGATGCTGGTCAAAATACACCACTGTGGGGTCTGACTTGTGACAGGTGCCTTTCAAAGTAGCCCCATGACCAGCCTACTTCAGGAGGTTTCCATCCTTCCCCTATAGATCAGGTGTCAGCAACTGCTGCTCTAGCATGCAATACCCATTTGCAGTCCCACTGAGCATCCGAACAACCATGTCTGTTTTCCTGGTAGGGAAATCTACCTCCCACAACAGGGGCCAAGGTGTGGAGTCACGATCAGAGTTCCTCCTCTGAACTCCACATCTTTCCCTACTGTCACCTTTTGTTCGGGAGAAACGGCGCGCATCTCCACAGTGTGTACTCCATCCCCAGATCCGCCTCGACCTCTCCTTTGGACTGAGAGACTCGGTAGCCCCTACGGGTTTTCACTGCCTGTTCCTCGACATCCTTGACACATTTCGGACACGGAATACACTGAAGGCTCTGCAGTTGATGGACAGACTGGTTTTGCCTACACACTTGCAACATATAATGAACTACACTCCCTACCAAACAGGTGCAGTGTATTCAAATGATGGCTGTCGCTCGAGCTCTGGCCCACCTTCGTTCTTGAAATGGTGAGTCATTCTTGCTTGGGAGTAGTCCTTGCGTAGTCTTCAGGCTGTTGACAGGTGCTACCCTGAACACCCTTTTCTTGTGACTATCCAGGATCTCCTGTATGACCTCCAGCACCTGGATGGTCAGTTGTCTTTATATGGACCCCTGGTCCCGTTGGTATCGCAGGGAGTGAACATGTTGACTAGTTGGCCATGTTGGCTGTCAGGATGTTGACTTTGGAACTGGATCTTTGTTGACTCTGCACCGACAATTGAATGCGGACTGGTATGGACTGGCTTCTTTGAATAAACTATGAACCATGAAAGAGACCACGACCTCATGGCAGTCTTCCCTTCCCTTCATGCTTCTCGCAGGGAATGTAATCGTCCCCACTTGGAAAGTTTTGAACGCGTAGGTGAGGCTTTGCTATGGCACACCATTACTCTGGACTAGATACAACCAAATCGTAACCGTTCTCGGAACGCAACCTGTCAATATGCTTGGAACTCAAACTGCGACCAGTTTTGAGAAAGAGGCAGCGACATTTTCGGCAGAAACCATCATTCTGCTAGACAACATTCGGACGTATTCAGCGCAAGCGATGGCTGTTTCGTTTAATCGATAGGGCTGAAAAGTCCTGTACAAACCCACAGAATTCAGAACTTGTGATTTCGACTTGATTCCCAGAGTTAAGAAAGGACGTTGTGGGATTTGCTTCAGGACTGTTACGGAGATTTATCGGGAAACACACAGCCCCTTTCAGACTACGAGCAGAACTAGCGTTGTTAACAGTATTCCAAGATTTCCATATCTCTGGAAACAGGTTGTCCACAAAACTAGTGACAAATTTGGCGGAAAGTAAATGATCGAGGAAAGTATATTTTCTGCTAGTCGTAAACGAACGTGCAGCGTCGAATGGCATGGCTACGATCTCCTCAAGCCACCCTCTGCAACATGTCCGTGAGTACTTCTGGTAGCACTATAATTTCTTTCTCTGCTTGCTGCCCTCTAATTTCTCTTAGCGATCTTTTCGCGAAATGTATATGGAAGTAATACATTGCCAAACTAAGAATGTCCGTCCTCAGAATTTTATAGAAGGCTTATAATGCTCTCCACGATGCAGAAACCCTCTCTTGCGTCGCCTCACTGCAGTTTGATAAGCGTCTCCGTAACGCTATCGTTAGTACTAAACGAATCCGTGAAGAAATGCGCCATTCTTCTTTGGATCTTTTGTATTTTGTAGATGTTCTGTTCGTCTTTTTTTTTATTCACCCATGAGTATTAATCCAGAATGCAAAACTAGGGCAATCTATTACTGACGTCAGCTGACCGATGGAAAAATGGCGGCGTGTGGGAAGAAAATATTTTATTAATTATTGTGTGCAAATCTGTTACATATTCGCGTTGACTTATAAGATGTTCCGAGCCGCCATCCAGGTTCGAGCTACAAGGAAAGAAGTGCCTGGATGACAGATGATCAGTGGCGGAGGCGTGAAACAATAGATAACAGCAAGGGAACTAACACCCTACTGTTGGGGGGGGGGGGATGATGATTGCGACTACTGTACACGCCCGTCTTTGATTTGTGAAATTTCTTGTTCAGCATATACAACGACTAGGCGATGATTCCGCACATGCACTACGTAATGCTTTTGAAGAAATTATCAGCACCAGCTGCACTTTTTTATTTTACAACACGACAGGTTTTCGCTCCCAACCATTATCTAGTGGTATCTACATACTATGAAATAACAAAGTATAACAAAATTAGTCTAATGGCGAAGAACGTAGCAATATGCATCAACAGAATCAAATTGAATATATAAATTACCAAAAAAACATGTACATACACTTCATAAAACCAACAAATTAAAAATAATTTAGCATGAACTAAGATCAGAAATGCTCCGTATACTCGCTTTAAACTCGCCCGCGCGTCATCTCGAAACTCGCCGTTTCCGTGTGCTCGCGGACTCGAGTCTGTTGTCGGATACAAGTGGACCCTTCTCGCTCACGAAGGAGGGCGAGTACATGAGTTCGTTGGTATAACTGCGAAGTTGCGGCATTACCGCCGGCCGGGGCGGCCAAGCGGTTAAAGGCGCTATAGTCTGGAACCGCGCGACCGCTACGGTCGCAGGTTCGAATCCTGCCTCGGGCATGGGTGTGTGTGATGTCCTTAGGTTAGTTAGGTTTAAGTAGTTCTAAGTTCTAGGGAACTGATGACCTTAGAAGTTAAGTCCCATAGTGCTCAGAGCCATTTGAACCATTTTTTTGCGGCATTACCGCTACGTTAGCAAGGTTTTTGAAATAAATTTCCGCCATTACACTGTATATTTGTCTGCTATTCATTTATTTTACAGAACAATGATTTCGGCTTTATAGCCATTCTCAAGAGCAATTTGTAATGTCACAAAATATCGGATCTGCCAAAATGACATAAGCAACCATTCGGCATGACGACTGATTATTGTAGACAGATATGATGACTAGTTGGTTAGAAGTGAATATTGTTCTGAGGTGTGTGTGTGTGTGTGTGTGTGTGTGTGTGTGTGTGTGAAGCAGCCGCAGCGCCACAGTTCTCGAACCCGTCATACTCGCGGAACTGCAGGTGGACGAAGGAGGTGCGTTAGCACTGATGTAACAGCGGCGCCTTGATTTATTAAGTATGTGACCCGCAAAATTGGACTCAGAACGACGGCTGAGGCGTGCCAGGAGAGGAACTTAGATAGAGGAGATGCACGTTACAAGTTGGGCCTTCAGGGGGCAGGTAGGTAAGCAGACAGAACGATATACGAGATGAAAGCTCATAAAATGCTATCAAAGTTAAACAAAACACGAAATAAAAGTGAACGTAATAAACTGACGAAGGTGCATAATATAAAGACATATGAAAAGTAATATTAAGAAAAGAGAGAGCACAGCAGGCTATTGATTGATCTGCATTTAAAGAACGTTAACAAGCCATAACGACGAGACGCAATGATTGTGTTGTTACTGCAGAATATATGCAGATTTTAGTCCTAAAGTAGATCTTCTAATTTACTTAGAGTAAAAGTGTAAAGTACCTTTTATTGTTAATTACTGCGTGAAGCTAGGGCCTGTGTTCAGTGTTAGTTTTGTGTCTGAATATGCTTTCTTTCTTTTTTCTTTCTTCTTTTTACTCAAGCCCAGAGCGGCGAAACTTGATTGTCGCAGCAAGCTGAATTTTTCACATACAGTCGGATACTAAATTCACGTCCCCAGTGACGAATATTTCGTTGGAAAATTTATACGTGGGGCTTTCCACATTGATTTAGACTATTTTTCCCATCATTCATGGTACGCCATCTGGCTCATCATTACAGTTGCAAGTGAGCAGTACTTCGGTCTAGCCGTAGGTTGGATAATCAGAGAAGTGGAATACCTGCATTTTTTCTCAACAGTTGCCATTGAGTGAGCGGACATCATGGAGTGTGATGATCAAGGGCAGCGCTGGACGACGTGGTTTCTATGGAATGAGGTGTAAACACTGCGGATATTCATGGGCGATTGGTGGTGGTTTGTGGAGGGTGTGCACAATCACGAAAAAGTGCTCATTAACGCGGCTGTGCCCGTCCGCAAACGAGTTCGAAAACCACGGCTGACATCACTTTAATAGGGTTCCAGTTACCACCGCACCCACTGTATTCTCCTGCCTTGACCCCTCCATCATCTCTACAACCTCCTGTAATCACTCTTTTGATTTAGAGTCTTTAGCACACATCGCAGGGTAGATGCTCGCAGTCCCTGGAAGTCTGTGAAATCATGTCCGAGTAGAGGTTTCTTCATAGCCAAGAGTAGGTAGTAAACATAAGGGAGGGAAGTCAGAAGAATATGGTCGGTGTGTCAGTACTTTGAACCCGATTTCAACGGCACTGTCACCTTCCAAGAGCACTTTTTCGTGACGGTGCGCAAATTTCACTCCAAAAACTACCACCAATCGCCTATGAATATCCGTTGCGCTTACACCCTCCGTTCACAGAAACCACGTCTTCCAACGCTGCCTCACATACCATGTAGTCCGCCCACTTCATGACAGCAGTTGCAAAAATGAGCTGTACTCTGCAGGATTTCCGCTTCTAGTCATTTTCCTGCTATCTACAGCTAGAAAAAAGTACCATGTACTTGCAGCTGCCGACCGGTGTGGCCTAGCGGTTCTAGGCGCTTCAGTCTGGAACCGCGAGACCGCTAAGGTCGCATGTTCGAATCCTGTCTCGGGCATGGATGTGTGTGATGTCCTTAGGTTAGTTACGTTTAAGTAGTTCTAAGTTCTGGGGGACTGATGACCTCAGATATTGAGTCCCATAGTGATCAGAGCCATTTGAAGCATTTCTGAACTTGCAGCTGTAGAGATTAGTCAAATAACGCACCACGAATCATGGGGGGAAGATGTGTCAATAAATATGGAAAGCCTCTCGTAACATCAATTGATTTTTATGCTAGGTCCTTTAATAGTGATGATTCACCCAAACAAAATAACTTCATTTTTTATGATGCATTCGGGAACTGATGGCTGAAATTCTTTCAATTAGACTCAGTCACGCGATATATGGAAGAGGCGATAAAATCTCCATTGTTTATTCTACCTGGTAAGGGTCCCAGACTGACAAGTAATATACAAGAACCGTTGGATAGCGCATATTGTGAGCCATTTCTAGCGAGCCTATAGAAGGCTTCTGCCGATGAACCTCAATCTGACATCTCTCCTCCCCTACAACTAAACTGCTCAAAAAATGCTTTTGCACTAGCCTTATGACTCGCACAGTTTATTTTTTTATCGGTAACCTCCCTCTGTGCGCTCTTTTGACGACAGGAAATCGCTGTATGTAGTCAGCTTTGTAACGGGGGTAAAAATAAACCTTCTTAGTGAAGTTCAGTAGGGCGCACTGTCCCCAAATGGGAACGAACGGGACAGTGGTCTGTCTGTCAACACCACCACCACCACCACCACCACCACCACCACCTTTTTCTTCTTTTCCAATTTATCCGTGGGGTCGGGTTTGTTATATGAGTTGTGACCATGTTAGTGACAGTGGGTGACCGAATTCTCTTCCTGACGCCACCATTCCCCCTGGGATAGAATTTGTGTACTCCGTCTGTGTCTACAGTAAATTATGTTCAGCTGCGAGAACGTTTACTAAATGGCACATATCACTAGAAAAGGCACATGTCACAGGCAAGGTGTGGGCAGCAACCTGGTATTTATCCAGTTGGATGTGGGAAGCCGCCTGAACACCAAATCCAGTCTAGTCGGCTCACCATCCCTTGTTGTTCCATCCGGGACAGAGTTGTCGCCCTGAATCCCAGAAACGACGCGTTAACGCAGTTAGCTATCCCGGAGGGTATCAGTCCGTCAGCATTTCACTAAAGGTTATTTTGAGCCTAGACTGTGTGCGCGTTATCACTTGATAACAACTCTTATTAGTAGAGGAAGTTACGCCCTAGGTACACAATGTAATCAAATGTATCTGGCTCAAAATGACTAACAAGTTCACGGCATCCTCCATCAATAATGCTGGAATTCAATATGGTGTTGACCCACCCTTAACCTTCATGACAGCTTACAGTCTCGCGGGCATACGTTCAATCAGGTGCTGGAATGTTTCTTGGGGAATGGTAGCCCATTTACGGAGTGCTGCACTCAGGAGAGGTATCGGCATCTATCGCTGATGCCTGGCCCGAAGTTGGCGTTCCAAAACATTCCAAAGGTGTTCTATAGGATTCAGGTCAGCACTCTGTGCAGTCCCGTCCACTACAGGGATGTTATTGTCGTGTAACAACTCCGCCACAGGCCGTGCATTATGAACAGGTGCTCGATCGTGTTTAAAGATGCAACCGCCATCCCCCAAGTGCTCTTCAACAGTGGGAAGCAAGAAGGTGCTTAAAACATCAATGTAGGCCTTTATTGTGATAGTGCCACGCATAACAATAACGGGTGCAAGCCCCCTCCATGGAAAACACGACCATACCATAACACCACCGTCTCCGAATTTTACTGTTGGCTCTACACACGCTGGCAGATGACGTTCACCGGGCATTCGCCATACCCACACCCTGCCATCGAATGGCCACATTGTGTGGCGTGATGAATCACGGTACACAACGTTTATTCAGTGTTCAATCGTCCAATGTTTACACTCCTTGCATCAAGCGAGGCATCGTTTGGCATTTACCGGCGTGATGTGTG
Source organism: Schistocerca piceifrons (assembly GCF_021461385.2). Classification (NCBI taxonomy): domain Eukaryota; kingdom Metazoa; phylum Arthropoda; class Insecta; order Orthoptera; family Acrididae; genus Schistocerca; species Schistocerca piceifrons. The sequence continues at coordinate 540,326,052 of NC_060138.1, forward strand.
GCTTATGAGCAGCCGTTCGACCATGAAATCCAAGTTTTCTCACCTCCCGGCTAACTGTGATAGTACTTACAGTGGATCGTGATGCAGTTTGGAATTCCTGTGTGATGGTCTGGATAAATGTGTACCTATTACACGTTACGACCCTCTTCAATTGTTGGCAGTCTCTGTCAGTCAACAGACGAGGTCGGCCTGTACACTCCTGTGCTGTACATGTCCTTTTACGTTTCCACTTCACTATCACATCGTGAACAGTAGAGTTAAGGGTGTTTGAGAGTATGGAAATCTCGCGTACAGACTTACGACACAAGTGACATCCAGTCACCTGCCCACGTTCGAAGTCCTTGACTTCGGTGGAGCGCCCCATTCTGCTTTCACGATGTCTAATGATTACAGAGGTCGCTGATGTGGAGTACCTGGCAGCAGGTGGCAGCACTATGCACCTAATATGAAAAACTTATGTTTTTGGGAACGTCCGGATACTTTTGATCACATCGTGTATTTTGCAGTTACGCTATAGTCACCGTAATTACAATGACAAAAAATATGAAGCACCCATGAGGCGTGGTACGATGTCTACGCAACTTTGTACACCCACATATCATTGACGAGTATATAAATTATTACGGTTGCAATTCTCTGTGACAGGTGGGACGACCACCGCAAATTGCATTAGTGGTGTTCATGAGTAGTGTTACCAAGCCTGGTGGGGTACGTAACGGACGTGAACAGTAGGATGTTGAATGAACGCTGAAGGATATGGGTATTCTGCGCACTCGGGGAGGGAGTGGAGGAGGGGGAGGGGGAGAGGGATATGCTGACACCGAATCTGAAATGCGTCACTGTGAGTCTTAATTTGGCTACCTGGTCGAATCGTGCAATATGCAGATCGTTCGTATGTGAGAGAGGCCCGATGCTGCGGCAAGTATAATCATCGCCAAGGTCCCAGTCGACCACGGCTGACCACCACAACGCTGGATCGCCGTATTGTGTGCTAAATACATCCTAATTCCTACACGTCTGCGCCTGTCATCCAAGAACAAGTAACGGACTCTCTGTAACAGTCTGTGCCATCCTTCACTATTCATTATAAATTGGCAGCAGCCGGACTAGGGAATTACCGTTCCATACGAAGGCTACCTCAAACGGCTACGTTCGGAGTTGTGCACGATGGGGAAGCATGGACTGCTGATGGAATCGCTATGTGTTCAGTGATGAAGCGCAGTTCTGCACTAACCCGGATGACCATCGTCGCCGAGTATGATGGCAACCTGGACATAGGTCCTATTATTCTAATGTTTTGGAGAAAGACGACAGCGTTAGTCCTGGCGTCATGGTGTACGGAGCTATCCGGTATGACTTCAGCTCACGGGTGGTAATGATTAACTGAACTGGCGGCACAATGGTAGGTCGCATATATTCTGCGTCTTAATCAGTTTCCTCTTGCAACATAACCGAGGTTTCATTTTTCAACAGGGCTATGTTCGTTCACGCGTCGACCGTGTTTATGAACTGTCTGCATGATGTTGACTCACTCCTAATCAGGGCACACATCCAGTCCAGAATGGTTGCAACGTCATGCTGATAAGCGGGCTCATACTTGGAAGCTGTTTGTATTTTTGACTCTATACTGCAATCACTGACGGAACATCACATAATCAACTCGTGAAATTCAATTTCGTTCCCTCATCCCTTTCTTGGTGCTTCATTTTTCTTTTAGTCTATTTACACAGAGATTGTTACATAGGAACGATTATACCTTTAAATCAGAAACCGGTTTTGTTACTGGCATTCTCTATTGATTATATATATGCTAATGGCCATTAACATTGCTTCACCAAGAAGAAAGGGAGATGATAAACGGGTATTCATTGGACAAATATATTATACTAGAACTAGAATGTGATTACATTTTCACCCATTTTGGGTGGGCATTGAGTCAAACAGAGCTTGGATGGCGCGTACAGGTACAGCTGCCCATGCAGCTTCAACACGATACCACAGTTCATCAAGAGTAGTGACTGGTGTATGGTGACGAGCCAGTTGCTCGGCCACCATTCTCCAGACGTTTCCAGTTGGTGAAATATCTGGAGAATGTGCTGGCCAGGGCAGCAGTCTAACATTTTCTGTATCCAGAAAGGCCCGTACAGGACCTGCAACATGCGGTCGTGCATTAGCCTCCTGAAATTTAGGTTTTCGCAGGGATCGAATGAAGCGTAGAGTCACGGGTCGTAACCCGTCTGAAATGTAACGTCCACTGTTCAAAGTGGCGTCAATGCGAACAAGAGGTGACGGAGACGTGTAACCAATGGCACCCCATACCATCACGCCGGGTGATACACCAGTATGGCGATGACGAATACAAGTTTCCAATGTGCGTTCACCGCGATGGCGCCAAACACGGATGTGACCATCATGATGCTGTAAACAGAACCTGGATTCATCCGAAAAAATGACGTTTTGTCATTCGTGCACCCACGTTCGTCGTTGAGTCACAATCGCAGGCGCTCATGTCTGTGATGCAGCGTCAAGGGTAACCGCAGCCATGGTCTCCGAGCTGATAGTCCATGCTGCTGCAAACGTCGTCGAACTGTTCGTGCAGATGGTTGTCGTCTTGCAAACGTCCCCATCTGTTGACTCAGGGATCGAGACGTGGCTGCACGATCCGTTACAGCCATACGGGTAGCCTGTCATCTCGTCTGCTAGTGATACGAGGCCGGTGGGATCCAGCACGGCGTGCCGTATTACCTTCCTGAACCCATCAATTCCATATTCTGCTAACAGTCATTGGATCTCTACCGACGCGAGCAGCAATGTCGCGATACGATAAACCGCAATCGCGATAGGCTACAATCTGACCTTTATCAAAGTCGGAAATGTGATGGTACGCATTTCTCCTCCTTACACGAGACATCACAACAACGTGTCACCAGGCAACGCCGGTCAACTGCTGTTTGTGTATGAGAAATCGGTTGGAAACTTTCCTCATGTCAGCACGTTGTAGGTGTCGTCACCGGCGCCAACCTTGTGCGAGTGCTCTGCAAAGCTAATCATTTGCATATCACAGCATCTTCTCCCTGTCGGTTAAATTTCGCGTCTGTAGCACGTCGTCTTCCTGGTGTAGCAATTTTAATGGCCAGGGAGGGGGGAGGATAATTCTGATACTACATACAGATGGCGTTTGTCACCGTTTAGCGAAGTTCGCAGTCTATGGTAGGTATCAGTGGCGCACAAGTGGGAGCGCAACACAAGTGCAGTCGATGTTATCGGATTTTCGACCCCACCCAGCGATATTCGCTGTGAGATAAGGCGTGGCACACGATAAGGTCGGGACATGCGACTGACAGCTGCCAGTCAGAGATGCCGCGGTGACGTGAGATACCTCCAGACATGGGCAACACAGTGCGCAAGAGGGACCTGTCCAGTTCGGCCCCGGCCGCCGCCAAGATGCCAGCCAAGCCGGCGAAGACCGTGAAGAAGAAGCGAGGGGGCAAGACCGCCACCCAGATGTCGGCGCTGGTCGCTCACTCCCGGCCGGGGCCTTCGCAGGCCAGGCTGCAGCCGGACCAGCTGCCGCCCGCTCCAGACCCGGAGCAGCACGCCTTCGCGCACCTCAGGAAGACACTGCGCGAAGACTTTGAGGCCTTCCTCCTGAACAACGTGCTCCTGTCCGTCCGATTCTTCGAAAACTTCGACATGTAAGTTGGGCTACCCTTATGTTCATCTTCTTCCTTGCCGACTGAGTTTTGGTGAGAGATGGACAGTGCTGTTGTCCATAGGAAGGCTGCGGCGCAAGGAGACAACAGAAATACAGCAGTATCTTTACAGGACAAGTGATTATATGGGAAGAATGCTGTTTTAACAATAATCCAACAGATCGGCTTTTTTTAATATTTTGTTTGCCGCTACCGGTTTCGAGCGGTTTCTCAAGCGGTGACTAGATACAATCAAGCTGTTATGGGTAACATGTGGCTGTATAATTTTTACTTACGTTATAAGATATTAAACATTATTTTCCACTTATGATCAACTTAGATTTCGTCATATTTTTGCATGAAATGTAACATCGATTTAACGTATCAGAGATAAACGATATAAATCGACTTTCGTCAAAGATATAACCGTATCTCAGACACACAAATCGAAACTAACAGTCGTGCATAATATGACAAAACATAAGTAAATTACAACTGAAAAATGACTAGCTGAAGCTTATCGCTGACACGAGGCGCTCTTTATTAACTGGCTCTGGGATGAAGACATTTTACCGAACTATCATGATCAACTAGCTAGGTGTGTTTCATACCACCCATCGTAGTGATTGATATACTGTACTTCTTTTCAGCAAGAAAACATTAAGAATTAGTGTCTCTAAGGGAAGACAGAAATTTTACAAAGAAATCAGGAATTTTAATTTTGGTGGGGCTACCCTCTTCCATGCGGCGGAGATGAGTGAATTCGAGGTAACAATTTGCATACATATGCTGTAGAAACCCTATCCTCTGCCACCTCACAGGGGCATAATCAGTAGAGAAGGATGCATAGCGTAGATGGGAAGCTTCAGCTACTATTTTGTCTGTAACTAAAGTTGTTCCCCGTGACATCGTCTATCAACCCTAGACGTTTGATGCGAAGACTTTGAAAAGCCGTATATATCCTGATAATAGCTCTATTGCATATAGGTACATTTTGAGTATGAGCAATGGCTCGGAACCAGAGTGTTAAAAAATATACAAAAGAATAAAAAAAGCAGCTCTGGTGGATTATTAGCACAGCCGTGAGCATTTCATTAAATCTGTCGATGCTGCACAGCAGCGTAGATACAACAATCAACGATTAGTTGGCAGTTGGCCCTCAGCTTAAATAAATGTATTTTAATGCGCTTGAATAGGCAGAGAGAGTGATTACTTACTGCTTCCACGACTCTGCATGGTGAGGATTTCAACTATAAATTTTCATACTAATTTTCTACTCAGCTGTGTTCGTTGTTTATTTGCACTCGATTTCGAAGCCTTTTATCGCTACCTTCAGGCGCTATCACAGCTATCGAAATGAAACACATTCGTAAGTAACCTTGTTTTCAACAAATACAGTCGTAAAGAGATCTTGTTTGCAAGGAAAGTGTCAGTGATCAAAGTGCTGAATCATGCAGATAAGTGGCCTTCCTAAACTATCGATTTTGCTGTAACTACCGGCCACAATTGGTAACAGGATGCTCACAATAGTGGCAGATAGAAATAACAGGCCTATCACAACAGATAGCTCGATACAGATTGATATTTGGGCATACAGGTATCCAAGTAGACGACTATGTACACAATAACTGTGGATTACAAAATGAACTTTTCAGAGAAACTTCGTATTGTTCTTTCATCCTCTGTGGGGTGCGTGTAAAAAAACTACGCTCTTGGTAATTGCTGAGGTAACTACAACAATTTTACCATAACAAAATCATGTTCATGGGATAGTGGAATGTCCCGGGTCAGTTGCTTTTCACTTGTAGGAAATAAATTTGTTGCAGTATTTTCGGTCTATACAAAATCTATCAACAGTACTAAAATCCATTAAGTGTAACATTTTATAAAAGTTAGCCAAACGCTAAAATTCTTATCAAACGACTCGATAAGCAAGACTATGCATGTTTTGTTCAGAAAAAAATTATATTTACTTTGTTCTGCCATACTACCAGTACTTCTTTGTTAGCTAAAGTGTGGCACTAAAGCGAAGCCTAACATAGAGCGATGAATCGCCAAGGAAAAGCATTTATCTCTCTTCAAAAACAAAACAAAAAATCTTGTCCCAAATGTTCTGAAAAGTAATTAGCAAACATCTTTTTGTGCCAGTGAGATTAGCACAGACACCCCCCCCCCCCTCCCTCCAAACAAACACAAAAAGTTCGCTGTACAGCAAACACGCGTACGCACCATGAAAATAGCGGCACGAAAAAAGGTGGCCTAAACTTGTTTTATACGTTTTCTCCCTACGCTTGCAGAAAACTAGTCACCTTATCAGTGTCAGTCATGGTACGCCGATCGCGATAGGAAACTGGGGGAGGACGGGCAGGGGTGGACAAGTGTGAGGAGGGCTAGGGGGGAGGGGGGAGGAGGAGGTGGAGAAGGAGGGGGGTGGAGGAGGTGGAGAAGGAGGAGGGGGGAGGAGGAGGTGGAGGAGCAGCAGCAGCAGCAGCAGCAGCAGCAGGAGGATACAGCGAATGAGGGACGAGAAACAGAAGCTTGAAGAGGATATGGGAAGAAGAAGGTGTGCTACGTTTCAAGACATGTTGAGGAAAAAGAAATGTAAACAAGAGAACATGATGAATGTTGGTTGCAGGAAAATATTCCCTACGGAGTTCTCAATTTTCTCACTTTGCAGAAAGTCTAAACAACCCTCGCAGCCGCGCGGGGTAGTGTATAAGCCTAGGGACCGATGACCTCAGCAGTTTGGTCCCATAGGAACTTACCGCAAATTTCCAACCCTCGCCAATCGTCGCATAACAGCTCGCGAACATTCAGCTCTCTTGGCGGCATTTGCAGAACTATTCACAAATAATGCCCACGAAGTCCACGAAACTACGTGCGTAAAACTAATTCTTTTAATTCTGTCATGCTAGCCGGGTATCAGCATTTGACATCAGTTCTTATGTCCGCCTGCTTAACTGGGTGGTACGTGCTCGCCTCCCACGCAAGCGGGCCCGGGTTCGATTCCCGGCCGGGTTGGAGATTTTCTCCGCTCCGAGACTGGGTGTTGTGTTGTGCTATCATCATTTCATCCTCATCACCGGCGCGGAAGTCGCCCATTGTGGCGTCGAATGAAATAAGACTTGCACTTGGCGGCCGAACTTCCCCGGGTGGGGCCTCCCAGCCAACGATGCCATACGCTGATTTCATGTCGTCAGTCCATATGATGTAGTCAAGCTATTTTCAGCACTAGGACATTTCTCGTCCCATTGTCATTCTACTAAAGACAGACTGATCAGTCACGTTACACGTGGCTTGAAAAAGAAAAGAGGGCTCAAAGTAATAAAAAAAGAATTTAAAAACATATGTAGTACGAATCCTCCATATAACAGGAAAGTTAAATAGATGTCAGCAATCAAATATTTGGATGACGTCACTAAGATTATCAAACAAGAGCCTTACTGCAATATAGGGTCACTTAGAGAGATACTGGATGGCTTTTTTCGGATTCCTTTATGAACTCTATCATGTAACACGAGGACAACCTTTAAACTAAAGTTGGTCATCGGCTGTAGTTAATCGCCCAGTAGGTCCGAGTAGTGCGCCGCCTCCGGTTAGCGAGGCGCAATCTGAGCCTGGTCAGAGCAAACGAAGCAGGCGATCATTTGAAAGGAGAAGAGCAGGCCAGCGAAGGTGCAGTTACCGAGAGACTCTTGTCAGTAAGGAAAGTAGAAATGATAGATACCATTTCACGAAAAAATAGCAAATATTCTTTCACAATGCGTGCTGTGGGCTGTATTACAATTTACGTGCCACTTAGAGCATTTTCTTCTGCGAATACTGTTGTGTTTGGTATCACTAAACGCACTTATGGGGCTAAAGATTATGACCATCTCCTTAATAGCGTGTTGGTCCATCTTTAGAACGCAGTACAGCAACGATTCTGCATGGCATGGATTCGAGAAGTATTTTGTAGATATCTGGAGGTGTGAGGTACCAGATGTCTACTTGCAGCTCACGCCAGTTTCCTGGATCGGGGACCCGTGGTTTGGTATCGCGGAGCCGCCGTCCATCGGATTTAGTCAGGAGAATCTGGTGACCAAGACATCGAAGCGAGTTCACTATCATGCTCCACAAACAACTGTGGAACGATTATGACTGTGATACGAACTGTTACCTGTTGGAAGTTTTTATCGCCGCCGGGGACGACATTAAGCATGAAGGGATGCAGGTGGTCTGCAATGATTATATAGTGCACAGTTATCTTGGTCTTTCCTACTGCAGGCCCCATGGTAGTCCAGGTGGATGTCCCCCACGGTCTAATACCTGCCCGCTGGCCTGCGTTCGTGGTGTGCTGCATGTTTCGAGCAACCGATGGTATATAAGACTGCATGTTTGGACACAACCACAGACCTGTTGTGACAAAATAGCTTTATTCCTACGATCAGGCTACACATTTCCATTAATGCATCGGTCAATCTCTATGAGCCTGTGCCCACTGCAATCGTAATTAACGATGTCGTAGTGCCAACATGGGAACACCTAGGGATAATCAGGTGCCGAGCCCCAGGTTCAGCAATGTCCAGTGAAAAGTGTACTCTGAAACACTTACGTCTCCACCAGCACTGTCGTTCGATCTGTCACAAATAGTCGCCTATGCTACTTTAAAGAGAGGACAAGCCGCCATGTTCTGTGCTGTGGTGTGAATGTCCAACACTTCGTTCCCTACTTGTGGTTTCGGCGTCCTCAACACGGGAACAGCAATACGAGAACATGCGAACAGCCTCGCCGTTTCCGAAATGCTCGTTTCCAGGTCCCTGACCATAACATCTACCCTCCGTCAAAGTCTCTTATGTCAGTTGAGTTCACCAGTTAACGACAGTTATCATCACTGGAAAGATTCACTGTTCATCTCTGCTCTATTCCTTACCGCGGCAGGCGCCGGCAAAGCCATCAAACGGCATTCAGTCTCGCATTTGGCAGTGGTCAATGTTTTGGCTCATTCTTCTATCCACAAAACAGCAAGTTTTTGGAAGGCATAACTCTTGCAAACTCGCCCTTTTCACACATGACATGCAGCGAACTATGGATGAAGGGCAACAGACAGATTCTATATACTTGTATTTCCGAAAAGCATTCGACACAGTGCCCCACTGCATACTGGTACCGAAGGCACGAGCATACGGAATAGGTTCCCAGATTGCTCGAAGACATCAACGCAGTACGTTGTCTACGAGACAAGGGTATCGGCAGGAGTGTCCCAGGGAAGTGCGGTACGGCCGCCGTGATTATTTTCTACATACACAAATGATCTGAGGGAAGGGTAAGCAGCCATCAGCGACTGTTTGCTGATAATGCTGTGGTGTGCGGGAATTTGTCATTGCTGAGTGGCTGTAGGAGGTTACAAGACGACTTAGACAAAATTTATAGTTGCTGTAATGAATGATAGCTGGTTCTAGGTGTAGAAAAATTTAAGTGAAAGCAGATGAGTAGGAAAAAAACACAGCATTAGTAGCGGGCCTGACAATCAAGTTGATTAAATATCCAGGCGTAAAGTTGCAAAGAGATACGAAATAGAACGAATATTTACAGATTTTAGTAGGTAAGGCGAGTGGTCGACTTCGGTTTATTGAGAGAATTTTAGGAAAATGTCGTTCATCTGTAGAGGAGACCAAGTATACGACATTAGTGCGACCCATTCTTGAATGCTGCTCGAGTGTTTGGGAGACACCGAAGTAATTCAGACGGCTTTTGAATTTGTTATCGATAGGTTCGAACGTGAAAGTTACGGAGATGCTTAGTGAACTCTAATGGGAATCCTTGTAGGGAAAGCGACGTTCTTTTCGATGAACACTACTGAAAAAATTTAGAGAACCAGCATTTCGAGCTGACTACAGAACGATTTTACAGCCGCGTACCTACATTTCGCTTAAGGACCACATCGGTAAGATACGAGAAATTAGGGCTCGTACTGGCGCTGGTACATACCCTTTTTCTTCCCTTACTCTATTAAGAGAAACGGAAAAGATAATGACTAGTGGTGGTACAAGGTACCCTCTGCCAGGAACCGTACGGAGGCATCCAGATTATGAATGCACATGTAGATTGTGTTTGGTCATATCAACACACACACACACACACACACACACACACACACACACACACACACACACAAAAAAAAACATGGGATGTAACGTAAGAGCCTATCAGAATTAAAGAACGTTGATACTACTCTCCGAAACAATGGAGACAAAATACGATTTGTACTGAGAAAATCGGCTTTAATGGTATCTAGACATCGGGTATGACAACGTGACAGACCGATCACGTGCCTATCTGGTGTTTTCCGTTAACAATAAGTTCATAAGCGCGTGTAATCTTGATATACCACTGCCTTTAATAGCTTTCATTTCGCGCCTGCTACTAATAACTGACAGAATCAAAGACAGCGTCCTTGAGGCATGTAGCAGTAACATTTGCGCGCAGTTTCTCATTCGTCGTTTACATGGTCTCCGGCTACGTAGCCGCGCGAAATAGTTTAACTCGCCTCGTAGCAATGGTCGATGTGACTATCTCCTCATGCTCTGTCAAGTGTTGTCGCATGGCCATCCGCAGTGGCCACCGCACAGCTCCCTTACTAAGCATAGTAACTTCGCTTCAAATAAAGGTGGTGCACACTATCTGATCAAATGTATCTGGACACCTATGCGTATGCGGAGTTACGCGCTAGATGTCGCGAAAGGAAGAAACAGCAGTACAAAAGGTAGCGGGGAGTATTGTGTTGTCAGTAGGGCAGCAGCAACAGCAGAATAGGTCGGTCACGAGAGCTCAGTGACTCCGAAAATGGACTAGTCACTGGATGTCACCTGGGTAACAAATCCATCTGGGACATGTTAACCCTTCTACAGCTACCGAAGATGACTGTCGGTGACGAAACTGTGAAGTGGGAACGCAAAGAAAAAAACTACAGCTAAACAAGACCAGGTGGTGCTCATGTACTGACGGACAGCGGAATGCTAGGAAAAAGTTATAAAAATTAGCGTGGTCAGGCGGGACAACCACAATGAATTCCTTAGTGCTACCAGCAGTCCACCTAGCGCAATGACTGTACATAGGGTGTTAAAAAAATGATAAATGATCGAACAGTTCCCCATACGCCACACTTTTTCTGTAGTCACTGCTACGCTACACTCGAGGTGGTGTCAAAAGGCAGTGCCAATGGACAGAGGATAACTGGAAACTAATGATTCGTCACTATAAATCACGCCACGCACGCTACGCCCTTTGGCAATCAGATGGAAAGATTTAGGTTTGTCGAACGTTAACTGCCATCACATGTAGTGCCAACAGAGACGTATGGAGGAGGAGGAGGAGGAGGAGGAGGAGGAGGAGGAGGTGGTGGTGGTGGTCGTTTTTCTTGGTTGGGGTTTGGTCCCCGTATTGTGCTTAAGAAAACGCTAAATACGGAACGAATATGAACGCATTTAACTGCGTAAGTAGAGGAACTGTTCGGAAGCTTCTTTCTTCTTTCGCTTGTGCCTTTATCCTGCGGTTTTGCAGGGCCATCCCATACCCACCGGAACGGAATTAGTGTACCCCAGCTGTCGGCGTCTTAGTGTAATCCATGGAATAGTATGAATGTGGTCAGAAGTCTGAGTCATGTAACTGAGGCGGGATGTGGGGAGCAGCCCGGTATTCATCTAGGAGCATGTGGAAAACCGCCTAAAAACCACATCCAGGCTCGCCGGCACACCGGCCCTCGACGGTAATCCGCCGGGCGGATTTGATCCGGGCCCGGCGCGTCTACCCGAGACCAGGAAGCAGCGCATCAGCGCTGTCGGCTAACCTGGCGGGTAGGAACTGTTCGGAGGCTATGACTGATTATATCAGCATGAAGTGCACCTGTGATAAATCGGCATCTGCGAGGTAATCGTTTGTGGAAAATAACATTGCTGAAATGGACTGGCCTGTCGAGAGTCCCAGAAAACTATGGAACGCCTTTGGGATACGGTAGAACGGCGTTTTCGCAGGAGACATCAGCGTGCAACATCGATATCTTCTCTGGTTTCCGTTCATCAGGAGGAATAGCCTGCCATTCTTCCGCAGACGTTCTAACACCCCACTGAAAGCGTCTCCAGCAGAGTTCAAGAAGTCATAAAGGCGAAGGACAGACCCACTCAATGTTAATACCAATTAATAGGCGTTCGAATACCTTTGATAAGACAGTTTACTATGTACTCCGCCGCATCCATCACGTCGGTCAGCTGCAGGAACTTTTAGCGTATTCCAAAATTCAGAATGAATTCGACAAGAATCATTTTTGACACACAGAATGGCATTTTGCTTTCAATGTGCATAAATGTATGATGTAATGAGGTTGCGATGAGAAATATTGTTCTAATACTCGAATACAGTACAACCTCCATGTTGCACGACTGTCACGTCCATAAAATATGTAGACTTGACGTTGCGAATTGTCGTGAAATGGAACAAAGAAATAAGGTTACTTGCAAAGAAGCCGGATGGCCGACTATGGTTTATTGGAACAGATCTGGTAAAGTACAGGGCGCCTCTAAAGAGAGATTGCATACAGCGACCTGTTCTGAAGTACTGATCCAGTGTTTGAGATCCACAACAGGTCGGATTATAGGTTGCTAGGCCTGCCACCGGTCAGTTCGTTCAGCACGAGAGTTGTACGGAACTGCTCGCTAAGTTCAGACGAGAAACCTTTTTTCGCAGAAGGCCACTGAAGTTTAGAAACGCAGCATTTGTGACATCCTGCAGAAAGATTCTACTGCCTCCAACGTTTATCTTATTTAAGGGCCGTAAAAGTGAAATGATAAGGAGTAGTAGTAAGCAACCGCTGCCACGCACTGTAAGTAGTTTGCGATGTATTTATTTATTTATTTATTTATTTATTTATTTATTTATAGCTTGGATCATTATTAAACCTTTTAACAAATTTAGAGCAGGTTAATATCCACACATTCATTCAGTCATTTTTATAAAGGTATCGAAAAAGATTCGCTACTTGATTTCAGTCATGTTTTCATTACTACTTTTTCGTCGGCGGTCGCTGAACAGTGCTTGTCGGAAAATCACGCCATGGAGTATGACCGCACGAGGGTTCTGGTACAGACGTCGAGATACTGGGACAGCGTTGTTAGAGAGGCCATCGAAATTCGCACCAATGACGACCTCATAAACCGTGACTGTGGTTATAATCTTAGCAAGGCTTGGGAACCAGCGATTGGGTTAATCAAGAGTAAATCGAGCAAACGTGTAGTTGTGACGACCACGGCGGACAGAGCCATCACACCGACGTCATCTCAGACGTCGTCGCAATCTGTTCCACCGCGCGACCGTGGCGCGGGGCGCTGACGGCGGAGGGAGCGCGCCGCGGGCGGAGGGTATTTAAATCGGCCGCCGCCGCGACCGAACCCAGTTCCCTCTGAGCAGCCATAGCGTACGGATCTCCGTGCCGGCACGTTCACAGGAGCTCAGTCCGTCAGTTCACCTGATGATGGCGACATGTTTGATCGCCGAAATATTGTGCCCGTTGGACACTATAGACCGGCAGCACACCCGTGGATATTTTGATTATCAAATACGCCGGGAGAAACTCAAGAATCACATCATCTCAATTTACCTTGCATGGAGGACGCTTTCAGCGTGATGACGTGCGCAAAGCACATACAATTGTCGCAAGATCACGCCCACCAGTGGTTTTTTAATGCCTGTGTTATGTATATAGGCCAAGCTCGTGAGACGATGACGACTTTCTCTGTAAGTCTATGATATCCACTTAAAAGTGATCTGTTCGTCAAATATCACAATCGTCTGAACACAACTCTCACCATACCGTCAGTAACTACCCTCTTGAGATCTGTGTCGACAGTAACGTGACGAACAAGTTTCCAAATTTAAAACTTCCTGACAGATTAAAACTGTGTACTGCACCGAGAATCGAAATCGAGACCTTTGCTTTTCACGGGCAAGTACACTCTGCCAACTGAGCAACCCAAGCACGACTCAGGTCTCTAATTAACAAAAAGACTTCACGTTGTCACGAAAACTGGAAGGTATTGTCAATCTGACTAATATGTATGAATCACATTTCGAATAATTTAACATTGGTTAAGCATCAATTCGGGAACACAACTCCCAAAATCAGCAAACCACTTTGATGAAGTTCAGCAGGAATTATCTTTATCTGCACCGAAGTTTTCAAATTTCCGTGAAGACGACGTTCGATATGAGACTTGCAAACTTGGCAATTTATAGAAACACACACGGGAGTCTGCGTAGAAAAACAATATATTCTAGAGCAAAATCGAAATATTTGCTAACTGTATTATATGACGAAAGCTAGTTCTCGATTCGTCTAGAAAGAAATAATTGGCTAACTCCTAAATTTTTCCACTTCCGTCACTATTGAAGTCAGGCAACATTTGTGAATAAGCATCCGTGTGCTCATACTTTAGACGGCTTGTTTTTGCCAAATGGCTTTCTCGAAACATCATTTCTGCGTAGTTTTATTCTACTAGCATCACTGCAGTTTGTCATTTCCTCTCTCCCTTCCCAACCCTTTTCAACGTCTCTATGCCAGATGTTTGGTGTCTGTCACTTCGAGTTGTACTGCGAGGGAGAGTCAGTAAGTAAGTCGCAAACTAGGGTAGAGACATCAGAACCGCGTGTACCAGTCTGAAATTTATTTATGTCTTCAACATACTCCCTTTGTAAAATTAAAGCACTTATCCCATCGCTCGACAAAGCATTTTGAGCCTGTAGCATAAAATAATTTTGGCAGCTTTCGCATCTAACTGGATATAGAAAGTTATTTGGTGCCTTACATTGATGCAACCCACAGGACCGATGTGTCCTGGGGATAGCGAAATACCCCTAGACAGGGCGGCCAAGACGCTTTTGTGTTTTTTTCTTTTTTTGTCCTTTGTTGAATCCCTTTATCCAACTGAACAAAAATTTCTACGGAATACAGTTCTAACGATAAACGGGACAAATTTCGTTATTTATGGGGTCTGATAGTACCAGGCTCAAAAAAATCGCGTTGTTCTAGCAGGGTGCACACCCATCTTGGCCTGACAGATCATTATCCCTTGGCCACTGAACACTGTGTATCGGCTACCTTCCACGCGACAAGTACTACCACCTTCTAGATACGTATAGGCGCGAAATTTAAAACGAGATGCCGTATTTTGGCGCTTGCTACTTATTTATTGACTCACACTCGTATTAATTGTAAAAAGATACGAATAATTTAATTTAGAGAAAATGAACTGGGATTTCTCCTTTTCTGCAGCCCTCGGCGCCAATGCTTTCGTTCTATTTGGTCAAAATTAATCAGATATAAGCGGCGTAGTTGATCTGTTTTGGAACATCCTTGCGGATTAGAACTGTGAGAGTGGCCGGGACCTGAAACCAGAACCTTTACTTTTGCAAGCAATTCTGCTGCCGAATAAGATATTTCTTATCAGTGTACTATTGTGTTGAAGCATAATAGTACAACATGCTATACTGTTGTACAAATGCTGGTACACAGCCTAACCATTATCAACGCCATTCTTCACATTGTTTACCTTAAGTAAAGAATTTTTAAAAGGTAACAATATCAGTACACACAAGAAATTTTTTTAAAGCAAATACTTAATTTTAACGTTGACTTGCGCATCATTTACTTAACAAATTTTGAAGTCTGAAATCTGTTGCGAAATTTTGTAGTAATGCAAAAACACTACGGTTTATTATTGTCTTTTGATATAAAACAATGTTTTGCTGAAACATTAAAATTTTTGATTAAGCAATAGTTGAGATAACTAGTCATGCTACTTGTCGTCCTTCGGGCCTTGAAAACTATCCGGGAGCGACTCACGACCCGCCCCCGCACCCTGGGTATCTCACGGGGCTAGCAGTCCTGGAAGGGAGGACATAGCGGAGAAATAGAAACGCCACAGCATACAGCAGGGGTTCCTAACATTTCCTCTGCCGGAATGTTTTGAGTACCCGGGCAGCTTGTTCATTTTGAAGGTTAATATAATTTTTTAAAATTGAGAAACTAGTTTCATTCAGCAATTTCTTCAATTTTAAATCATAACTGATACCATAAAATCATAACGAAATTTTAAAAAAATAATTAGTATTGTGGAAATGTAGAAGAAAAATGCCGTGTTATTAACTTTTTTTTTTTGCGGTTCACTTACTCACTTCGCGCGGAAACTAGTGTTTCGCGAAACAGTTGGGGGAAACCCTGGCCGAGGGGATTGTTTCCAGGTGACTTAAGGAGTGCACAGACTCGCCAAGCGAGTAAAGTCTCGTGTATCGTCTGCCCCAATTGTGAAAACTTTGTTCTGCGTCTTATAGTTTGTATTTTAACTGTGTGTAAGTCGTCTTTTTATGAAGTGGAGACCGCCCACAGTTTGCCCCCAACGAGCGGGGAAAACCAGCTAAAAACCAGTCAGCTTGGCAGGCTAACCGAACCAATGGTCGTTAACACGCCGCGCGGATTCGATTTGGGTCTGGCTCATGCCTTGTCTCGCTAGCTTGAGCGTTACGGTTGAGCTACACGACCAAGTTACCTGTAATTCGTGCCTTGGTGACAGGTCGTAACCCCACTCTTTCGTCTCCCTCTATCACGATTATATGCTGGTACTACTACTGCCGCATCATGTAACGCAATAGTCTCTCCGTGAAGCTAGACTATACATTAAAAAAAAAAAAAAGTTATACACCGATTAGTGTTGAGATTAATGAAACATTTTATTAGACCACTCAAACGTTCAGTCGACAATCAAAGAGCATCACAACCGCTCGCACACGTCAAATTTTGTACAATTACAGTATTTCCTTCAGTCCAAGAGGTCAATGTAACAATTTTTAAAAAATCACTCTTGATAACAATACTACCAATTTACCAATCGTTACAGCGCGGAAGCGCTGTAACAAATGTTTACGAAAAGGCCGCGGGCAACATCGCGGTTGGGGGTGGGGGATTCTTGATGCTCGGTTCCTCGTATTTGAGCTAGGAACACGGAGTAAAAAGTTTTTCTTTGAGTCCGGTCATTCGCATAGCATCTCAAACATCTGTGTTACTGTAGCTATGATACAGTATATTAAGTAAGGCTTGAAAGACGAACCGGAGCTGGTGCAAAACATTTTAATTGAGGTGAAACTAATGCTCACCTAATAGCACCATTTGTGTGTGCACCGTTCCGATTTTAAGTGCAGAAACAGTCACCCTTAAATAACTTCCTTAATGGAGCGAGACTGATCGTTCAAATTTGGTCATCGCTGTATTGTCTGATACTGAGCGAAGATAAGTCTTAATCGTTTGAAAAAGCAAGCATAATTCGGATTTTATGTGGAAAAAAGAACGGTCTTGGTGAGGTTTTTTACGCGCGGCACTTCTATGTTTCAAACTTGTACGAAATAGTTCAAATTTTGTAAAAAGGTAGACAAATGTGATCTATGGTCGTCCTGTTGCTTTTTGAAAGCTTGATGAAGCCACGATATAAGCAACATGGTTCGAAAAACAATAAAAAAATCCCTATACCGGGTCAGTCGTCGCTTGAGTCAATAAAAATCTACATCGGTTGCTAAGCTACGGCGGTCTAATATCAAAATTATAGTAGTATAAGGGTTGGGAACCGGAATGAAAAACTCTCTTAGCATAGCACAAAAGAATGCGAATATGCCCTGGTCTGTCAGGAATGTAAAAAACGGGAACTAGCTTTTCAGTTTATCTGGAAGCTTCAAAGACGTTTGAATCAGAAATATCTTGACATATTCGCGCTTTTTAAACGAGTTAGCCCTATTTCCCCATCGCAGTGAGCGCTTTAAGTTGCAAGGTGTTTGCACACCTGTATCTTGCACTTTATGCATCCTAAACTTTAATGACACGTTGTGTCATACTGCACGACAAGACAAATGCCATGATGAATGACATGATGGCATGTGTTATATGACATTATGTATCAATCTTCACTCGATATGATGATTGTATTACATAACATCGGTACTAATACTATCACCTAAACAAGCGCGAATATGTCACGATGTTTTGACTTAAATGCCATTGAAGCTGCAAGATAAATCGAAAAGCTAGTTCCCTTCTTTCACGCCCGTAACTCTGCCTATCCATCTTTTCTGTGCTATCACAGAACCATTTTTCATTCTGGTAAAGGTATGTCCAAAAGGTTCCAAACAGGAATACCGTAGTCATATTTTGCATATTTGTGAATTTAGAAGATACATTTCAGTCAAGACTGTACCTTACGTAACATTCTGAAATGGTACCAAAACAAAATCTAGGTGACTGTCGCAGATCTAACAACAATGGACGTTATGCAGTGATAACTGATAACGTAATCAAGTTTAAACAGCGAACAGCAACTGGAACATTTACCCTGCGAGGCCCAGTGCATTACGAGACTAAGGCTAACACATCTGCTCCCGCATCAGCAAATGTTATCACAACTTAGCTGCCGGTGAAGTATTACCTGTTTTGCCGTATTTGGTGCCCTTAAAGGACACTTGGCACATCTCTTTCTCGCGTCTACTGCAACCGCTCACGTTACTCAAGCTTTTCCACGCCTCAAAACAACGTTAACGGTTAAAAAGAACTATTCTCTTACATTCTTGGTACATTCCCCGACCCGTATGTCACAAAATAAATACTATAATAGTAAATACACCATAATCCACAAAGAGGGAACCTACACCGCTAAATAATTATCCTACAAAGAAATAAAGGGGACAGCTGGCGAATGATCGATGCATTTCAAATAGGTACTACGGAAGATTTGACTGTCTTTATTAGCCAATATTTTAACGTTAGGTATGTATGAAGCTAACTTTGGGCTTTTTCGCCAGTTTGTGCGCACGTTATAGCACTTGCTTTTACCTCACATACCCTAACAGTAAGCCTCTTGGCCTAATTTGTGGATATATTACGTAGGACATTCTACGTAATACTGTTCAAAGGAAACAGAGGCGGTATAACAACCGTACGAAACCATCTTGCCGATCCATCGGCGAGCAGTTTTCTTCTTTTTTTCTTCAAGATATCTTTATTGGTACTCGCTGCGCTCCTTTTCGATGCTTAACCGTACAAAATTAAGATTGGCTATGAGTGATACAAAAGGAATTCAGAGGATAGGGGCCTCTAACTGGCGTGACTATTGTCCCAATGGATTTGTCACATCAGAACAAGGCCGATTTATCTTTACAAGGAAGTTCCATCAACTGATAAACAAGTACCAATCGGCTGCTGCTGTACTGTTCATCTGATCTTGCGCGTTGCCTTGAGTCGCAAACAAACAAATTCAGTTCCTGTTTTTCTCTAAAACGACGTCGCGAACGATTGCTTTCAGCACTCAAATCACGCGCTCCTCTGCTTTTCCGAATTTCCCATCAGTAAATGCTGATGTTCTTTTTTGAAGCAGTTTTCTGATAAACACTATTTGGTTAATTTCGATCTGTCTGCTGATGGGCCCTGTCGATTGAAACCTAGGGCCACCGTATAACATTTAGAAAATGTCAACAACTGCAACGTGGTAATCAGTCTGCTGACTACGTTTCTGATGCCGTCGACAACACAGTACTGTAACTGTTGCCATCGTTACGTCAGCGACCTGTTTTGTAGGGGGCGTGTATTTTCACAGTTTTTAAATTTCTGCGCAGTAGACAATATCTCCTTAATATCATTGCCGAAGGAACTTGTCGGTGCTCACTGAACATCTGCCGAAGAATTTGGCACATCTCGACAATGACATTTATCAAACAGATTATCTTTTTATTGCATTAGTTTTCTTCACTTTAAATCAATGTGGTGCAGCTATTGAATCTGTCGCTACCGTAGCAACTTTCAAGACAAGATGAGAAGATCACTTGTTTCAGTTCAGTCACTGCAGTTTACAGCTTTACAATTAAGATCGGAAGCCCTACGGGCAGCTAGGGCTTTACACTGTTGCAGTGATTACATTGGTCTGTAAATAAACACTCCAAGAAAAGAAAGTGACGCCCCGCGAAGGAATTATCCGAATGCGACGGAAATCTGTAAGTGTTATGTACATGTACAGAAAAACAAATGATTACATTTTCAGAAAGATTGGATGATTAATTAAAGGGAAACAGCTGCACAAATTAAGCAAGTCAATAATGCTTTATACCACATGCGGCCCTTATGCAAACTTATTCAGCTTGGCATAGAGACAGTTGTTTAATGTCTTCATGAAGCATACCGTGACAAATTTTGTGAAACTGGCCCCGAACGTATTGTAGGACCCTGCCCATAATGCTCCAAATGTACCCAATTACGAAGAGATTTGCCGACCCCACAAGCCGAAGTAGGGTTTGGCAAGCACGAAGACAGGCAGCAGAAACTCTAGCCGTGTGCGGGTGGGGCATTATCTTGCTCAAATGTAAGCCCAGGATGGTTTGCCATGAAAGGCAACAAAACGGCATGTAGATTATCGTCACGCACAGTTGTGTTGTAAGGGTGCCCCAGATGACAACCAAATGGGGTCCTGCTATGAAAACAGACCCTCACTCCTGACTGGCGGCCGTATGGAGGGCCATTGTCAGGTTGGCATCCACAACTGTCCGGGGAATGTCCAGACACGTGTTCGGCCTGGAGGCTAATTGACTGTACCAGAATTGTCTTCAGTGAAGTTTCCGCTTCTAGTTGAGCACCGATGACAAGCGACAGTGTGTCTGGAGGATGATTATTATTATTATTATTATTATTATTATTATTATTATTATTATTATTATTATTATTATTATTATTATTATTATTATTGGATTGTGGGGCGCTCAGCTGCGCGGTTATCAGCGCCCGTACAAATTCCCAACCTTTCCTCAGCCCAATCTTGCCACGTGCATGAATGATGATGAAATGATGAGGTCAACACAAACACCCAGTCATCTCGAGGCAGGTGAAAATCCCTGACCCCGGGAATCGAACCCGGGACCCCGTGCTCGGGAAGCGAGAACGCGACCGCCGAGACCACGAGCTGCGGACCAGCGTGTCTCGAGACGCCCCATACATCGGCGGGATCCCACCCTGATTTTCGCCCGCCATACGGCTCCACAACCAGGAATGATGGTCTGTGGTGACACTTCATTTCATAGTAGAACCCTTTGGTTGTCATCCGCGACATCCTTAAAGCACAGCGGTACCTGACTATATTCTACGCCCTGTATTATTGCCTTTCATGGCAAGTCATCCTGGGTTTACACTTGAGCAAGACCACGCTCGCCCAGACGCAGTGATAGTTTCTACTGGTTGTCTTCGTGCTTACCAAACCCTACCTTGGCCAGCATGGTCGCCGGATCGCTCCCAAACTAAGAACGTCTGGAGCATTATGGACAGTGTCCAGCAACCAGCAGTGTCCAAAATTTAGCGCGATATCCCTCAGAGAGAATCAAAAAAATGGCTCTGAGCACTATGCGACTTAACTTCTGAGGTCATCAGTCGCCTAGAACTTAGAACTAATTAAACCTAACCTAAGGACATCACACACATCCATGCCAGAGGCAGGATTCGAACCTGCGACCGTAGCGGTCGCTCGGTTCCAGACTGTAGCGCCTAGAACCGCACGGCCACACCGGCCGGCAGAGGGAATCCAACCACTATCAATCAATGACAAGCTGAATAGCTGTTTACACAAGAGCCAGAGGTGGACCATCGCGTTACTGACTTGCTCAATTTGTGAAATATATATATATCTAATAAATCATCCATTTTTTGTAAAATTTTCATCATTTGTTCGAATGTACATGTACGTCAAATCAAACAATTTCCGTCCCCTTCCCATAATTCTTTAGTGATGCGTCTTTTTTTGTCTTAATGTATAGCGCAAGTAAGAATTCTAATTGTCTACAATGTATTCTCTT
The DNA here is from genome assembly GCF_021461385.2 of Schistocerca piceifrons. Classification (NCBI taxonomy): domain Eukaryota; kingdom Metazoa; phylum Arthropoda; class Insecta; order Orthoptera; family Acrididae; genus Schistocerca; species Schistocerca piceifrons. The sequence continues at coordinate 540,347,639 of NC_060138.1, forward strand.
TTAATTCCACAGCAAGGGAGCTCTGAGGAAACCAGAGAGAGTTCTGTAATTCACTATGTCATTGTGGAACCCGAATTGTAACTGATTTCAGCTGGCTGTAACGTACGTCGATTTTTCTAAATTTTAGATACTATTTATTTCCTGTGCCTCCAATTTTCAAGCTGCAGATCCGTTATCAGAGTGAGCTGTTACAGGAACATTACTTGGATAAAGTGCAGTTACACGCTGTGGTCGTGGTGTCTGTGCTGTCTCGCGGACTCCATGGCAAAGCCGCTCTGATAATGTACGACCACAGTGTCTAGCTGTACTTGGTCCAGATAATTTTCCTGTAACACCTCCATCTGACGACCCTGTAGTGACTTGAAAACTAGTTAACGGCACAGAGAAAAAAATACTATTCAAAATTTTAAAAACACAACTAGTTGCATATTATACAAAAATAAATCGCCACAGGCGAATAGTGCACGATTTGCATGTCTCATACTTTGTTTTCATATAAATGGTTCAAAGTATCTGCCAGGTGACACTGCACTGCATTCCCAGTGGCTCAAGTAATCGGAAAAGCAACAGTTTTTGCTATGAAAACTGTTACAGTCTTTCATATATCCACAGTTGGTTTTTCTACTTTAACTGCTCTTACCGTATTAAGCTATTCCAGAGTGGTTACTCCAGCTTGGGGAAAAACTATGAGAATTCCAGGTGTGGGGAGCAATATGGCTTCATAAGAAGTCCCAGATAAACTGACGATGAGGGAGCGCGTCGGGCGAGCATCTCACAATAACGACGTCTGTTTCCTCTTGGTTGACATACTCTGGCCATAAGCACTAGTTTGATCGCAGTTTTTAAAACATCGATAATTTACGTGGAATAATATTCATATACACTCCTGGAAATGGAAAAAAGAACACATTGACACCGGTGTGTCAGACCCACCATACTTGCTCCGGACACTGCGAGAGGGCTGTACAAGCAATGATCACACGCACGGCACAGCGGACACACCAGGAACCGCGGTGTTGGCCGTCGAATGGCGCTAGCTGCGCAGCATTTGTGCACCGCCGCCGTCAGTGTCAGCCAGTTTGCCGTGGCATACGGGGCTCCATCGCAGTCTTTAACACTGGTAGCATGCCGCGACAGCGTGGACGTGAACCGTATGTGCAGTTGACGGACTTTGAGCGAGGGCGTATAGTGGGCATGCGGGAGGCCGGGTGGACGTACCGCCGAATTGCTCAACACGTGGGGCGTGAGGTCTCCACAGTACATCGATGTTGTCGCCAGTGGTCGGCGGAAGGTGCACGTGCCCGTCGACCTGGGACCGGACCGCAGCGACGCACGGATGCACGCCAAGACCGTAGGATCCTACGCAGTGCCGTAGGGGACCGCACCGCCACTTCCCAGCAAATTAGGGACACTGTTGCTCCTGGGGTATCGGCGAGGACCATTCGCAACCGTCTCCATGAAGCTGGGCTACGGTCCCGCACACCGTTAGGCCGTCTTCCGCTCACGCCCCAACATCGTGCAGCCCGCCTCCAGTGGTGTCGCGACAGGCGTGAATGGAGGGACGAATGGAGACGTGTCGTCTTCAGCGATGAGTGTCGCTTCTGCCTTGGTGCCAATGATGGTCGTATGCGTGTTTGGCGCCGTGCAGGTGAGCGCCACAATCAGGACTGCATACGACCGAGGCACACAGGGCCAACACCCGGCATCATGGTGTGGGGAGCGATCTCCTACACTGGCCGTACACCACTGGTGATCGTCGAGGGGACACTGAATAGTGCACGGTACATCCAAACCGTCATCGAACCCATCGTTCTACCATTCCTAGACCGGCAAGGGAACTTGCTGTTCCAACAGGACAATGCACGTCCGCATGTATCCCGTGCCACCCAACGTGCTCTAGAAGGTGTAAGTCAACTACCCTGGCCAGCAAGATCTCCGGATCTGTCCCCCATTGAGCATGTTTGGGACTGAATGAAGCGTCGTCTCACGCGGTCTGCACGTCCAGCACGAACGCTGGTCCAACTGAGGCGCCAGGTGGAAATGGCATGGCAAGCCGTTCCACAGGACTACATCCAGCATCTCTACGATCGTCTCCATGGGAGAATAGCAGCCTGCATTGCTGCGAAAGGTGGATATACACTGTACTAGTGCCGACATTGTGCATGCTCTGTTGCCTGTGTCTATGTGCCTGTGGTTCTGTCAGTGTGATCATGTGATGTATCTGACCCCAGGAATGTGTCAATAAAGTTTCCCCTTCCTGGGACAATGAATTCACGGTGTTCTTATTTCAATTTCCAGGAGTGTAATTAGCACACTTTGAAATACTACGAGGGTCACTCCAAAAGAAATGCACACTGTTTTTGTAAAAATACAGTTTTCATTCTGCATGTGTGAAAGTTTTACAGTGTGTAGATACATCCTTCCCGCTTGTTTTCAAACTTACTTCAACCTGTTCCCGTGAGTGGCACCGTCACAGCATGTCTTCAAGATGGCTGCTACACTTGACATTCGTCAGAAGCAACGTGCTGTCAAAGAATTCCTGTGCTGTGAAAACGAGACAGTGGGAAACATCCACAAGAGGGTTGAAAAAGGTGTATGGAATGCTGCTGTCGATCGTCGCATTAGTCGGTGGGCAAGCAGGTTACGTGATGAAAGCGGGCACGGCAATATTGAGGATTGTCCTCGCAGCGGCAGGCCTCGTATTGCACACACTCCAGACTGCGCAGAGTGTTAACGAACTGGCAACTGCTGACAGACACATCACAGTGAACGAATTGTTACGCTACGTTGGTATAGGGGAAGGAAGTGTTTGCAGAATACTGAAAGTGTTGGCGTTAAAAAAAGTTTGCGCCAGGTGGGTTTCCAGGATGTTGACAGTGGCTCACAAAGAAACAAGAAAAACGGTATGCAGCGAACTTTTGGAACAGTTCGAGAATGGTGGAGATGAATTTCTTGGAAGAATTGTGACAGGTGATGAAACATGGCCCCATCATTTTTCACCAGAGACTAAGAGGCAATCAATGGAGTGGCATCATGCAAATTCACCCAAGAAAAAAAAAAAATAAATTCAAAACCACACCTTCTGCTGGAAAAGTCATGGCTACAGTGTTTTTAGATTCCGAAGGACTCTTGCTTGTGGACATCATGCCAAGTGGAACCACCATAAATTCTGATGCATATGTGACGACACTGAAGAAACTTCAAGCTCGACTGAGTCGTGTTCGACCACATCAGCAAAAGCAGGATGTTTTGCTGTTGCACGACAATGCACGGCCACATGTCAGTCAAAAAACCATGGAAGCGATCACAAAACTCGGATGGACAACACTGAAACACCCGCCTTACAGTCTTGACCTTTTGCTCCATGTGACTATCATCTCTTTGGGAAATTGAAAGACTCTTCGTGGAACGAGGTTTGAAGATGACGACTCCCTTGTGAACGCTTCCAAACAGTGGCTCCAGCAGGCTGGTCCAGAATTTTACCATGCGGGTATACAGGCACTGGTTCCAAGATGGCGTAAGGCAGTTGAGAGGGATGGAAATTATGAGCAGAAACGAAAATATTGCTCCTAAAGGATGTATCTACACAATGTAAAACTTTCAAACATGTGGGTGGATTTTAAAAAAATATAGTGTGAATTTCTTTTGGTGTGACCCTCGTAGGTATTTTAGAATTTGTGATTTACAAAACTCAATAAAATTAAATTCCATTACTAGTTAAGGACACAGAATTCACTGGAATTTTATGAAATTCCAGAAATTTCCCGAGATTTCCCTAATTATTCCAGGTATAAAGCAATTCCCCGAGAATTCCAGGTATCTCAAAAGAACCGCCACCCAGTATTCAGACACGACCAGCACCTCTCTCCTGGCTACAGAGTCTCTTCTCTCCTGCTTTCCAGACTCCACAAAAGCTCTTCTGTGTACGTAGTGGGACCACCGCTCCTGAAGTAAAGGATTTCGTGGAGAAAACCCCTATGCTGTAGCCTAGCCATTTTTTCGTGATATCTTTCCTTCCAGGAAAGTTAATACAGTCAGGTATGCAATATAGGTGAAGCTGTGAGTGTAGGTCGTAAGCTGTGCTTGGCTAGCTCAGTCCGGTAACAGCATTGTCAGCGGAAGCCAAGGTTGCCGTTTCAGGCCATAGTCGGCTACACAGTTTTATTCTGCCGTTTACTTTCAATTCTAGATTATTCTGCCGAAAGCCGCTGGATGCGATGGTCTTCTATTGTGTCACAACGTCTTGCGCATCTAACTGACACAATCTCACCTTCACCGTTAACACTTTTCTAACCCTCAACACAAAATCAGTTTGGACAACTAAATGCTGTTTTTTTTTTTCTTTTACTCTTCCTGTATTAGCCTTTCTTTATCTCCACCTACGTGACTTGTCTGCAATTCGCACGTAAGTGTTCGGCAGAGGGTTTATCGGACCATTTCAAGCTATTGCTCTACTGCTCCACATTCTACCAGCACGTAGGATAAACGAAAACTTCAATCTTTCCGTGAGATCTCTGATTTCCCTTTTTTTTTATTACGATGGTCATTTTTCCCTATGTAACCGGCATTCAACAAAATATTTTCGCATTCGGAGGGGAAAGTGTGTTTGAAATTTCTTGGAAAGATCTCGCTGCAACGAGAGACGCCTTTGTTCCAATGATTGCTGCCCCAAGTCGCGTGTCATATCCGTGACACACACACACACACACACACACACACACACACACACACACACACACACCTATTTCGCAGTGACACAAAACGAATTCCTCTTCTTTTAACAATTTTGATGTCCCCGTCAATCATATCTGGTAAGAATCGCATACTGCGCAGCAATACTCCTGAAGAGGACGAGCTAGTGTAGTGCATGCAGTCTCTTTATTAGATTGGTTGCATCTCCTGAGTGTTTTGCCATAAAAGGTAGTCTTTGGTTCCCCTTCCCCACAACGTTTTCTACGTCATGTTCCTAATTCAAGTTATTGGTAACTGTAATCCCTAGGTATTTACTAGAACTGACAGTTTTTAGATTTGTGCGATTTATAGCGTAACAGAAATTTAAGGACTCCTTTTAGTATTCATGTGGATCTCACTTTTTTTTTGGGTCAAGTGTCACTTTTCGCACTATACAGATATCTTGTCTAAATCATTTTGTAATTGGTTTTGATCTGATGATGACTTAGACAGCAAATGGCAGCATCATCTGCAAATCTCCTAATCCGCTTATACACACTAGAAACAGGAGAGGATCTTTAACATTTCATTGGGGAACGCCAGATATAAATTCTGTTTTACTCGATGGCCTCAGTCACTTACTATGAACTACGAAATTTCGAATTCAGTCCGACAAATACGATGATACTCCACAGGCCCGCAACTTGATTAAAACCCAATTTCAGTTGGATTCTGTTACAAGAAATCGAAAACATTGCTATACTGTAATGTATAATTCTAATTTAAGGCCCGCAACTACAGCTCAGCTCATGGCTATTTTGGCAATATCAAAATCAACGTCGCTTCTTATTCCACGTACATGATTTAGTGTCCCTACACATGGAATGCTAATTACAGTTCTTTCGAACATGGTAGCTTTTTGTCTCTCCTTCTACCTTCCAGTTTTCTACGCTTGCATGGATTAGCATGGTTCTAGCAGGACAACAGCGCAGCTGTGTCACGTTCCCAAAACACCAGAAAGTCGCTGTGCATTATTGTGTAAATTTCCTACTGTCGGCACTACTATTTCACATTCAAATCTTTCAATCTCAGCCGCCGTGTTACCAGGCTCTTTCGTGAAGGTAGGGGTATTCTGTGACAAGGAACCTCGTACGAAGAACATGTGCGTCACGAAGGCAAAAATATGCGCTTATCAGCGAGAGACAATGGGACTCAACGCCGTTTCTGCATTGAGTGGCTTTCCGGCACGGACTTTGGGTTGGGAGGGACCAGTAAGCGGTACTGATTTCAACGGCCGCTCGCGTGACACTGCAGGGCTCTTACATTCCTACTGACGTGGCTCTACACAGTATTATCTAAAAAGCATCAGTCTCTGCTATGCTTACCTAACTTCATAGTTCGAGTTTTTGATTATGGTAGAAAACATCTTCGCGAAGGCAACCGGCACGCAGAGGTGTGATTCGCATTTTCTTCTTTCGAACTTGCTGTGGAAGCAGGAAATGTTATGCAGAATAGAGATCTTCTGATGGTATTTTACGGACCCCTATTTACAATACGCTGCTCTTGCCTGATCAGACCTCTTCTCTAGTGCCTCGATCTAGTGGCTAAAAAACACAAAGTAATGCACCTCGCCATCAGACACTTATCGAAGCGAGGTCGCACTATTAGCTTGTGTGTGAAATGCACATTCAGAAAAATTTGTATTTTAGCGGGAACTGTTTGTAAGCAATGTTTTACGATGTTACCAAATACACCTCAAACACGTACCAATGGCAGATTTGTACTTTTTAAAAGTTGTCTAATAGTTAGCATAGCTGGCTACTAAAGTGAAGGCCCCGTGTTCAGTTCCCAGTAACCACGTCAGATATTACTATGGTGGAAAGGCGTGGAACGGGGCCCACTCAATGAGAAGCCACTTAATAAAATAACCAGTGGAACTAAGCCGCCGAAGGGGTGTCAAAGGCAGTACATGACATGTATTTAGTTAATTGGCCGATTTGACTAGTTTCTATGTGGAAAGCTTCGCCAAATATTTTCATAGCTGCTTAGTGATAAATGCAGCTAGCTCGCGCGAAAAGTTGTTTTATTGGCAGAATGCTTGATCAAAAGGAAGCTGGCTTTGGTATGATGCCAAGACAGTAGCTATGGCAGAGAGAATGTGACCGATACATTGACCAGGGTAGAGATGATGAGAGAAGCATTTATCGGCATAAAGATTAATTTCCCAAGTAAAGTAAAGAAGTGTGATAGGTAACACGAAGATAAGATAAAAGCCAAGTATTCTCAGAAACTACATCATGTTCTGCCCCGCAAAACAATTTACCGGCAGTCAGAAGCGATAATGTAGCAGAAGGCGGACAGCTTTTAAAGACTCTGAACGAGCAGCCATATTTGTTAGGAATGTAGATTGCGAAATTACTTTCCTCCTGACATTGTCTTCTCAGTTCGAAAGTTCAGACCAAGGCCACGGTATCACGTAACTAGAGACGAGACAGCACAAAAACCATAATCACTCACTGGGCATATTTAAATGGATCCTTCGCGAACAATGCCACTTCCCGTTTCATTATTTAACAATTTTACATGACGATTGTTACAAGAAGGCCGATTATTATTTTCGGAACTCAGCTGCATCAACGGCATCTTCACCAAGGTTATAGCTGGAAGGAGGGAAGGCAGGCAGGAGGGAAGGAAGGAAGGCAGGCAGGAGGGAAGGAAGGAAGGAAGGCAGGCAGGAGGGAAGGAAGGAAGGAAGGCAGGCAGGAGGGAAGGAAGGAAGGCAGGCAGGCAGGAGGGAAGGAAGGAAGGCAGGCAGGCAGGAGGGAAGGAAGGAAGGCAGGCAGGAGGGAGGGAAGGAAGGCAGGCAGGAGGAGGGAAGGAAGGAAGGCAGGCAGGAGGAGGGAAGGAAGGAAGGCAGGCAGGAGGGAAGGAAGGAAGGCAGGCAGGAGGGAAGGAAGGAAGGCAGGCAGGAGGGAAGGAAGGAAGGAAGGCAGGCAGGAGGGAAGGAAGGAAGGAAGGCAGGCAGGAGGGAAGGAAGGAAGTCAGGCAGGAGGGAAGGAAGGAAGTCAGGCAGGAGGGAAGGAAGGAAGTCAGGCAGGAGGGAAGGAAGGAAGGCAGGCAGGAGGGAAGGAAGGAAGGCAGGCAGGAGGGAAGGAAGGAAGGCAGGCAGGAGGGAAGGAAGGAAGTCAGGCAGGAGGGAAGGAAGGAAGGCAGGCAGGAGGGAAGGAAGGAAGGCAGGCAGGAGGGAAGGAAGGAAGGCAGGCAGGAGGGAAGGAAGGAAGGCAGGCAGGAGGGAAGGAAGGAAGGCAGGCAGGAGGGAAGGAAGGAAGGCAGGCAGGAGGGAAGGAAGGAAGGCAGGCAGGAGGGAAGGAAGGCAGGCAGGAGGGAAGGAAGGCAGGCAGGAGGGAAGGAAGGCAGGCAGGAGGGAAGGAAGGCAGGCAGGAGGGAAGGAAGGCAGGCAGGAGGGAAGGAAGGCAGGCAGGAGGGAAGGAAGGCAGGAGGGAAGGAAGGCAGGAGGGAAGGAAGGCAGGAGGGAAGGAAGGCAGGAGGGAAGGAAGGCAGGAGGGAAGGAAGGAACAAAGAAATGAGGATTAGGTTTTAACGTACCATCGAATACGAGATCATTAGACAAGGAGCACAAGCTCTGACTGAGAAAAGATGAGAAAGGAAATCGGCCATGCCAGTTTCAACGAAGACATACTAGCATTCATCGATTTAAGAAGACCACAAAAAACAAATGTGGATGGCCGCAAGAGGGCTAGAGCCGAAGCCGTCCTCAGTGTGAATCCGGAGTATTCTCACTACGCCAGCCCTACCTCGCGCGGTGTTACATATTGAGACGACAGAAATGCGAGATGAAAATTACGCTACCACTTCACAAACGCTTGAAAACATTAGTAGAACTTATGGTGAGTATACCTCAAGAACGTAAGGCTTTTAGAGATTGAAGGGGGCCATTGAAACGGAGTGATCGAATGGCATTAGTGGTCGGGAGACCGTGTCTGGAGTTGTTCAGCCACCTGGTGCAATATTTCTGTTGGGTTGCTTGCCCGTCCTTGTAACTAAGATGGGGTGAAATGATTAGGATAATACAAACATCAGTTTCCGAGCGAAGAAAGTCTTAGACCTGGCCGGGAATCGAGCCCTGGGCCTCGAGATCTAGAACATCTGTGCTAACCACTTTTTCCCATCTGTTTCATTATCGTTTTCATTCTGCAGTTCTGGGCGGACGTTACATGACACCTCTGAGGTTCTTAACAAGGGAACCTCCTTATCGCACTGCCTCAGGTTTAGTGGTAAGATAGCCCAGTGGATAGCCTGTAAAAAGCTGAACGCAGATCAAGCATAAACAAAGGAAGAAGGTGTAATGAACGGTGTTGAACTGCGAAGCCGGCGAGTCGGGTTCTAAGCTCCCTAGAGCTATTTATTTATTTATTTATTTATTTTGCAGAACTTAATGAACTGTTCGTCCGTTCACTGAAATGTTTGTTCTCTTTCTGCAGGCTTGGTAGTTGTTATACTGTACGTTGGTTATAGAATACAGTATATGCCATGTGGCAAGCCGCGCGGAGTGACCGCGCGATTTGAGGCATCGTGTCACAGACTGCCCCCATAAGTTAGTTTAAGTAGTGTGTAAGACTAGGGACTGTGTGTAAGTATAGGGACCGATGACCTAAACAGTTTGGTCCTTTAGGAATTCATACACATCTGAACATTCATGCGGCAAGAATACATTACCGTCTCAAGTAAATGTGATCAATAGCGAAAGCAGGCGAGATACCACATAGACGTCTCACAGAAATGAAAACAATAAACTGATGTGAACTATGTTACAGCAAAGTAATTTACGAGTAAAAACTTCCAAAACGGAACGCAACTTCAAAAACGTTAAGAGACATGTGTTTTACGCAGCACAGAGAAACTGTGATTGTGAAATTCATTTGTTGCAGCTTATGCGACAAACCAATATGTTTTCATCATTTCTTTAGGAGTGATCACATTCATACCAACAACTAAATCGAACAAGGAGGCATATGTCACGCACTCACCAAGCGTACAAATTAGGTCCTATCATGTGACACGTGTACTGTCTCTAATGACATGTATGACACACCAGACGTGTTTTATGGTGGAAGATTCAGTTGAATTGTCGCTCTGTCATCAAAGATTTGCGATTCCCATTCGAAAGCCACTTCCTTTCGGCTACTAATAGAGTAGTTGTGCATAACGTCCTTTCATTATAGGTCCATTCCTTACACCTCGCTGTCGCAAACCGACGTTACATCACGACACACACACACACACACACACACACACACACACACACACACACACACTTGTATATACCGAACAGCAAAAAATATAAAAAATATAAATAAATAAAATAAAAAGATGGCACGAGCGAGCTTCGAACACGGCTCACCCGCTTTGCAGTCCACCACTAACCATGACGACGTCGCTTCTCTTCTATGCTCAATATTGCATTTGTTAAACTTGGACCGTTCGCTGTTTCTATTTTTTTTTCACAGTTCATCTTTTTCCTGTTTTCATGCTTTATCTGTGTTCAGTTTTTGACGGGCTGTCCATTGGGTCTTCTTACCACAACACCTTTGGTGGGCTCTTATTTTTTTATTACAGAGGGTGTCCAGTCCCCTGACCCAACACGATGAAGTACCGGGTCATCAACCACTAGAGCACGAACTGCGGGCAAGGGCTGCAAAGATAGCTGAGGTGGAATCCACACCATCTTCCTTACAGAGACTACTGCCAACAGTACAGTCGCAACTATGCGTACGGACATTGTGCGACCATTAGGGGTAATTTGTAAAAATCTGGACACCTCGTTAGGTAGTGTGTATACAGTTTTCAAGGCTCATGTTAACATGTCGTGAAAATGTGTGCTTTGTTTCCCAGACTACTGAACACTACTCGAAAGGGAAACGAAATTTATGTTCCTAATTTCCAGAGCGAATCTTCTACTGGGCCGAGTGCGCGCAGTTTTGAGACTCCTGGTAGATTAAAACTGTGTGCCAGACTGGGACTGGAACCCGGAACCTTGCTATTTCCCTGGCAGTATACTTAGCGACTGACCTTTCCACATAGAACTCTCAACACACGCTCACAGCTTCACTTCTGCCACTACCCCTCTCCTATTTTCCGAACTTCACAGCTGTTGTCCTGCGCATCTTATGGGACTAGACTCCTGAGAAAAACGAGAGTTTTGCAGAGAAACGGCTCTGACGTTAGCAACTTCTGCAAACCGTACGTGCCGAATTAATGGATTCATTGGCAGTAATCTACGATCATGGGTTACTTGTTAAAGTACATTTATGTCAACACCCACATCTGACCTCCGCAAGCCACCTGACAATAAGTGCCGGAGATTACCTCTGGTTCCACTAACTGATCATCTCTTCCCTGTTCTATTTCCGAATGGCGTGAGTGAAGGATGATTGCCGGCAGACCTTTATATGAGCTGCAATTTTTCGAATTTTCGTTGAGGTCATTTCGCAAGACGTACGTTGGAGGAAGTAGCGAAATGATAACCGTGCACAACGTGGCTCCACAGGATAGACTGGTTGCGTTTAATAAAAATGTGTTCTTCACCGTCTTATGGTAGACTAAACGCAAAAATCAGGGAATGAGTGTCAGCAAACTGAAGTTTTATCGTGATTATGTAAATCATCGAACAGTTTAATGTCAATCTTTCTGCTAAGGAACGACATTTCCATTTCCCCGAATACCATACAGCATCCCCCCCCCCCCCCCCCCCCGGGCTCTGACTGTTTCGACCAACCAGTCAATCAATCAAGAAGTTCGTGAGTGTTTTCGAGAACGACAGTTCTCGAACCTAAATGAGAAGTGAGAGCTTCAGGTAAGATTTAGACACTCGCGTAAAAACTGCTGTTAACCTCTCTTCTGAAAGTAGATGAGGCCAGTACATGTGGTTTTATGGTAACTACATTGAAAGAGCACAGATAAACTGATGTATTTGCATTCGTAGTTACGTTTTTCCGGCACTGGACTCACCCTTATTTACTAACCTTAGAATTACAGAAGAAAAAAGAATAAAAAGGAAGTCTACGCAACAGTGTCTCCGTTTCCAACAAGCTTTAGCGGAAGAGGGAGTTATCCAGTGATTTCACATTATTATTATTCACAGAACTATTGTCTACTTCCCTGCCTGCCTAGTGCTGTGAGCATCTTAACTGGATTACTTCGTGTGTACGTTCTTAATCGCTTCCCAGTAAAAAAATCCTAAGTAGCTAAATGGCTGTAGTGGATCGTGAAATCTAATAGCAAAGCTTTTTTTTCTTTTAAAAAATAACATCACTTCCGCAGTGTACTGACTGACACATGGCAAACCTATAAAACAAAGGATAAAGAACACTGAATCCGAGTTGTAGCGCAGTGCTGCTATCTTTTTACTACCGTTCTCTCGGCTTCGGAAAATGTGTCGCGTCTAAAGGAAAGCTTGACACCAAAGCGCCTGAGCTCATACCAACGACTCTATATATATATATATATATATATATATATGTGTGTGTGTGAAATCTTACGGGACTTAACTGCTAAGGTCACAGTCCCTAAGCTTACACACTACTTAACCTAAATTATCCTAAGGACACACACACACACACACACACACACACACACACACACACACACACACACACACACCATGCCCGAGAGAGGACTCTAACCTCCGCCGGGGCATGACTGCAGCGCCTGAGACCGCTCGGCTAATCCCGTGCGGCGACAATATTTGTCGTGGCGTATTAGTGCGCGTATCAGTATTCGACTGTGACCTGTGTCATTGTACTGCGACAAGTTTCAACAACAGCTATGAGCGTAGTGGCAGCACAGACATATCGGCAAACTAAAGTTTCATCATGGTGGTGTGAAACATCAAATGGCCAAATGCCATAATCTTTCTGCTAAAGAAAGCTATCTCACCCTCGCAAAATACCAATACAACATCCTCCTCGCCCCGTGCTACTTTGACTGATTCGACCAACAAAGAAGTACGAGAGTTAGTTCATCTCTTAAACGATTAGTAACAGCTTCAGAGAAGCTTTTGACACGCAAGTAAAAACTGCTGTCAAGCTCTCTTCTGAAAGTAGAGGTAGATATGTTTTCATGGTAATTATACTGGAAGGCTGCAGACACAAATTGAAGTCTGTTTTCGTAATAAAGTTTTCGCAGTACCAGACTCATTCCTTATTGACTAACCTCAGTATTACAGCCGTATCTCCGTGCCCAACTTGCTTTAGCCGAAGAGAGATTTATCCAGTGGCTTCACATTATTTACAGAGCTATTCCTTACTCGATCCACAGTAAAAAATCCTAAGTAGCTGAGAAAGATAGCTTTAGTGGATGGCGAAATCTAACAGTAAACGTTTTATTTTCTTTTAAAACGGGAACAATACTTCCACAGCGTGCTGACCTTGGCACTTAGCATTCTGAAATACTACCGACTGTACTTCCGTTCCATAAAACACAGCTATATTCGTGAACCTTAACAGGTATCTTGATTTCCTGCCGTCACGGAAACGAAAAAACAGTACCATAAGTGAAGTGAGAGATTACTGGCTATTGGACTCCGAAGAGACATATTCGCGCGCGCCGGTGCGCAGATAAGCTTAAAACGAGAAACAACATCAAACGGCCTTCAGTCGACAAAGCTTGTGAAAATAACCTACTTTCGTGTGGTGTGGGTTGAGAGAAGTTATCGATCATACTGTCATCGTTAGGCCACACTTCCTAAGCTTTGTAAACGAATATCAGTGTTTTTAAGTAGAATAAATAATCACGTTGGCAGGCAGAAATTCGAAACCTCCATCGTACCCTTAACGGTACATAAACACATTGTTTGCGCCCATAGTGTTATCATGACTGTCCCACCTCAATTTCACATTCTTCTCGTAGTGTAACTAATTAAACCTCCAGTATAAGAATTCTAAGGGCATTGTTCTCAAAGTCAAACGCTGGCCTGTAAACTATTTCTGATTACACGATACCAAACACTATAACCCTTTGTCTGTGTAGGTTATTTCGAAAGTTCACTTCCTTCTTTTACTGAGTTTCGTTATCCACAAATCCTGGTAACTGTAGTTGTATTCGGAATATGCAAGTTCCTTACTGATTGGCGCAACCCTCCCCCAAAGAGGTTATCATGTATTCTCTCCACCCATCTGCCTTCTGCTCTATCGCGATTGGCAGACGGTTTGAAGAGGGGACAAGAGGGCGACAGGCCTTCAACTGTGGGCTCTTAAAGCTTTTCCAAAACAAAAAAAAATTTGCACCACGATGGAAGAACATTTTACGCGACAGCTTCCCGCGCCTTGTTTCACATCCATTCTCTCTGATCCCTACCGGCCGAAAATAAGAGATCGACTATCTGTAACAAGCGATTTGCGCACAAAGGTCTGAGCAATGTTGCTTAACTTGCCGGTCCCAACTGCTAGGTTTTCTCGTATCTCGAATTTGCGCAGATTTCTGGTCCATGTGCTACAGCAAGCGTGTAGAGCAGCCTTTATGCACCAACCCCTATGTCCCCAAACTTTCGCTCGCCCATTACTTTCACAGTTGTGGCCCTAAACTCGACTGGCGAACGGGCGTAGCGCAACCAGTCTGCGACCAGAATTATGGAGTTTGCCTATTGGGACTAAAACAGACTCTGCGGGAATGTAATAACTTCCGGCAATGGTTATTGTTTTCGAGGTAGTACTGAAAAGGAAGCTGCCATTTTACGTTCGCAAGTACGTAACTACATCTTATTATAGGGCAAAATTATTCATTTACCTTCCCATAAAAACTCACCAAAAAATCTGGAGCACTAAACTCACAATCAAGAAATGCCTCAAGTCTACTAATACAGATTTCGGATGAAAACACACCTACATTCATTATCTACAAAGCACTGAAATGCATGGAAGAGAGGACTTTCCTTTGTACTACATACTGGGATGTCTCCTCGTTCCATTTCCATATGGAGTGCTAAAAATGCCACTGTTAGACCTATTCAGTATGGGTCTCATTTACTTTATCAGTATTCTAGGTTGGGTTGCATGAGTGCAAGTAACAATTTCCATTGCAGACTCGGTGCATTTCCCAAGCATCTGACCAATGAATGTCTACCACGTGCTTTACCCATGACTGATACTATGTGATAGTCTCACTTCATATTCCCAAAAATTGTTGCGCCCAACTGCATTTGTAACGCTTTTTACTAGCTATGCAGACAAATTTGTGCGCAGACGGGACCATCTGGGTGTAGTTTTCAAGATATAAAAAAGAAATCAGCATCCAAGTGCAAAGTAGAATTTTAATTAACTATTTGATTCTTGCAGTTTCATAAGCAAACAGTCACGTTGAAATTGTACCAAGCAATGATTTACAATTTCACTAATAATGAAATATTGTCAAATATATTCCTGTTTATTTAAAAGACTGACTGGAAAGAGGGGTGCCAGCTGCCTCATTCTACCTTCCTCAGCACCTTTGAAAATTTTCCCACAAATTTTGCCATGTGAGTATTTGCCTTTTTTTTATATGGAGCTCACTTCAAACTCCAAAAGTTCCCCTGCTACTGTCTCCTCTCACTATCAATGTTTCCCTTCTTGCTCTCTCTTACTGTTACTGTCTCATTCATTCATTCCTACTGGTGATGTCTCTTGTCGCCGTCACTATCTCTGTCTTCCTCGTTATCATTGTCATAGAATCTGTCTGTCATTGTCAATTGCTCTCACCCACTTCCTCTTTCTCTTTATCACCCCTCTCCCTCCCCCAGCCTGGCACTGTCTGCTTCACTGATTTCCTGGCACTGTTCTGTCGCTGTCGAGTATGTTCCACTGTCCCTACCCTCTTTTTCTCTCTCAGTGCCACAGTCTGCTTCACTCTTTCTGCAACACACCCGCTGTCTACTAGCTCCCAATATTTCAAACAATGGAAAATCCAGAATAGAATGTAACAATATTATGAAAAGAAAAGTTTCCACTCATTTGAAACTGAATGCAAACTTTTAATTAAAAAAAAAAAATCATTTTCTTGAAAGAAAGACATGTGACTATACTGTATTTTTTTCCTTTCCCTGAGAGCTAGAGGAGGATGGGGATGGGATTTGGGGGGGGGGGAGGAGGAGAGGCAGCGGCATCCACCCCACCTTGCCCCTAGGTATGGGCACCTTATGCTGGATACTTACCAGAATCTCAGTTGTTGTCACTCAGATGTGTACAGTCTTCTCTTAGTTTACTACAGCAGCAGGTTCTGCTGTAGTACTGCCACTTCCGCTTTCTGATAATGACTGTCTTTGCCCCCTGCACTGACCATTTATATACTGGTTTTTCAGGGACTTTTGTGCAAGTTTCCCTCACAGAGATGTTTCCCTTGATTATTAAGAAAGTCTTCCTAAATGTTCTTACAAAAGGTTCTCTGTCATTCTGGTTGTATGCCAGTGCCTGATAGTCACCTTGGTGCCTGAGGGTGTTGTCCTTGCCTTGCCATTACAGCATCACCACTTTCTCTGCCTTCATATGGAGTGCTGGCTCACTTTGTAATGTACATCTAACATGACACATTGCGCATCATTTTAATTATTACTCTCAGTAAAGTTTCCTTTCTTTCCTCACATCCACGTCGTTTCTTACAGTAATCAAATTCGATAGCCAGGACACTGAATTTTGTGAATGCAATGGTGATTTAATTTGCCATGAAGGGTGTAATTTTTACTTGTGGTATCTTTAGCTACAAGGCAAATGTGAGGATGAAACTGGTCACATCTAGCATACTTCACCTGCCTCTCCGACTTAATTATTTGATGGAGAAGGATAATAAATTTTTCACAAAAATTCAAGAGCTCTGAACAATTTATAGCACTATACAGGTTTCCTGAAAAATTCTTTGTCACCAGTATTACACACTGAATTTACAAAAGGAAGGTAAACCATGGTTTTGTGGCCTGGCCCTTCTATAAATTGACCAAAAGTGAGGCTTCCACAGGTGGTATCAAGAAGGCCTACTGCTATAGGACAGGCATCATTGCATTGCAAAAGGCATCCACCAGCAACAGCAAGAGCACAGATCACCCAAGTCTTTTAGGCCGACCTGCAGTTCCTATTTCACCATCATGGGATTTAATTTAAATTGACAATGCAGACAATTTCTATATGTGACTTGAGCAGCTTATGGCAATGCAGTTAGTGAATCACAAGGAATATCTGGGAAAGTATACAAATTCACTAGTATCTGTAAAAGTAGTGTACATTACTCAAGAAAGGGAAGCTTTTCTTCTTTTGGGTGAGAGAGGCATAACAATGTAATGCAGCTACTGACTTAATTGCAGTTTATATGCACCATTTAATGAGACATTTCTGTCATTAGCTGAACCAGAAGTCTCACCCCTCCCCCAAAGTTACACAGAAACAAACTGAAAAATTATTTTTTTCATCAATTTCAAAATCACATGCATGACAGCCAACTGATGACATGCAATATGATCTGCTGGAAACATTAACACACTCATCCATTGCTTTGCCTAAATGATTTATGCGTGGAGCTTCCTGTATGGGTAACATCTGGAAACCAATTCCATCTCTCAAACCATCATTTAGAAACAATAAGGATGTCTGAGTGGTGCAAAACTTCCAGCATTTCAGCACTTGAGATGGCCAAAGGTTTTTAAAATGAACCAACCTTCTGAGCCTAATAGGTTGGTTGGTTGGTTGGTTGGTTTGGGGAAGACCAGACAGCTTGGTCATCGGTCCCATCGTGTTAGGGAAGGATGGGGAACGAAGTCGGCCGTGCCCTTTCAGAGGAACCATCCCGGCATTTGCCTGGAGTGATTTAGGGAAATCACTGAGCCTAATATTCTCGCCATCCTCTCCCACAATTTACCTAGAATCTGACAACTACATTATAACAGCACAAATCTGTTTTCGCTTCTGCATCTATTCATCAACGCATAACAGAAGCATTCTTGCTCTGACTGAGCTCCGAGACTTGCAGCTTTAGTTGGGTCTTCATCCTGTGAATAGTTAACTGTCAGCTTACTGGACTCCTCTTTTAACATTTTTGAATTCATCATTACTGTCATTCAGACTGCCACCTTGCTATTCATAAAAATCTTGATATTCTGACACATAAATAGGCCTACTCTTGTGCAAAAGTTCTATCCCTTCACAAATTTTTCAACATTTGTGTGCAGAGTGCATAGAGTAGTCACTTGTTTATTGAAAGTGATTCACCTCTACTGTTACATATAAATACCATAAGCTTTATTTGCATTAAGCCCAAGTCTGTCTGTCTCTCTCTCTCTCTCTCTCTCTCTCTCTCTCTCTCTCTCTCTCTCTCTCTCTCTCTCTCTCTCTGTGTGTGTGTGTGTGTGTGTGTGTGTGTGTGTGTGTGTGTGTGTCACAGAGAGAGAGAGAGAGAGAGAGAGAGAGAGAGAGAGAGAGAGAGAGAGAGAGAGAGAGAGAGAGAGAATATCACTGGATGTATTCATTTAAGACAGCTTGATCATTGGTAGAAGCACACATCATCAGTATATTATGCGTATTCAAGACAGACACTCAGCACAGTGGCTGGTCGGAGCTACAAAATCTAAGCAGTTCTAATGATATTAACGGATTTCTTGTCACTGTAAATTTTAGCAAGACAGTATTTGGTGCACATATGCTGTCAAAAGTTTCACACTGCATTAAACGCAGTGCTATCTGCTGCTTAACATTTGTAGCCACCATAACCTAATCAAATCTGTAAGTGTCATTCAATTTAGATCTATTCAGCTCCTCCCATCAGCCACTTCATGAGAATTTTATTAGAGGTTACATGCTTCACAACATACTGAATATGTATAGGAATAAATTTCCAGCAAAGACTATCATCATATGTTTTTACTTCTCTTAATGACAGATTGCTTCCATAGTACAAAAAATACTTTGCACATTTCACCAGGGTCGACTGACGCAGTGAATGTGGGCACCTCTGTATTTTATACTGTGTTCATCAACATTAGGACTGAAGCAGTTTTAATCACCCATAAGCAGTAAATAAGACAGTAGTTTTGGTGCTTGATATTAAGTAACTGCAAGACAGGCGCATGCATGATTTTGTGAAGTAAAAACTCTTTCATGTTGGTCCTTTTATTTCTTTAACTTCAATAAGCTCAGATTCATTTTTTATCTACTTGTAAGAATGTGCTTATTTATGTATACATAACATTTATTGTTTTCTGTAATCTTACAGAGAAATAAAACAACTGCGGAATGCTCCACTGTCTGAAAGTGAAGCGCACTGCAATTCAGAACTGTACCGGCACGAGCGTCACTGCGTATGGCCAGATGCATTGCAGGAGCATGTTGCCAAACGGGTAGCATTCAGACCAAAGCACGGGCCTAAGAAGAATTGCACCGAAGCCCTCTGTTCACGGCGCATCATTGTTGTCCACAGCAACGTTACAGCAGTTGACGGATCAGACAGCATTAATGGCTATAACAGACCCAGTACTTACAAGTTGGCAGTAGAATCTTCTAAGAGCCAAGGTACAATTTTTTATAACAATTTAGCCGCACTACTCTTAGTGACTGCCTGGTACTATGTTCCATACCTATCCAAATATGACTTAATTAACTTACTTCATCCCCATTAACTCTCTAGCACACAATTAGAATTTTGTTGTATACATAAAGCACACATAGATCATTCACCAAAAATTGATACCATCATCATAGATTGTACGCACAGATTAAGTCCATCTCACTGAGCAAATCCCCTTCATGGGATGTGGTTCGATCATGATGCCTAACAGTAGCCAGACGATTCACGTAAGTTCATACAACAGGGTCACTTACAGTATCCACATGCGGTCTACCAAATACATCAATTCTGATGGTTTATGAGCCAACACTGTTATAGTTTTTATGAAGATATTCATACTAAATGAAATGAATGGCTGAAAAAAAAACTGCTCTTTACCATTACATACACCAACCATATACCATGTAATGCATGTTGCAGACAGAGACAATGAGAAGACTGTTACAGGGTTAGCTTTCAGCCAAAGCCTTCTTCACACACACACACACACACACACACACACACACACACACACACAAAAGGACATGGGAGAGACGAATGCTGCCTCGTGGAGTGTGCAGGGACTACATAGTGGCTGGACAAGGCTGCCAGGCACAATGTCAGGAGGCTAAAGGGAGGGAGGGAGAGCAGGAAAAAGAAATAACTGGTGGGTGAGGGTGAAGGTGAGGGATGGGAATTGTGGGAGGTGAAACGACAGAGCGGAGTGGGGGCTGTTGAGAGGTGGAGGGCGTGAGGATTATAGGTTAACATAGGTTGAGGCCAGGAAAATAACTCCCATCTCCAAAGCTCAGCTGCTTATTGTGCCACATGATGGTTCACTTTGCACACTGTTTGGTCATGCCCATTCACCTTAATGGACAACTGGTCAATAGTCATGCCAATATAAAAGGTTGTGCAACAATTGCAGCAGAGCTGGTATATGACATGGATTTTTCCACAGGTGGCCCAACCTGGGATGGGTTAGGATAAGCCTGTGACAGGACTGGAATAGGAAGTGCTGGATTGAGAAGTTGGGCAGGTCTTGCACCTGGGTCTTCCACAGGGACATGATCCCTGTGGCAAGGGGTTGAGATCGGGAGTGGCATAGGGATGGACTAGAATGTTGTGGATTATCAGTGGGTGATGACTTTAGGATGAATAGGAAGAATCTTGGGTAGGATGTCCCATATTTCACAGAATGATATAGGTAAACAAAGCCCTGACAAAGGATGTGGCTCGGTTGTCCCAGTCAGGGTGGTATTGGTCGTCGCTGGTTCCTGCGGATGGTGGGAGGATTGGAGTGTACGGGGATATGACATGAGAAATCTTTCGAGGACTAAATTTGGGAGATACTGCCTGTCTGTGAAGGCCTTAGTCAGAACTTTAGCGTTCTGGTCAAGAAAGTTCTTGTCACTGGAGATATGCCTGCCCCTTCCCCACCTCACGCCTGATTGTTACTTTCATTCAATGCAACAGTTGCTTTCTGGCCAGAGCAGCCAGAGATGGCAGTTTTGTGCGTGATTTATGCTTGCTCTTGTGAATGTTATTGTATTCCCTTACCCTTTTCTTTTCTACAGAAGGCTTTGAGTCTTTTCATTATTTCTGACTGCAACTCAACTTGTCATATTTTCAACGAGCAGCAATCTATCCTTTAACATTCCAACCTGGACTTTCCACTGATTAACTAATCCTATCTTTTGGAACTATTAGAGCCGAGAGGTATAAGTTAGGGGTAGTCTGAAAGGAGTGATAGATTATTCAGATCCCAGGAAATCGTGGAACTGTGTGTGTGTAGTGCGGGACGGCACTAGAAAATAATCAGTAGCTCAAAGGCTGTTCAACGTGAAGTTTCAGGACAGGACACAGAGACACACACAGAAAGACTAAGGGGAAAAGGGTTGAAATGGGCATAGAATAGGAAGGGAGGAAGAGGTGAGCTGGAATGTAAAGGAGGAGGAGAATAAATGGGAAGATAGAAAATTGCAAAGAAGATTGTTTCCATAAGATAGGCCTGCATCTGGCAATTGTTGGTGTCTTCTCATTTTCAATAATGAAAGTAAGAGGGGTCCTCAGAAGACCTATGTAACAAGATATCTGAGTGGAAATGTGACAGCAGATGAAGGTACAGCAAGTACAAAATAACAGACTACAAGAAGCTGGCTTGAACAATTATTTTCTTCAAGCCTGGCTGCCTTTTTTTTTTTTATCTTCGAATGAAGCTAGGTTAACAGTTTGGATGATTTTGCTAAAAAGCTGTACAATGTTAGAACAGCTTGTTTTATTATCCGTTAAAAGACAAATAATCCTGTCAGTTTCTGAACACATTGGTTATATAATCATCCATAATTACGTGGGAAAACATACTGTTAAGGCTAACTTGCTAGTAGTTCACATTGGTATTGGATTACTAACATGGATAAGTTTCATCCTTCCATTTTGTCACTCACTTTCCTGTTCCAATTTCTTTTTCAATTTCACTGGCTATAAATCTTCTACAAGAAATATATTTATGTTTCTGCACTTGGTGCTCATCTTTTATCTGAAAGTGTGTACATTTGCTTAGATTCAAATGAAAATTTATGGATGGAGAAGCATAAAAAACGTTGATCAATAAATGTAATTATATTGTCTTATAATCAGCAATATCTCTCAATATTATCATACTTTCTATTGCAGGTTATGTAAGATTACGGAGCATCAACATGCCTAACAAGCAACGCCGTGTGTCATATGATGTCATTGACAGTGGGAAGTCCGAGGAGCCAATATACGCAGAACACAATGATGTCTTAATAACTGAAAGAAATGATACAAGACAAACAGATATTGAGAACCACCCTCCTCCTCTTCCTCCTTTTCCACAGTCTCTACCTCTAGAAGTTGAAGATGAAACAATAAGTGAGACCAGTGCAAGTCATGATCAGTCAGCAGCTCTCACACCTGGTGAGCAAGTACTACAAGATTTGGAAAAACGGATTGAAGGTTTTCCAAATGCATCATTGGATACAAAACCAGAATTTTCTCATGTCCTACCACTACTTGAAGTTACAGAGACCACTAAGTTGAGATACCAACATGTTCTTGGTCCTCAGAATCCTGAACAAGTCTCTTCAGAAGTTGAGAACAGAACATCAGCACGTAGACCCAGCGGCACAGGGCGACCACTGCAGTACCGCCTACTACCCAGCACAAACATGAAACCTGCAAAATCACTTTCTGATTTAGACCACATAGGACAGAAACCAAATCGAACCCGATTGAGCCCACCCAGCAGTGAAAGCTCTGGTTATAAATCGATATCTCCACATCGTAGCAATCCAAGCAGCAGAGGAAGTGAATCAGATTACGGATACAGCACCATAACAGAACTGAAAACACCAAGGCCCGTTAATACACGTCGTTTAGGGCACATGCCAGAACAGACTTGTGGTATTCCAAGTGAATGTTTCATCAGAGTTGAAGTGCGAACAATTCAGACTGGGACTTACGATGACAGTGACTCTGAAAGTGATGGAATATACAGCAAGTCACATAATCCTCCACAACGAAGCAGGAAACTTTATGATGAGTTTTATTATTTGAATTCAACAATGTACATGGCAAGTTTTGCAGATATATTTGTTGAAAGAATATCAGAAACACTAGGATTCACAGCAGAGAATGTGGAACTAGCAGAAATGCAGGGTGATAAAATTTACTGTGATACAGTTAAAAACATAACAGAGAAAATAAAAATGAAGGTGCGAATGGACATTACACCTTCCATACACTGCAAATCATGGCCAGTGCAGGCTCTTGAGTGGCACCTGCGTAACCGAGTCTGTATACTTGACAGGAGCCAAAACTTGAAGTACACATGGCCAACTAGTGAAATGATAACAAATGTTACACGAATGGGTTACCATATTTTGCCTATAGGTTACACACCAACTCATGGTTCTAACAAAGAGAGTCACATAGAGTGGCAGATTGCCTTTCCAGAAGCTGAAAACTACTTAGAACAGTATCTTTCACATCCACAAATCTTTTGTTATTTGTTTACTTTAGCACTGCAAAAGAATTTTCTCGACCCACTAGTTAAGTCTGAACTAAAATTACTGCCTGCACATATTCGGTCAGTACTCTTCTGGGAATGTGAGAAAAATTACGCTATCTGGAAGGAAGACAGGCTTGGTGAATCACTTCTACGACTACTAACAGCAGTTTATGACTGTCTCAAAAGGCGGCGACTTCCAGATTATTTTCTCAAGAGTCATAATAAATTTGAAAGCATACCAGGTAGAAACTTGTCAAAAATTCAGGAGAAATTGCATTCCATCATGGAAAATCCTGTTAAATATGCACTCATTGCTGCTCGTAACTTATACTACATTTCTAAAGACCAGGATACATTCTACCCCAAATTTGATTTTGAAAAGCTGGACAAAATAATTTCAGCAGAAAACTATGCAAAACTTCTTAATCCTTTACTTGCCCAACCACCTAAACCGCAAGAACTAGTGCCAGAGGAAGATACCTCAGAAGAAGAGGAAGACGATGAAGGGTATGACCTTGACCGTCAATGGCATAAAGATGCACATAGGGACATTGAAGCTAAGAAGGCTGCACGCAGAATAACAAAAGCACCAAAAACTGTCGCAGAAACAATCAATGTTTCGGTAAGTTGACAAATACCAAACCAAGCAGTGACAACAATTCACAGGTCATGCACATGCATAATCACATTATGTATTTTTTGACTGTGTGTAATCATGTTACTTGTCCATCCATGTTATTTATTTACTTGACAAAACTGGTTTTGCTTTGGCTGACTGTGCTGAGGATACAAATTAATATGTCAACCCCAGAAGAACTCAAGACATTATCTTGGGACATTTCTGATAATGAAGAGTTGTGTAAGTTTATCAAGATACTTAATAATTCGAAATGTTTATCAGCTTTGAAACTTTCTGGCAGATTAAAACTGATTACCAGTATGAGGGAATGTTGTTGACACAATGACAATATGAGGAATCAGTTAGACCACTCTGACACACGTTTCTGTTTGCCGTGTAGCTCCCTGCAGCATAATCATGACAAAGGGAAAGATCCATTATGGTTTGAAATTCTAATGTCCCAAGTTGTGATGGCTGCCTGCATTCATTTCACTCTTTCTTGTGCAAGCAACTACTTTGCTAATTTACAAGCTAACACTGGCAATGCTGACTTTGATGCCATGTTGATGCTGGCATTCACAACCACCCTTACAAAAATGGAGAAAAATACTAGCCATTTCAAAATCAATGTTGGGGTTTCAAGACTTTTAGCATTTATTACATTCAGCTTACAATTAAGAATACATCAAATGAAAAAGCAACTCTAATGCTGTTGTCAGGATACCTGTCCACTTGCACTGTTTTCTGTGTGACCAGTGAACAGAAATCTGTGTGTTTACAGTTTGCAAGGACTGAATCTGTAGTTACAGTGCAATGTGTGTTCCATACTAAGTTCCATTGTAATTCTCCAAGTGATAACATCCATAGACGGTATCATGTGTTTGAAGACACTGGCTGTCTTTGCAAAGGGAAGAGTATTGGATGACCAAGAGTGAATGAAGAATGTGTTGAATGAGTGAGAAAGTCTTTCACACATAGCCCCAACAAACCAGTTTGGAAGGCTAGCCACGAATTAGCAATTCCGATGACTTAAGAAGAAATTTACAACTACGTACTTGTTGCCTGCAGTTGCTACAAACTCTAAATCCTACAGACTACGGTTTATGTGCCAACTTTGCAAACAATATGCTGATGCACTGTGTCATCTTCAGTGATGAATCGTTATTTCCCTAAGTGGAAATGTGAACACACATTATGTGCACATCTAAAGATCAGGAAATCCCAACAAGATTGTACAGCTGCAACAAGACTCCCCTAAATTGAACATTTTTTTGTATCATATCACGGTGGAAAGTTTATGGGCCTTTCTTTTTCTGTGAATCAACTGTAACTGGTGTTCCTTATCTTAATGCACTAGAGTCACAGCCTTTTCCTAAATTGGAATACTGAATCACGAAACATTATTTGGCAACACGATGGTGTACTGCTTTGCTGGCACAACTCAGTAAACATCTAGTTAAATAATGTTGTACCCAACCATTGGATTGGCCCCAAGATGCCAAATGGCGGAGCTCACTTTGCATGACCTCCACATTCATCTGATCTGACATCATGTGATTTTTACCTTTGGGGGTTCATAAAGGATCTTGTGTATGTGCCTCCACTACCAACTGTTCTACCAGATTTAAAGAAAAGGACTGAAGCAGTTGTTGCAACAATTACTCCAGGCACATTGGTCAGGGTTTTGGGAGAAGTCCCCAACTGACTTGGCTGCCATGTGCTGAATGGTATTCAAACTGAACACTTAAGAAAAACTGTTTGAGTTTCTCTTTCATTTGAGTTATTATTCATTTGAATGCAATAAATGCTATGAAGTCCTAAAACCCCAATGTCCAAATTGTAGTACTTATACTTACATCATTTCCCAGTCTTCCCTGATGAAATGCTCACCAATTGGTCTCCTCTTTTTTCATCCACTTCAAACAGACCAAGATCCAGTATTTTATACATTACTTCAACTCATCCTTTATCAAATCTGTAGTCTAGCAATCATCTTCTGCTGACTTAACTGTGTATGTACATCACACTTGTCTGGCATTTCCAAGTAAAATGTGGTGTCCACCATGGAATTGACATTTCCCTTTTCTTTAATGTTAGATTTACCAGATATTTCAACCAGTTGTGTGGTAGGATGGATACATTAACAGAAGATGGCTTCTGAAGCATAATCCACTGACCATTAGTAAAATCCTTAATGCAAGAACAGTAACTCACTCCATAGTCTGAAAACACTGTGCTATAGGGTAAACGGGGAAATTAATGAAATGCTTTGTTACAACATAAGAATGATTTGTATTTTAAGTAAGCTACTTAAAACAATGATATGTGGTACTGGTGCATAGCTTAATTACAAGTATGTTGAAAGCTACTCTCGCAAAGCTATCAAAGTAGAAAATGGATTTAATTGGCAGCTAAATAAATTGATAGCAGACAAAGAGAGAGAGAGAGAGAGAGAGAGAGAGAGAGAGAGAGAGAGAGAGAGAGAGAGAGAGAGATTTTTAGGACTTCACATTAAATTTAATGTGCATCTTGCACATTCAAGTGCATCAATGTGTAAATAACTTTTGCACATTTTTTGCTTACCTTTCTCAAATCTACATAAAGCAATTTAATTTTTAATTACTTTGTATTTACCCCTTCACAACCACAATCATGATAGCTTTGGATTAAATGTCCTCTACCAAGACACCAAGATATATGTTCTGTCAAGTTCCATATAACACAGGCCAACGAAAAATTGCTTTTGAAAAACTTTTTTACTTTGATAGCTGATCTTTATAGATTTTTACAAGCTGAATCCAAATCTAGCCTTAATTTTTTTTTATATCACCCATAGTTTTTGAGCAATATGCTTTTTATTATATAGTATAAAAATACTGTGCTGTAGGGTAAATGGGGAAATTAATGAAATGCTTTGTTACAACATAAGAATGATTTGTATTTTAAGTAAGCTACTTAAAACAATGATATGTGGTAATAGAGGTTTCACTTGTCAGCTGGAAGTGGTTTGTATTTTCTCTCTCTTTTTCTTTGAAGCTTCTTGTGTAGTTTTTTCTATAATGAGTCACTTGCTGAACTTTTTGGTGAAGTGACAAACAGTAGTCCATCATGTTGGTGTTCCAGTGGCCTTGGTAGCCTTTTACCATCACTTTAATGTCCTGGTGAAAAATGCTCTTCTTGCTCCTCGCTAACATCTCCTATATTGTCTGGGAAGTAATCAAGGTGACTGTTCAAAAAGTGAACTTTCAGGCTCATTAAACACCCTAAAGTTTTAAACTTCTTTAACATTTTGGCTGCAAGAGAAACATATTCTGGGTCTCTTTCATGCCCTAAGAACTTTGTAACAACTTGCTTGAATGATACCCATGCTTCTTTCTCATTTAAGGTCAGTGTGGTTTCAAAGTTAACATCAAACATCAATTTTCTAATGTCAAGTCTGACTAACACGTCTTCTTTTAATTTAGCTTCTGAAAGGTGTGGAAACTTTTGGCAGAGATACTTAAAACATGGTCCATCTTTAAGCAAACCCATTACAAAGTGTTTCATCAGGCCTAACTTTATATGTAGAGGTGCTAGGAGTATGTTTTTTAGATCTACAAGGTTTTTGCATAGAATATTCTTCGCACCAGGTTTTAAAGACTCCCTCACAGGCAAGTTCTTTCTGCACCAGTGGTGATCCCTAGCCCTACTGTCCCATCACACAAGAAATATGGAAATTTGGTAACGCCACCTTGCTGACAAGGAACATGCATGTTACTTTTAGATCACCACATATCGTCCAATCATGAGCAAAATACCCTATTTTATTTAGCACTATTTCTAGGTTTTAATAGCTTTCTTTCGTATGTACAGAATGTCTAACAGGTATAGATTCATACATTTTACCAGCCTTTGAACTAGTTTTGGATGAATCAATAAACAGCCTCCAGTCTTCCTTTTCGTATTCAATACCAAACTCATTCATGAGACTGGGAATGTCTGAGCAGTAAACTAAATCTTGTTGAGAATATTGGAAAATTGCTGCTCTCTCTCTTTCTGTACATGTCTATGCTGGTTCCTACTGCCAATAAGTTCCTTTCCTTCAATCTACAGCCAAGCAGTTCAGCTTTTTCTTTCGTTAAGCCCAGATCCCTAACCAAATCGTTACGCTTTGAGTAACCAATTTGTGCTCTAGACTTTCTGTATTACAATGGAATTCATCATCTGGTTCATTTAAATCACACTGCACATCAGAAAATACTTTTGTTGGAATAGAATTTAAGACATCTGGTGGTTCAGGAACCGGCAAATCTACACCATGCCCTACTTGTCGGATGGCAGACGGAACGTTAAGATAGCTTATTACCTTCTTGTTTTCCGAATTATGACCAGTAATATCAACACTGCAAAAGTAGATATCATCAGAATTATTTCTCGGCTCCTTCCATATCATAGGAACAACAGATCTAAAGGCTTTTTTCTCCTTTTTGGACCATTTTCTCAGATCTTGAACACACACATAACATACCTTAAGCGGCGCCCAAGATTTATCTTTATCACCAAGTTTAGATAAAAAGTGTAACCTTTTTCACGAAGTCTGTAATGTTTCTTTGGCGTTTTTTAATCACAAATTCACCACAAAAGCAGAGTTTTTACAACCACGATTAGACATCATACTGAGCACATGTACAGGAAACAGCAAAGTGATGTTTGGTTGACAGTGAACAAAACACCATCTGTTAACACAAAAATAGATGGTTCAAATGGCTCTAAGCACTATGGGACCTAACATCCGGGGTCATCAGTCTCCTAGACTTAGAACTACTTAAACCTAACTAACCTAAGGACAGCACACACATCCATGCCCGAGGCAGGATTTGAAACTGCGACCGTAGCAGCAGCGCAGTTCCGGACTGAAGCACCTAGAATCTCTCAGCCACAGCGGCCAGCACAAATATAGAATCGACCTTTTTTAGCTAGCAAATGTTTTTCAGCAGTGCTACCAATGTCATCTACATTCATTACATCTCCTTTTTAAATTATTTTAACTATATAAAAGCTGTTAAATTCTTTTAAAAAATCACTTAATATAATAAATTTAACTGTAAAATGTGAAGAAGTGGTGGGTGGTACAGTTTTTTAAGCATCATATTTGGATTTTCCACCCTAAAAAAACCACAAGAATAAGGTATTTTCAGCAAAAAAGTTTTTCCATTGTTGGCCTATGTAATTAATTTGCTCTTTACACAGCAGCAGCCTGTGTCAGATTTTGACAAAATAGCACTCACATTTAAATCTTACTCTGTGTATAAGGTCTAGGTGACTGTGACATGTTTTCAGCAGCTGTCACTGTATATATCATACTGATTAGCAAATTATTAGTTTTTTTTATCTGAGATAATTTATAATATCAGAATTTCTAAATATATGAAAGCGCTCATATTCACTGCTTTGATGTCTTCTGCAACTATATCCCAATAACCTGTAATAATCACTCACAAAGACACTTCACAAATTTTAATGCTATTTCAGATGCTCATTTCATAATATGAAGGACTTATGTACCCTCAACCTAAAACTAATTTTTATTCATTTATTTTTTTGCAGATACATCCTCAAAAGAATGATCCAATGAGGAGTAAATTAGTACTGGAGTTATTCATCCCTCATTTTATTGAGATGGCCAACTACAGCAACAAATACAGATCACATCAGCAGGCTATATTTTATCTCAAACATGCTGAACGGCTTACAAGACTGCTTGCAGAACAACCAGCAGCTAACAAGACAGATATTGAAATGCTTATGACACAGATCAAGTCAGCACAACAGGCCACGAGAGCTAGTGAGAGATACAGCCTGAAGCTACTGTGGCCTACCACTAAACCACCTAATGAAAGTAGCACAGACAAGTCACCAACATTCACAAGAAGACGGACAACACAGGAGATAACAATTGTAGATGTGCATCAAAGACCAAAGCGTGTTGTATCAATTGAACTACCAAACGATGTTTCTGAATCCATTGATCTGTAGAAATCTGAACTATTGGCAATTTTTTCTTGACATCTATGTTAAGATGTTTTACAATTGTTATATTTAAAAAAATTCCCCTCTGTCCTGTTAGTGGTATTGCCTATGCAGTAAATAATCTGTGATAATTTTGTAATATTGTAGGCAAGCAATCCAACAGAGGAAAATGACAGTATGAAAATCTCCAAATGTTTGTGCTTTATGACACACTCATTTGTTCATAAAAAAAATACCTTCTTCAGTTCTAACAACATTAATTTAGAAATTTATTTTGTTTACAGAATTCATTACTTCCTAATAGGATAGTAGCTCACATATATGCTAGAGTCCAAGAAAAGTGTTTTTATAGGCTTAGAATGTAGTCACTGTATTCCATTTATAATTTATATTAGCCTTTAACTGTGTACTGTTATTTCAGAGAGAACTGTGCACTTTTGCCAAGAACTCAAATACAGTGACAAAAGTAATTAGTAGGACTTAGTATCATAAGAATCTCATTAAATCATTACTATATAATTATTTTTTAAATATGATCATTTGTACTTACATCTACACCATGTTCCATGTAGAAGTCAGCTGTTCCCATACTAGCATAGAGTTTGTAACCCATATTCTGGAGAGCCTGGACACTGGGTAATAGCTCCATTTTGTGCTGAAAATAAATATAGACTATTGTTTCTCTATTGTAAATACTCGAAAATAAACAGATTAGTTCATTTACACTTATTTTTGTGTTTGTTATCATAGTTCCTTCAAATTCAATGAAGTGCAGCTATTATTCACAGAATTCTCTCTGCTTTACTCAGTTCATATAACATTTGAAAACATTCTTGCAAACAATTTTACGTGGAACAATTCAGATAACTGGAAATGAAGGTAGGGGCAGGGAGGAGAGGAGGCACAATCTTTGACAAACTAGTCAAGATTTTATAAAGATAATGAGACTTACCAAACAAAAGCGCTGGCGGGTCGATAGACACACAAACAAAAGCGCTGGCGGGTCGATAGACACACAAACAAAAGCGCTGGCGGGTCGATAGACACACAAACAAAAGCGCTGGCGGGTCGATAGACACACAAACAAAAGCGCTGGCGGGTCGATAGACACACAAACAAAAGCGCTGGCGGGTCGATAGACACACAAACAAAAGCGCTGGCGGGTCGATAGACACACAAACAAATACAAGCATACACACAAAATTCTAGCTTTCGCAACCAACGGTTGCTTCATCAGGAAAGAGGGAAGGAGAGGGAAAGACGAAAGGATGTGGGTTTTAAGGGAGAGGGTAAGGAGTCATTCCAATCCCGGGAGCGGAAAGACTTACCTTAGGAGGGGAAAAGGACAGGTATACACTCACATATCCATCCACACATACACAGACACAAGCAGTCTGCTTGTGTCTGTGTATGTGCGGATGGATATATGTGTGTATGCGAGTGTATACCTGTCCTTTTTCCCCCCTAAGGTAAGTCTTTCCGCTCCCGGGATTGGAATGACTCCTTACCCTCTCCCTTAAAACCCACATCCTTTCGTCTTTCCCTCTCCTTCCCTCTTTCCTGATGAAGCAACCGTTGGTTGCGAAAGCTAGAATTTTGTGTGTATGTTTGTGTTTGTTTGTGTGTCTATCGACCTGCCAGCGCTTTTGTTTGGTAAGTCTCATTATCTTTGTTTTTAGATATATTTTTCCCACGTGGAATGTTTCCCTGTATTATAGTCAAGATTTTAATAATAAATGGAGTTTTATCCTGAGTTCTTATGGCTAGGAATAAAGGAAAATAGTCAAGGAACATAAAAAGTCTGAAGGATGAATGTGGATCCGGTTTAACTGAAGCATGGTTAAGGAGGGTGCGCACGCGCGTACATGTGCACACCTGTAAGAGCTCGCGCACACATGCATGAGACCAAATGTAGAAATTGTTCATGGATGTTACTTATCAGTTTCATAATGCTGACTGTGTGTTTATGTCTGGAAGACTTCTCATGTTTTGTTGTTATAGTACTGCAGGAAAGGAACACTTGTAGCACTGAAATGAACCTTGGTCAAAAATTTGAGAACATTTAAGTTAAATAACATATGGCAACTTATTAGTTAAAAACAATAACTCAGAGCTAAGCACACAGGAATTTATCTACAAAAATTTAAAAATTAAAAGAGAATTTTCTCTCATTGAAAGGAACTAAGGATACCCTCATTTAATACTGTTCAAACCGGATCATTTTCACTTTGTGTATATTTCCTGCACCATGGACCCTTAGCAAATTTTGTTACTGGGACAGGCAATAATTTACTCTGATTGTCCTCTGAGGGAAGTATTAGCCTGTAACAGTCGAGCGGCAGACAGGAACATATTGATACTGCTTACTACAGCTCAACTATGAAACTTGTCAACAGTTCACAAGGACAAGGAAAGTAGCTGCTGACGAAAACTAATGTAGGTGTACCATTAATAAAGACTTACTGAAACTCAAGTTTAGATGCAAACAATTGCAGTTTAAGTAGCACACAAGTCTTAATTGCATTGTTAGTCATTTCTGCTGAACGCAGTGCAATTTTATTTGCGAGGCAACAAGAGTGTATTTCACCATTTCATTTATACAATCCTGACTTCTGTTGCCAATTTCTGTTTTGTGAAATCAGAGTCAAGAACCTGGAACTTGGCACTTTTGTTTGACAAATAATACCTTGAAGCTGCCCACAGAAAGAAGTATTGCATTCTTAGGGATTTGGAACCCAGTGCTCAGCATGGCTTTCAAGTATGCCTCATATCTGTTTTCACCAAAGCAAGCCACTTCCCCAGTTGAAGCCATCTCAACACCCAACATAACATCTGCACCTGAAATACAACAACACATTCTGTCAAGGCACCTGACCTCTGCATACACTTAAATATTTAAATTAAAGTTAAAAATACATACACACAGGTTACTAGGAATAAGTTAACACAAGTCCAGGCTAATATTAATTTACAGTTTCTAATCGGCATTCTGAATGAAAGATTGTACAAAATATGAAACTTCCTGGCAGATTAAAACTGTGCGCTGGACCAAACGCAGGAGAGCTTCTGTAAAGTTTGGAAGGCAGGAGACGAGGTACTGGCAGAAGTAAAGCTGTGTGGACGGGGCGTGAGTCGTGCTTGGGTAGCTCAGTTGGTTAGAGCACTTGCCCGCGAAAGGCAAAGGTCCCAAGTTCGAATCTCGGTCCGGCACACAGTTTTAATCTGCCATGAAGTTTCATATCAGCGCACACTCCACTGCAGAGTGAAAATCTCATTTTGTACAAAATATGCCTTTTCCAGTGTGGTCAATAAACTAAATTATAAATCTGTCACTGGTATTTTATACAAACTACAATCACCCACACTGAAAATAGTTATTGCTATTCCTGTCACTGCATGCATATAAAGAAGCTATGGAACTATTGTATGGCATTGACAGCACACAACTTTAACAGCTCCCTTAAGATCTTTTTTCCGAATGATATGATACTGTGCCAGTAATATGTTGTTTGTGTGCAAAATAGTATCATCATAATTTACACCTGGTTTGAGAATGATGAAAGGAGGCTGTCTGTATATGTGAAACAGACCTGGAGGCAACAGAAGGTTTCAAATTCATTATATACTGGTAAGAGAGAGATTCCAGAATCATAATTTAAATTGTAAGACATTTCCAGGCGCAGATGAGGACTCTGACCACAATTTATTGGTTATGAACCATAGATTAAAACTGAAGGAATTGCAAAAAGGTATGAAATTAAGGAGATGGGATCTACATAAGTTAAAACATCCAAAGGTTACTGAGAGATTCAGAGGGAGCATGAGTCAATATCTGACTAGAACAGGGGAAAAGAATATGGACGAAGATGATTGGGTAGCTTTGGGAAATGACAGTGAAGGCAGCAGGGGATCAAACAGGTAAATGAAGCAGGTGAAGGAATACAGACATCTAAAAAATGAGACTGACAGCAAGAGCAAAATAGCTAAGCATGAATTGCACAAATGTAAGGATTCAGAAGCATATAGCACTAGGGTCTTTGGAGAACAGAGAAGCATCTGCACGAATATCAATAGGTCAGATGGAAAACCAGTCCTAAGCAAAAAGAGAAAGCTGAATGGTGGAAGGAGTATATAGAGGGTCTACACAAGAGAGAAGAACTGGAAGGCAATATTTTACAGAAATGGAAGAGGACTTGATTGAAAATGAGATGGGAGATATGATACTGCAAGAAGAATTTGACAGAGCACTGAAAGACCAGAGATGAAACAAGGCCCTGGGAGTTGTTGACATTCCGACAGAACTACTGATAGCCTTGACAGAGCCAGCCACAAGACGTATGAGATGGGCTAAATACCCTTGGACTTCAAGAAGCATGTAATAATTTCAGTTCCAAAGAAATCAGTTGCTGACAGGTGTGAAAACTACTGAACTATTAGTTTAATAACTCATGGCTGCAAAATACTAACACAAATTCTTTACAGACGAATGGAAAAACTGGTAGAAGCTTAGCTCGGGGAAGATCAGTTTGGATTCCGTAAAAATGTTGGAATACGTGAGGCAACACTGACCCTACAACTTCTCTTAGACTATAGGTTAAAGAAAGGCATTTGTAAACTTAGAGAAAACTTTTGACAGTACTGACTGGAACACTCTCTCTGAAATTATGAAGGTAGCAGAGGTAAAATACTGGGAGTGAAAGGCTATTTAGAACTTGTACAGAAACCAGATGACAGTTATAGGAGTTGAGGGTCATGAAAAGGAAGCAGTGGTTAAGAAGGGAGTGAGACAGTGTTGCAGCCTATCTGCACTGTTATTACATCTGTCACTGAGCATGGAATAAAGGAAACCGAAGAAACATTTAGAGTAGGAATTGAAGTTCAGGGGGGAGAAATAAAAACTTTGAGGTCCACCAATGTCATTGTAATTTTGTCAGAGACAGCAAATAACTAGGAAGAGCAGTTTAACAGAATGGAAGTGTCTTGAAAGCAGGATGTAAAATGAACAACAACAGCAGCAGCAGCAGCAGCAAAACAAGGATAATAGGATGTAGTCAAATTAAATCAGGTGATGGAGGAATTAGACCAGGAAATGAGACACACAAAAGTAAAGAGGATATAAAATATAGATTGGCAATGACAATAAACGCATTTCCATTGAAGAGAAATTTATTAACACCGAGTATAGATTTAAGTGTTAGGAAGTCTTTTCCGAAGCTATTTGTCAAGTTGTAGCCACATGTGGAAGTGAAACATGGACATTAAACAGTTCAGATGAGAAAACAATAGAAACTTTCGAAATGTGGTGCTACAGAAGAATGCTAAAGATTAGATGGGTAGATCACTTAACAAATGAGGAGGTACTGAATAGAATTGGGGAGTCAAGAAATTTGTGGCACAGCTTAACTCAAAGGAGACATCAAGCAATAGCCAATTTAGTATTGGTGGGGAAGTTGGGGGGGGGGGGGGGGGGTAGAAATCTTAGAGGTGAACAAGAGATGAATACAGCAAGCAGATTCAGAAGGATGTAGGTTGCAGTAGTTATTCAGAGTTGGAGAAGCTTGCACAGTAACATGGAGAGCTGCATCAAACTAGTCTTTGGACAGAAGACCACAACAATAGCAACATCTGCCTGAAGTTCATAGATCCATACAACATCTGCATAAAAGATTTAAGAGCAGTTAACAACAGTAGCCTTTGAAGTCTACATGCAGCTGAACAGTCTCACTTTTTGATATTTATTGGGACTCTAGAATCAACCTGATATTCATCTCTGTTAAAACATGTGTGGCGTAAGTAGTCTTCGTAGTTTACAAATAATGTAATTTTTTGTGATACAAAGCCAGTTGTACATGCTTTGACATTTATGTAGCAATTTATTGTAGTGAATAAACAGAGCAAAATGTGTAACTAGAACAAATATTTTTGAAAGAAGTAGTTTTTCCCTCCATTGAACATAGTTTTGTTTTGCTGTAACTTAAGTGTCACTACACACATACAGTCTTTAGTTTCTTCACTTCTATCATCTTTAGAAGATTGAAAATAGATTTAAGTATGAGAGTTTAACAAATAAACTGCATTAAGTGACACTAGCTATTCATTTAATTTTTGTTGTGTGTAGGGCTGATACAAGTGCACTTTTTTTCAAAGATACTGCAAGACACATCAGTTTAAAAATATTGTCATTAATAGTGGATATAAGAAAAACTGGGAATGATACAACAATACCCTTCGAAAATATACTGATGAATGTAAAGCATTTTAAGAATTTTCTTGACAGCACTATCACAGTGATGAATTTACTAGAAGATGACTTTTAGACTTTCTATACTAATTTTATTAATTCATAACTAGTTTCAAATGTCAAATTGTCAAAACAACAAGATAGCATTTCTTAATCAACACAAATAGGAGATGCAAATTTAAAGACATTGCTATTTCAAAATGTATGGCATAGTTCTATATTGCATGATCACAAAATTGTTTGAGAATGGCCATTGCGGCTTAAACTAGTTGCAAACTAGTAACATTATTATAACGAAAGTGTATATTTCTACCTGCTTTTAAGAACATTGTAAAGTTTGATTCTGTTTTTTACATGACTGAATAAAGAAGATATTCTACTGAAATTGACATGATAGACACAGGAAGGGAAGAAACTGTGTAAAAAAAATGTTTAAAGGTGAAAAATACGGCTTATGGAATGGCAGATTAATGACAGAGCTACTAATTAAATAAATTTGAAATGACAGGCCTGAGAAGCTTTGTTACTAAATCTTGAGCTTTTAACAGTTCCTAATCCATGGTTGCAACAAAAGTTCTACTTCTCTATTGTGTCTACATTAAAGTTTCCTACCTGCCAACCGGGAAAAGGAAAATTGTGGCACTTTGACACCAACTTTGCCACATCCTCTTAACACATCAACAGGCTCTACTTGTTCTCCTATGATTACTCGAGTTGCCATGGCCACAAAATCGTAGTCCAATGTTTTAGATACAAATGGAAATGACCTTGAAACTCTAACATTGCATTCTATTACTTTCAGCTCATTGTCCTGAAATTAAACAAAGCAAAACTAAGCCATGAACAACAATCTGAATAGGAAGAATGTAAGATCAAAATGTTTAAAAGCATACCTTTGCTATGAGTTGCATGTTAAATGGTCCAGTAACCTCAAGAGAACCAGCAACCGAGCGCGCTATATTCATTATTTTAGACAGTGTCTGAGGATTTATATCTTGAGGTGGTGTAACAAGTGTTGCATCACCAGAATGGACACCAGCATTTTCCACATGTTCAGATACTGCAAGGCATAGGATGATACCATCATATGCAACACCATCAACATCAATCTCCTGTTAAATAATAAGAAGATTGTAATACGCTTTGTCCCAGGATTTCATGCGGATGCAAAATAACTATCTCAACTCAACCCTTCAAATACAGCCTCTAATTGCTTCAGTACCTATCAGCATTCTTCCAGTCACTGTGAAGATTCCACAAAAAATACAAGTGAGTAAAATAATGTACACACACTTCACTTTACAGTATAACTCTAAGAATGAGGGAATGATGATTAGGTGATTGTGTCATAGAAAATATTGGCTGATCCATGTGGCCGTAACGGCACTAAATAGTTCGTATGTTGACAGTAAAATGATCGTGCAAATTTACTGATTTGTGCAGCATACTCATTTTGTGGTAATCTCATCTAAGCAGATAACCAGGTCTGGAAATAAGCTCTCAACAAGCTTAATAGTTGGTAGTACTGGTGATACAGCCAATAGCCCTGACTTGTAGAAATGAGTTGAACACAGTGTTTGACCATTTCACATACTTCTGACAGAAATAAACAAAATAAACAACCTTTTGATTATGGGGACACTGTTACCCACAAAGGTCATGTTTAGGTGCTACTTACATCATTTAGACCTCTTTGTGCATTATCTGGGAGTGATTCTAGGCAAGAAACAACTGCATCACCACTAAAATGTGGATGCTTATTTTATAGTAGTTAATGAACAGAATTAAGGGATGAGAATGGGTTTTTCCTAGCTTGTTTCACTTCTAGCTTTTCCCCCACTGTTATATGAAGACAGCTACAGAGAACTAGTTGGACTAGGAGCACATTATGAAGAAAATTAAAATGGCATACATCGTCAGTTCAGTAGTAAACATGAGATAGAAATTACAGAAGAATGAAGAGAAAGTACATATGTGCTAATCTTAAAACACAACATACAACCTTATAATTACATGTAAGACTAATGTTATTAATGAGGAATCGAGAAGAAATCTTGGGGAACACATTTTTGCCCATATCCCACTTACACGGGGTTTCCTTGATGGAATGTTTCAGTGTGACATACTTGTTGCATCATTTGTGTTCATTGTTGTACTGTTGTATCATCAAGGCAACTCAGAAAATATAAATTGGGTAGTTAGTTATATGCTCATTAGTTTTACTATGGCTGGTCACTGTCCGCATCTAACCGAAAATTTAGCATTTTGTTCTGGTGAGGGTACACAGGCTCAATATGTTTTAAGAATGAAAACAAATACAATCCAGTGGTGTACTCTGTGTCACGTATTGTATCTGAGCTTACACGCACATATGAGAATGATGTGTGCCATTACATATGTACTGGCTATTTAGTCAAATATGATGTGAAACTTGAGGCATGTGGTAAGTGCTGGTGGTTGAAATTAACTAATAGCAGAGACAATAAATAGATACAGCCTGCTTGAGCCATGTTTTTGTTGTTAGAACAAAGTAATGCATCATCTGGGATTCCTATGTAAATAACACTCGGTAAATGATGTTTAAGAAGTTACAGTACATCAGAAGCGGAAAGGAATATATACGATGGATAGTATATTTCAATACAGATCCAAGCTGATCATGTTCTCAGTGTCAGAAAAAAAAATTAAATTTGGCTGCTGTGTAAGTTAAAAGAGAAAGAGTAAGATGAGGTGTGTAAGAAAAGTAATGAGATTGATTTTTTTATCTACCAAGTTGTTTTTTTTTCCCAGACAACAATATTGTCTCCTTCAAAGTAGATCCCATCAGTAGCTACACACTGGCAAAGATGTCATCCCCAGTCTTGATAGCAGTGCTGCAAGGTGTCAAATGGTAGCGCCCTCGACCTGTCTGTCACATTCTTTTGAATGTTCTCCAGACTTCCAAAATTATGTCCTTTTAAGACATTTTTCAATTTCAGTAAGAGACGAAGTCAGAAGGACTCTGATCAGGTGAATAGAGACCCTTTTGAACAACAGGAATCCCTTTTGATGTCATGTGGCATAGGTTATACAATACCTACTTATCTGCGATGTCTAGACTCACTCAATTCACCATTTTTCTAAACCTTTCAAGGGCATCTTTGTAAAACTCTTTGCTGACTGTTTGCTCTGGAGGAACAAATTCTTTGTGCACGATACTTCTACTGTCCAAAAATGTAATCAGCATTGTTTTGATCTTTGACTTGCTCATTTGAGTTATTTTTGGTCAAGGAGATGTCTCAGAGTGGCACTCCTCACTTTGCCCTTAGTTAGCCATTTTGTCTCGGAATCGTACTAAAAAAATCCAGGATTAATCATCTGTGATCACATGACTGAATGATTTGTGGTCATTGGCAATCCTCTTAAGGAGATCAATGCACACATGTCTTTGGATGTCCTCCTGCTCAGTTGTGAGGTTTTTTGGCACAAACCTTTCACATGTGCAAAACTTGGGTCAAAATGCAATGTTTGGTGAAAGTGTTTGCGTAACAGTTAACCCACCATCCTTATTGTTGAACAATTGTTTGATCTCTCAAGAGCATGCATGTATTTGACATTTTCATCCGTTTTTGAAGCTGGATGTCTGCCTTGGCAAGGTTCATCTCCAACATGTTCGCAGCCTTCCAGAAATAATTTCTGCCAGTGAAGGACTTGTGCTCTTGATACAGAATGCTCCCTGTGGACCTATTTCAACTTTTCAAAGGTCACACTTGCAGATTCCCCAAGTCTTGTGTTAAATTTAATGGTGTAACTTTGATCTAAATTGCACTGTTCTATAACCGTGACCACAACAAAAAGACACAATTTCACTGATGCCACTCTAAAAAATCACATGAATGCTGCACAGAGCCGAAACTATGACTGAGCATCTGGTAGGGTGGAATAAACCAGTCTACACAAGTAGAACACATCACTGCCAGATAACCTGCAATGTTGTCAGTCTCATTACTCTTCTTACACACCTTGCAATTACACTCAGGTCAAATGTTGAGAAGGGAAGCAGTGATTTGCCAAAAACAAGGTATCCTGTCACACATGATCATCCAAAGAAGCCCTTTTTTAGTTGTTAATCCTAAGACTCTCAGCAGTTAACTGGTATATGGCAGTTTACTGGTATACACCTAACAGTGTGTGGTACCAATGTCCAGTCCCCCTTTCCCCGGTCCTTTTACAAATGGCTTGTGGTAAGAATAATTCTCAGTAAACCTCTGTATTAGCTCTAATTCCTTGACTTTTCTCACTGTGGTCATTTCGCGAGATTTATATGGGAGAAAGTAACACATTGCCCAACACTTCCCAGAACATATTTTCATGGAATCTGAATAGTAAATTCCCCACGATACATAATCCCTCTCCTGCAGCACTTGCCACCAGAGAGCACTGTGATACTCTCGTTCTGGCTAAATAATTCCGAGATGAAATTTGCTGCTCCTCATTGGTTCTTGCCTCTCTCCAATTAATCCTACCTGCTAAGTATTCCCGATAGAGGAACAAAACTCATGAATCAGTCAAGTGTTTTGTAAGCCACTTCTTATGAGATTTAACATTTCCTTAATATTCTTCATATGAATCTCAGACTTTGGTCTCCTCTTCCTGCCTCTAGTTACATGTTGTCATTCCATTTTAAGATGCTCTGGATGGTCATTCCTATGTATTTCACAATAATTACTGTTTATAGCGATTTGTCACCAATAGTGTAACTGTACAATAGGGGATTTCTTCTCATATGTGTGAACAAGATGTTACATTTATCTACATTAAGGGTCAACTGCCAGTCCCTGCAACATTTATCTTCCTCTGAAGGTTTTCCTACAGTTCTCTGGTGTTGCTACCTTCTTATAGAAAACTGCAACATCTATAAACAGCCTCTTTGAACTTTTGATGTTATCCACTAGAACATTTATGTCTATTGTAAGCAGTTATGATCCTATAACCTGTAACCTGTAACGGAGACATTCCTTAAATACCCTTTACCTCTCTGGATTTTGCTCATTAAAAGCGAAGTTTTGAGTTCAATCTGCAAGAAAGTTTTGAATCCAGTCATAAACTGGTTTGATATTTGATAAACTCATTTTTTCACTAAATGATATAGCTCCACATTATCAAAAGCCTTCCTAAATTCAAGGAACATGGCATCAAGCTGGGAGCCATTGTCTACAGCACTGCGGATCTCAAAGACGAACAGATCAAGCTTGGTTTTCTAAGGTCTCTGTGGAATACGCGTTGATTTTTACAGAGGAGGCTTTCATTCTTGAAAAACATCAATCTGTGATCACAAAACAACTTCCATAAGTCTACAACAAACTGACATCAGCTATGTAAGCCTATGTGCAACTGCATTGTAACACTT
This sequence comes from Schistocerca piceifrons, assembly GCF_021461385.2. Classification (NCBI taxonomy): domain Eukaryota; kingdom Metazoa; phylum Arthropoda; class Insecta; order Orthoptera; family Acrididae; genus Schistocerca; species Schistocerca piceifrons. The sequence continues at coordinate 540,389,178 of NC_060138.1, forward strand.
CTTGAAACTGGAATGACTTGTGCTTTCTTCCAGTCACTGCATAACAACTGTTACTCCAGTGACCTATGATATATTACTGCTAGAAGGGAAACAAGCCTATCACACAATCTCCGTAGAATTTTACAGGTATCTCATCTGGTCCAGAAGCCTGTCCTCCGGTGTACAATTGTTGCTTTTCCATTCTGCAACGACTTCTGTAGCGACATTTGTTAGATGTTTCCAAAGAGGTATACATAAGATAAAAAAGGAAGCACTGCACTGCAGCAGAGATACTGTTAGATGACAGAGATGTGACTTGTTTTTATCCCAGTTGACAGAAGACGAGGAGTCCGTGGTGTGTCTTGATGAAGAGAGGATAACATTTTTATCGCTCTTCCTACTGCAGCAGTTTTGTTAATAATATTGAATTTTGAATTAATCTAAATAAAATGTGTGTGTATTTATTTGACAAACAGTTCATCTCACTATATCAAAATTGAGTTTGTTCATTAGGCGACACGGTCAACAATTAGCAACTTATATGGCAACTCTATTCGAGACGACCATTGCGGCAGAAAGAGGTGGTGAAGTTTCCAACTGAAAAGAAAATACAACTAAGAACATTTAATAGTGATTTTTCTAGAAAGTTTATTTTGATATATTAGATGGTGTCTGGTCAGCAGATAGCCATAAAAGCATTTCATTAACTTCCATTTATAACTTCACAGTCAAAGGTCACAAAACATTTACAATGGTAACTGGTAACCACACTGGTAACCAAACAGAGATCAGATCCTACAATCTCCTGATCATAAGAAAATGTAATTTAATTGTAACTAATTGTTGAAATACTACTTGTATTCTGTCTTTGTTCAAGATATTCGACAACGAGGATACAATGAGAAAAGAAGGATTACCAGTAAAAGTGGGACAAAATTACGGAAACTGAAGAAAATTTTCTACAAAGACAAGTGACTGAACTTTGCAGAATGTGAACAGAAGTATGTCAACCAAAGCAGGATCAAGAATATTCCATTGATCACAGCCCGCAATAGCAATATCCTGATGCTTAACCTGCTTAAATCTTTTTTGCAAGCGACAATATTTATGGCACAGATGATTTTTCATTGCAATAGCAAATGAATTTCATACACATAACAGTGACATAAAGAGAAGCCATCCTGTTGCAAACATGTATGATGAGTGAAATTTTAACTATTGAGTTTATATTATATTTCAAAAGTCATTCACAGTGTGTACCTTTTATTGTCAGTCAAAATGGAAGTGTCAATGGGAAAATTAATGCTAATGGTAGTGATTATGAAAATACTGAATCATAATCTAATGTATTAGATAATGAAAATGACAATGCATCACAACAAGGTGGGAAAGTCACAGTTGAACACAATACACAACTGAACTCAGCATCAACAAATGGACAAAAATATGTCAATGAGGTTAATTCACTGTCCTCAATAGGAGATGTCTCTTTTCAAAATAATTTGGATAGAAACGCAACAGACATGTTGTTGTTGTGGTCTTCAGTCCTGAGACTGGTTTGATGCAGCTCTCCATGCTACTCAATCCTGTGCAAGCTTCTTCATCTCCCAGTACCTACTGCAGCCTACATCCTTCTGAATCTGCTTAGTGTATTCATCTCTTGGTCTCCCTCTACATTTCTACCTTCCACGCTGCCCTCCAGTACTAAATTGGTGATCCCTTGATGCCACAGAACATGTCCTATTAACCGATCCCTTCTTCTGGTCAAGTTGTGCCACAAAATCCTCTTCTCCCCAATTCTATTCAATACCTCCTCATTAGTTATGCGGTCTACCCATCTAATCTTCAGCATTCTTCAGTAGCACCACATTTCAAAAGCTTCTATTCTCTTCTTGTCTAAAGTATTTATCGTCCATGTTTCACTTCCATACATGGATACACTCCATACAAATACTTTCAGAAACGACTTCCTGACACTTAAATCTATACTCAATGTTAACAAATTTCTCTTCTTCAGAAATTCTTTCCTTGCCATTGCCAGTCTACATTTTATATACACTCTACTTCGACCATCATCAGTTATTTTGCTTCCCAAATAGCAAAACTCCTTTACTACTTTAAGTGTCTCATTTCCTAATCTAATTCCCTCAGTATCACCCGACTTAACTCGACTACATTCCATTATCCTCGTTTTGCATTTGTAGATGTTCATCTTAAACCCTCCTTTCAAGACACTGTCCATTCCGTTCAACTGTTCTTCCAAGTCCTTCACTGTCTCTGACAGAATTACAATGTCATCGGCGAACCTCAAAGTTTTTATTTCTTCTCCATGGATTTTAATACCTACTCCAAATTTTTCTTTTGTTTCCTTTACTGCTTGCTGAATATACAGATTGAATAGCATTGGGGAGAGGCTACAAACCTGTCTCACTCCCTTCCCAACCACTGCTTCCCTTTCATGTCCCTTGACTCTTATAACTGCCATCTGGTTTCTGTACAAATTGTAAATAGCCTTTCGCTCCCTGTATTTTACCCCTGCCACCTTCAGAATTTGAAAGAGTATTCCAGTCAACATTGTCAAAAGCTTTCTCTAAGTCTACAAATGCTAGAAACGTAGGTTTGCCTTTTCTTAATCTGTTTTCTAAGATAAGTCGTAAGGTCAGTATTGCCTCATGTGTTCCAACATTTTTACGGAATCCAAATTGATCTTCCCTCAGGTCAGCTTCTACCAGTTTTTCCATTCGTCTGTAAAGAATTTGCATTAGTATTTTGCAGCTGTCACTTATTAAACTGATAGATCAGTAATTTTCACATCTGTCAAAACCTGCTTTCTTTGGGATTGGAATTATTATATTCTTCTTGAACTCTGAGGGTATTTAGCCTGTCTAATACATCTTGCTCACCATATGGTAGAGTTTTGTCACGAATGGCTCTCCCAAGGCTGTCAGTAGTTCTAATGGAATGTTGTCTACTCCCGGGGCCTTGTTTCGACTTAGGTCTTTCAGTGCTCTGTCAAACTCTTCGCACAGTATCATATCTCCCATTTCATCTTCCATTTCCATAATATTGTCCTCAAGAACATCGCCCCTGTATAGACCCTCTATATACTCCTTCCACCTTTCTGCTTTCCCTTCTTTGCTTAGAACTGGGTTTCCATGTGAGCTCTTGATATTCATGCAAGTGCTTCTCTTTTCTCTAAAGGTCTCTCTAATTTTCCTGTAGGCAGTATCTATCCTACCCCTCGTGAGATAAGCCTCTATATCCTTACATTTGTCCTCTAGCCATTTTGCACTTCCTGTCAATCTCACTTTTGAGATGTTTGTATTCCTTTTTGCCTGCTTCACTTACTGCATTTTTGTATTTTCTCCTTTCATCAATTAAATTCAGTATCTCTTCTGTTACCCAAGGATTTCTACTAGCCCTCGTCTTTTTACCTACTTGATCCTCTGCTGCTTTCACTGTTTCATTCCTCAAAGCTACCCACTCTTCTTCTACTGTATTTCTTTTCCCCATTCCTGTCAATTGTTCCCTTATGCTCTCCCTGAAACTCTGTAAAACCTCTGGTTCTTTCAGTTTATCCAGGTCCCATCTCCTTAATTTCCCACCTTTTTGAAGTTTCTTCAGCTTTAATCTACAGTTCATAACCAATAGATTGTGGTCAGAGTCCACATCTGCCCCTGGAAATGTCTTACAATGGTCAGAGTCCACATCTGTCCCTGGAAATGTCTTACAATTTAAAATCTGGCTCCTAAATCTCTGTCTTACCATTATATAATCTATCTGAAACCTTTTAGTATCTCCAGGCTTCTTCCATGTATACAACCTTCTTTCATGATTCTTGAACCAAGTGTTAGCTATGATTAAGTTATGCTCTGTGCAAAATTCTACCAGGCAGCTTCCTCTTGCATTTCTTAGCCCCAATCCATATTCACCTACTATGTTTCCTTCTCTCCCTTTTCCTACTGTTGAATTCCAGTCATCCATGACTATTAAATTTTCGTCTCCCTTCACTACCTGAATAATTTCTTTTATCTCATCATACATTTCATCAATTTCTTCGTCATCTGCAGAGCTAGTTGGCATATAAACTTGTACTACTGTAGTAGGTGTGGGCTTTGTGTCTATCTTGGCAAGAATAATGCGTTCACTATGCTGTTTGTAGTAGCTTACCTGCACTCCTATTTTTTTGTTCATTATTAAACCTACTCCTGCATTACCCCTATGTGATTTTGTATTTATAACCCTGTATTCACCTGACCAGAAGTCTTGTTCCTCCTGCCACCGAACTCCACTATATCCAGCTTTAACCTATCCATTTCCCTTTTAAATTTTCTAACTTACCTGCCCGATTAAGGGATCTGACATTCCACGCTCCGATCCGTAGAACGCCAGTTTTCTTTCTCCTGATAACGACGTCCTCTTGAGTAGTCCCTGCCCCGAGATCCGAATGGGTGACTATTTTACCTCTGGAATATTTTACCCAAGAGGACGCCATCATCATTTAATCATACAGTAAAGCTGCATGCCCTCGGTAAAAATTACGGCTGTAGTTTCCCTTTGCTTTCAGCCATTCGCAGTACCAGCACAGCAAGGCCGTTTTGGTTAGTGTTACAAGGTCAGGTCAGTCAATCATCCAGACTGTTGCCTGTGCAACTATTGAAAAGGCTGCTGCCCCCTCTTTAGGAACCACATGTTTGTCTGGGCTCTCAACAGATACCCCTCCACTGTGGTTGCACCTACGGTATGGCTATCTGTATCGTTGAGGGATGCAAGCCTCCCCAAATTTTTTGAGCTCCATGTTGAGTGAACAGAATGGACACACATACACACACTTCACAATTATCATTTGCAGGTATCAATCATGGAACAATGCTTACAGAAATCCATATGACTGGATATAGACTTCAGTACAAAAATCATTAATGTGTCTACTGGTCTTGGCAATTTAGATCAAGGACTCAGTACCTTAGTATGCAAGTTTTCAGAGTCGTTCAAAAGTGTCATGACTTTTTGGTCTAACTTTAACATACAGTTGTCAGATGCAACTAATAAATTAGATACAAAATTTACTAATATGTACAATGAGCTGGACAAGAATTTTTTTAGTATGAATGAAGATCAAGATCACAGTACACATGAAGTTGAGGAACTTGCAACAGCACACAGTAGTTTACGAAGTGCACGTCAGAACTTAGCTCAGGTGGGAACAACAAATCAAACACACATATCTGAAATCGAGTCAGCATGTAAAATGTACTGGATGATGTACAAAAACTCTTGCAAGATGTACGTTTTCTGACTTTAAAACAAACTTTTTTGAAAACCGAGTACAACCGTACCAATAAGGATGTAAAAAGATTACATGAGAGAGCTAAGGTGAGCATCTTTGACGGCAATTCTACCCTCGCTGGGAAGTATGCCAGGGAACAAAAAACTTATGTTGACACGGTTGAAAAGATCATAAACAAAAGAGAACACAAAATTCTCACTAAAATGGATAGCAATATGAAAGTAATATAAGGTAAGATTCATTACAAACCTATCAGTGAAAGAGACAAATTGAACAAACTGCATTCTGCAGCTAATTAAAATAGAAAATCAGTACTAGACAGTAGTCATGCCAACACTGTTTCACAAAAGCAAGATTATGACAAGAGTGAAAAAGAATAGTTTGCAAACAATCAACCGTATGTGCCAGTATCATCACACACAGCATTACCATCTTTGTAAAGGTGCAGAATGGCTTCACTATCTGATGACATAAGGCCTGGCCAATTCTCAGTCATAATACACAAAGGTCTAATAAAACAGAGACAATTCACAGTCTTCTCACAAAAATTCAAGAAAACATGCCCTGTTGTCTTTGTGAGGCCTTTTAGAAATGCTTTACTCTGGCACTGGTCCGAAATGCAGAAGATTCAGTTTGTTGTTGGTTTCAAACTAGGTGATGCACAGTTGTCAAACATATGAAGAATTTGAAGAGGCTTTCCTAGAGAAATACTGGTCTCCAGGAAAGACTATGAATGGCAGTTTTTGACCCACACCACTTAACGTAAAACAAGTCAGACTGCACCTGTATTTCGAAAAATACTTTAACAAGACAAGATACTGGAGCAATCCAATATCACATGTTGATGTTTTGAGAATATTAAAGACTGGTTTCCCAAATAAAATTCATAGGAAACTGGTAACTGTGCCAACTTATAACCTAGAATACTTTCTTATGGTTGTGGATTTGATTGACCTCATTTACGAGAGCAGTCAGACTACAAATGAGCTATGGGAGTGGCATGAACTAAAATCAGCAAAACCCCGCGCTCGATTATGTGCAGAATAGAATCTGTCAAAATACTGATTATGTTGTAAACACTGTACAAGTGACTGATGGGACTGGCAGCAACCCGCCTTCCCAGACAGTAAACGGCAATTGGATGGCCTAGACCCCCTGGCACTGACCAAAAACAAGAGTGGGGGGCATGATGCTAATATACAATTATTTCACAAGGTATGCCAAAGAATTTGATATGTGAGATGACCTATGTGCAGATAAAACAAATGATAGAAAATGAATAAACGAAGTACAGGATTCTACTCATGCACAATGGTACATAAATGCACTATTACACGAAAATGTGTAAAAATAGAAGTCAACTGCAAGTGCAAGATACGCGATGAAATAAGGTAAGGCAACAACTAACAAATACTGACAATGCAGACTTGAGAACACATAAATTACATACTGGAGTTTTGTTTTATCACTGAATGCCTCAATCTGGTAACTGGTGTGTGTGTTTACCCAAAGTGTATACTGAGTATAGCAAAAAGAATAGTCTGATTTAAAAAAATCATAACTATTATGTTATTTGAGATATGTATGTGAACAGCATACTGTTGGAAAGAGCAAACACTCAAGTTTTACATGGTTCCTGCTAGGTAGCAGCAGTGGACACCCACTTCAGTTCTAATAAAAATGGTGTCTATGTTTTGCAAAGTGCGAGCCAGTAATAACTGTTCAGTTCGACTCTTGTACTAGATATAATGTGGACCTGCTACAGCATGGGGCATGATGACGGCATGAACAATTCCAAGCAACAGGTTGTTTGTGTGAAAGCAAATCGACGGGCCATCCCGAATGTCTGACACAGACGTCTAATGCATCCGCCATAGTTTCACGAGGAGTCCACAGAAATCCACTTCTCATGCAGCTCAAAATGCCCCCCCAATGTCCATCTGGCATGCAGTGCATTAACCTTTACACATGAAACTACACAAAATTCAGCTACTGCAAGCTCTTCGTGAAGATGACAACAACATGTGGAGTTCTGTAATTTCGTTCTCGACAAGATTGAGGATGACAGTTTCCTTCCACACTTTGTGTTTAGTGATGAGGCGACATTCCATTTAAATGGAAAGGTAAACTGTCAAAACATGAGAATACAGGGTACAGAACAACCACATGAAGTTGTACAGAATGAGAGAGACTTTCCAGAATTTCATGTGTTTTCTGCAGTTTTACAGGAAAAGGTGTAAGGCCTATTTTTCTTTGTCGAGAACAGTGTTGCAGGAAGCACAAACCTGGATATGCTTCAGAACTTTCTTTACCTGCTGTTGGAGACTGATACGGATGAATTCATTATCCAACAGGATGGGGCACTGTCACACTAGCATCTGGAATTGCGGGAACTTTTAAATCAAAGGATTACTGAACGATCAATCGGTTGCATTGTACCAAGGTTACCAGATCTGACTGTATGTGATTATTTCTTGTGGGGGTTTATAAGAGACACTGTTTATGTGCATTCATTACCAATAACAATGAATGAACTGAGACATCACATACAGCACTGTGGAAGCTGTAACTGAAGACATGCTCACTGCAGTGTGCGAACAATTTGAATATCACGTGGTATAAGTGTAACTCATGGGGTCACTATGGTGTAATCAAGGTGCTCAGAAAATAATGACGTGTTGCTATCTCCCTAACCTTAAATGTAGAGTACAATATGCCATCAAGGAATGTGTAATCTGTCAAAATACCAAACACTTAAACATACCACAATTCAATAAATTACATCCAATTATCCCAGTAAAATCCCTTGACCTCATACCAATTGATGCACAGTACCTTTTCTGATGGGAAAAGGAGGGGGGAAAATATATAATAGCCTTGTATGATGTGTTTACTAAATATCTGCAGACATACCACTAAAATTCAATTGGCATGGCTTACAACCAAGTGAAATTTGAGAGAATATTTTGTGAGCGTGGGTAAACTAAAAGCTACTCTCACGATAATGCAACCAACTTCACAAGTGTGAAGTGGAAGAATTTGTGATGTCTTAACATATCACACATTTATGTATCCAAATTTCATCCCGAGGCTGTCCCAATAGAATGGATACTTCACGAGTTTAACAAGTTTATCAGAATATATACACCACACAGACACAATAAGTGGTTTGAATATGTGATGCCTTTCCAGTAAATAGTAAATAATTTGCACAATCATTAACAGGTTTTACACCTATTGAATTAATGTATGAGAATTATAAAATAGATGACTGGGTTAAGCCCTTACCTAAATTTTCAGAGAGAGAGAGAGAGAGAGAGAGAGAGAGAGAGAGAGAGAGAGAGAAACTGTTAGAAGAAAATGTTAGACAAGCCTTAATAATGGTGAATACAAAGGCACAAGCTAGGAAAAAACAGTATGGTAACGAAATAGGTTGCACAACTACTTTTCAGATTGGACATGAGCAAACACATAAAGCTCAACAAAAAATGGCAGAAGTTATACACAAGACCATACATCATACAAAGAATACCACATGTTGGATGCTATTTGTTGAACAATCTAAAAACAGTGAACATGTGTGGATTATATGCACATACAGATATAAAAGAATTTACACATAAAACGTAAGAGGTCAATACACCTAAACCACTTCAGTGCCTACAGTCCTTACAGAAAATATGACTATCTATAATCCTTAAAGACGTTTGGAGAGTCTGACAGAAAAAAGTTTGACAGAATATACATTTTCACTTAACTACATGCAAAATATCCCTATTCCTTTTGAAACAATTTGGACAATCTCACAGTGATTGTTAGATTAGGTATAATTGTATGAACATTCTTTGAAATCTATTATGACAATTTTGTTATCCTATTCAGACCAAAATGACAATACACAAACTGTATGTTAAATAGAAGTTGTAAACAGTGAATATGAATGGCAACAGTACAGTCTAGCAGCCTAAGCTTGGGGCAATGAGAGGGAAGGAGTGTGCGGGTGCATTGTCGTGATGCAGTTGCCAGTTTCTCACCATCCACATGTCTGGTCTTTTGCACTAAACTGTGTCACAGAGTCACTGGAGAACATCTTGATAGTACTCCTTTGTCACTGTTTGTCCTTCTGGACATCAAAAAAGGCAGCCAGCATCACCTTGATTTTGCTTCACACCTGTCGCACTTTCTACAGCCTTGGAGACTCTGGATACTTCAGTTTCGATGACTGTCTTTTTGTTTCTGGGTCATACCCGTACACCCATGACTCATCTCCAGTTATCACGATGTTCAGAAATCCAGGATCAGTGTTGGTTGTGTCCAGAACGTCCTGTGCAACATCAAAACTGAAGTCTTTTTGTTCCGGCAACAACAACTTGGGCACAAATTTCACAGCCACTCGGTGCAGGTTCAAATCATCACACAAAATTGCAACCTCTTGGGCAATCTCCCGCATGGTCAAACAACGACCTGCCATCACCAAATTTTGCACCCTCTCAACAACAGCTGCACTCTGAGCAGTTTGAGGCCTGCCAGAATGCTGGTCCCTCTCTGCTGATGTGCGACCATTTTTGAATTGGTTGAACCACTCCTTAATTTGTATTACACCCATCACACCTTCTCCAAACACCTGCTGAATCTTACAAATTGTTTTGCTTTGAGAATCACCAAGCTTTTGACAAAATTTGATGCAGTATCTTTGCTCAACACGTTCAGTCATCTTGAGAGAATCTGTAATCTGATGAACATGTTGTTTAGCACCTCACTCAACAACCGACAGGCAGCGACTGCAGGAAACTCACAGGTCACATACTTTTTAGACAGACCTAAGTCTGTCTGTACCCATGGTCTAGGGGTAGCGTCTTTGATTTATAATCAAAACGTCTTCGGTCCCGGGTTCGATCCCCGCCACTGCCTAAATTTTGATAAATAATCAGCATTGGCGGCCGAAGACTTCCGGCATAAGAAGTCAGCCTCATTCTGCCAACGGCCTTGTCAAAGAGGGCGCAGGAGCGGATAGAGGTTCAGGGCACTCTCTTGTCCTAGGGGTGGGAAATTGCCCCTAAAGGCGGAAGAATCAGGAATGATCAACGACATGAGGATGCAGAAGGCAATGGAAACCACTGCATTAAAGACACGTAACGTGTATCCACGGGACATGTGGCCTGTATTTGAAGAAGTGTCATGATGATCTCTCCATTGGCAAAAGATTCCGGAATAATCCCCCATTCGGATCTCTGGGAGGGGACTGCCAAGGGGGAGGTTACCATGAGAAAAAGATTGAATAATCAATGAAAGGATAACGTTCTACAAGTCAGGGCGTGGAATGTCAGGAGCTTGAACATGGTAGGGAAACTAGAAAATCTGAAAAGGGAAATGCAAAGGCTCAATCTAGATATAGCAGGGGTCAGTGAAGTGAAGTGGAAGGAAGACAAGGATTTCTGGTCAGATGAGTATCGGGTAATATCAACAGCAGCAGAAAATGATATAACAGGTGTAGGATTCATTATGAATAGGAAGGTAGGGCAGAGGGTGTGTTACTGTGAACAGTTCAGTGACCGGGTTGCTCTATTCAGAATCGACAGCAGACCAACACCGACAACGATAGTTCAGGTATACATGCCGACGTCGCAAGCTGAAGATTAACAGATAGAGAAAGTGTATGAGGATATTGAAAGGGTAATGCAGTATGTAAAGGGGGATGAAAATTTAATAGTCATGGGCGACTGGAATGCAGTTGTAGGGGAAGGAGTAGAAGAAAAGGTTACAGGAGAATATGGGCTTGGGACAAGGAATGAAAGAGGAGAAAGACTAATTGAGTTCTGTAACAAGTTTCAGCTAGTAATAGCGAATACCCTGTTCAAGAATCACAAGAGGAGGAGGTATACTTGGAAAAGGCCGGGAGATACGGGAAGATTTCAACTAGATTACATCATGGTCAGACAGAGATTCCGAAATCAGATACTGGATTGTAAGGTGTACCCAGGAGCAGATATAGACTCAGATCACAATATAGTAGTGATGAAGAGTAGGCTGAAGTTCAAGACATTAGTCAGGAAGAATCAATACGCAAAGAAATGGGATACGGAAGTACTAAGGAATAACGAGATACGGTTGAAGTTAGCTAAGGCTATAGATACAGCGATAATGAATAGCTCAGTAGGCAGTACAGTTGAAGAGGAATGGACATCTCTAAAAAGGGCCATCACAAAAGTTGGGAAGGAAAACATAGGTACAAAGAAGGTAGCTGCGAAGAAACCATGGGTAACAGAAGAAATACTTCAGTTGATTGATGAAAGGAGGAAGTACAAACATCATCCGGGAAAATCAGGAATACAGAAATACAAGTCGCTGAGGAATGAAATAAATAGGAAGTGCAGGGAAGCTAAGACGACATGGCTGCAGGAAAAATGTGAAGACATCGAAAAAGATATGGTTGTCGGAAGGACAGACTCAGCATACAGGAAAGTCAAAACAACCTTTGGTGACATTAAAAGCAACGGTGGTAACATTAAGAGTGCAACAGGAATTCCACTGTTAAATGCAGAGGAGAGAGCAGATAGGTGGAAAGAATACATTGAAAGCCTCTATGAGGGTGAAGATTTGTCTGATGTGATAGAAGAAGAAACAGGAGTCGATTTAGAAGAGATAGGGGATCCAGTATTAGAATCGGAATTTAAAAGAGCTTTGGAGGACTTACGGTCAAAATAAGGCAGAAGGGATAGATAACATTCCATCAGAATTTCTAAAATCATTGGGGGAAGTGGCAACAAAACGACTATTCACGTTGGTGTGTAGAATATATGAGTCTGGTGATATACCATCTGACTTTCGGAAAAGCATCATCCACACAATTCCGAAGACGGCAAGAGCTGACAAGTGCGAGAATTATCGCACAATCAGCTTAACAGCTCATGCATCGAAGCTGCTTACAAGAATAATATACAGAAGAATGGAAAAGAAAATTGAGAATGTGCTAGGTGACGATCGGTTTGGCTTTAGGAAAAGTAAAGGGACAAGAGAGGCAATTCTGACGTTACAGCTAATAATGGAAGCAAGGCTAGAGAAAAATCAAGACACTTTAATAGGATTTGTCGACCTGGAAAAAGCGTTCGACAATATAAAATGGTGCAAGCTGTTCGAGATACTGAAAAAAGTTGGGGTAAGCTATAGGGAGAGACGGGCCATATACAATATGTACAACAACCAAGAGGGAATAATAAGAGTGGACGATCAAGAACGAAGTGCTCGTATTAAGAAGGGTGTAAGACAAGGCTGTAGCCTTTCACCCCTACTCTTCAATCTGTACATCGAGGAAGCAATGATGGAAATAAAAGAAAGGTTCAGGAGTGGAATTAAAATACAAGGTGAAAGGATATCAATGATACGATTCGCTGATGACATTGCTATCCTGAGTGAAAGTGAAGAAGAATTAAATGATCTGCTGAACAGAATGAACAGTCTAATGAGTACACAGTATGGTTTGAGAGTAAATCGGAGCTAGACGAAGGTAATGAGAAGTAGTAGAAATGAGAACAGTGAGAAACTTATCATGATTGATGGTCACGAAGTCAATGAAGTTAAGGAATTCTGCTACCTCGGCAGTAAAATAACCAATGACGGACAGAGCAAGGAGGACATCAAAAGCAGACTTGCTATGGCAAAAAAGTCATTTCTGGCCAAGAGAAGTCTACTAATATCAAATACCGGCCTTAATTTGAGGAAGAAATTTCTGAGGATGTACGTCTGGAGTACAGCATTGTATGGTAGTGAAACATGGACTGTGGGAAAATCGGAACAGAAGAGAATTGAAGCATTTGAGATGTGGTGCTATAGACGAATGTTGAAAATTAGGTGGACTGATAAGGTAAGGAATGAGGAGGTTCTACGCAGAATCGGAGAGGAAAGGAATATGTGGAAAACACTGATAAGGAGAAGGGACAGGATGATAGGACATCTGCTAAGACATGAGGGAATGACTTCCATGGTACTAGAGGGAGCTGTAGAGGGCAAAAACTGTAGAGGAAGACAGAGATTGGAATATGTCAAGCAAATAATTGAGGACGTAGGTTGCAAGTGCTACTCTGAAATGATGAGGTTAGCACAGGAAAGGAATTCGTGGTGGGCCGCATCAAACCAGTCAGTAGACTGACGGGGAAAAAAAAAAAGTCTGCAGTGGCCATATTCAAGCATGCGTTCTATACCCAACGCACTAGCATGCTGCTTAACAAACAATGATTGAATGTAAGAGACAGTGGATCATTCAGACATTAACCAGAGAAAATGACAAAATAAGACTGAACTGCACAAAGGAAATGCTATGAATAAACTGCATTAAGTAAATACTCACACATACACAAGACCAAATTACAGGAAATTCAAACAAGTGAAGTAGCATTTTTTTAATGTTATGTATACAACCAGTTATAGGAACAAAGAGTACACTTGACAACCTCTATCACTAGTAAATGTATTAACCATAAGAATAAACATGTGTAACAAGTATTACTACCACACACTTTTTATTTTCTACACAGATTTTGCTGGTGTGGAATATTTTATAAAGTGACAAGTCCATTTTGCCACATTAGTATGTAACAAACTTCAAAACCAACTTCACACATACAAACATACATAGATGTAGGACTATGTACAAGAAGAAAGATTTATCAGAGTAAGAAGCTATATACAAAAGAAATTATTTACATGGGAAGAGTTATGGTCTCGCACAAGGATAGAACAATTTACAGAAACCTCTGATTATACTAAAGTAATAAATAAAACAAATGTTAGTGAGTAAGCTATGAAGAGGAACACACTAATAAATACAGTGATGGTACTAAAATTAAGTGTGATTATATATATACAACTACTTACAATAAGAAAGAGCTATGTTATTTACATAAAACTAGAACTCATTAAGCTATGACAATTATACAGTACTTCACATTATTCCATTGAAAACTACTTTTATATGAAAGTGAATACGAAGAACTAATGTACTGAATAGGAAAAAAAAAATTAAGAAGAAAATGAAATTAGGCATACATGATTAAAATGGCAAAAACTTTGCATAGCTAGCAACTACAAGCCTCAAGGCAAGTTAATTTTCATAACAGCAAACATATATATATATATATATATATATATATATATGTGTGTGTGTGTGTGTGTGTGTGTGTGTGTGTGTGTGTGTGAACACACTGAATTGAAGGTGGAAGGTGCCAAATAAAAGGCACCTTCCTCATACCAGTTTCAACTTATTTATAATTGTGATTGGGTGTGAATTTATGGAAAGGAGTATAAGTAGGTATATTTATACTCAGTATACTGAAACACCTGAACACCAGTGTAGATTTGTGTAGATTTGCCAGCTGAAGAGTAATAACAAGTACAGTGTATCTCACAATAACTTAGCATATGTGTTTAGCATTTACATAAGCCTTTGAGTGCTATGTCCAATGAAATACGTACATGGTTATACAGGTCACATTTGAGGGTAAACAAACATTTTATGTTCACATTTTACAAAGAGTAACACGAAATTGGCTTTGTAGAAACACTAACACTATATTCAAATGCAGAGTAACCAGTGAACCTGAACATTATACAGACTGTATTTCAACAGTGATTAGCCAAGTGAAAAATATAAATAATAGATAATAAATAAAGGATTTGAGACGGACAGGAATGTAGGAAACACTATGGTGTGACCAGAACATGGATTCACAACCAGTATTTCCAATGCTTTTCCTCTTCTGATGTAGCAATGAAACTGTTCTTGATTGTGTTGATGATTATATCAATTTTTAGATTGTTATGAGGGATGTAAAAAATTTTGAGAAGTAAATTCTTCACTCACTAAAAGAAAAGTAAAAAAAAGGAGGAGCAAATTTTCTTAGAGCTAAAAATGAAGGTGTCAACTAAAATTAATTATGAGGAACCTCTAATTAGAATATAGGTAAGATTTTCTTGTAACTGTGATTGTATGACTTACTTGTTTCATGTCTTTGTAAATTTGTTCACATATGTTTTGTAAACATGTGACAACCGATCTTATGCCAGATCAGATTTTTTAGAAAGTGCACATACATGTGAAAGAGTGCTATGTAAGTACTGCAATGTGCCTCAAGTACATCGAGTTGCCACCTAGTGATTAAAAAATAGTGTTGTGTGACGGTTCAAGTAGGCATTCATCATCTGCAATGCAGAAAGTTTACAGAATCTGCGGTACTGTGCTGAATAAGCACAACAGTGGCATGTGTGCTAACGGAAAGGTCAACACTCACCAAAATGTCGACCAAGATTTCTTCCAGACACAGCTGGCCCAGCAGGGACCACTGGCCTCACAGTATGGTGGAGACCGTCTTAGCTTTTGGAATCCATAGGGATGTGTAAATTGTTACCCTTAATGGACACTATGAATTGCTTGCTCTATACCACATGCGCGAGTAATGCTCTGCGTGGTATGGAAAACAACAGCCACAAGAAACTTCAAACAATGTAGCCAGCTCATGCCGACAACTCAACAACAATAGAAAAACAAAGGACAGGGAAGGTGCAAATTTTTGTTACGAAGTAAAGGTAAGACATGTAACCGTCATAAATGTAGATAAAGAAAGATAAATATTTAACTGAATGTGAAAAGAACTGCACCAGGTGAAACAATTCCTAATATTTTCCTTATATGTGTAAAGTAATTGATTTATTTGTAATTTTAATATAGTGTAAGAAAATTTTTGATAAAATATATGAGATACAAAGAATCTGATTAAAATTAAGTTCCCACATAGCCGACACCCATTAGTCAAATAATATGCCAACAATATGCCAATAGTTGAGTGGTAGAATAAAGGTTTCTGACCCTTTAGCCATGAAAGCAGATGACTGAACCTTCCCCCTCTGCGCAAAAAAACGTAAAATCTATAAATTAGCATAAATGAATAAGAAAAGGAAATTTTGTTCTTTGTGCTACGTGTATGAAACCACAGCCCACAGTAGGGGCAGGTATAATGGTGCTTTCTAGATGTTTCCATAGAGGTATACGTAAGATTAAAAAGGAAGTGCTGCAGAGGTTCTGTTAGATGATGAGAGAGATGTGGCTGTCTTCTTTTTTTTTTAAACAAAAATAAAATAAAAAATAAATAAACAGCAGAAAGAGAGGAGTCAGTTGTATGTCTCGAACAGAGGATGCCAAAATTTTTATCACTCTTCCTATCATAACAGTTTTGTTAACAGTATTGAATTTGGGTTAATATAAATAATACAGAGTGAATGACACTGCCTATCAATTTACTTGATAAACAGTTCATCTCACCACATTGAAATACAAGTTCCTTTCACTAGGTGACAAAGTCAACAATTAGCAACTCTTATGGTGGCCCTATTTGAAACAACCATCACAGCAGAAAGAAGACGTAAAGCTTCCCACTGAAGAAAATATAACCAAGAACCTTTACTATTAAATATCCTAGAAAATTTATTTCTAATATGTTTGGTGGTGTGTGTTCAGCTGGCCGTAAAGGCATTCAATTAATTTCCATTAATGTCTTTGAACAGGAAATGTTTTATGACTTTTAAACATTTCCAATTCAAAAACTCTAATTTATTATTCAGCCTGCAGCGAAAACAGAACAGAATACACTTTACAATTCCTGCCATTTTGGCTTTCATGCTATGATTCAAAGGACATACCATATTATGCTCTTCCACGACAAAACAGTTCAAATGACCGAAAACAGTATTCTGTCTTTTTCTCTGTTATCTTCAGTTTTGGCATCAGTGTGGTCACTGAGCAATAGAATGGACAATTTTGATCCACTTGCTGATGATACATAAGACTGCAATTTCATTGGGTTTTTAGTCAGAATGGTTGTCAAAATATTAGTTTCTAATTCACTTAAAACTTCTCTCATTTTTCTTATTGTCATACATTTGCTTCATTCGGCTTTTGTCAGATAGGCTTTCATTTCACTTAAATCTGAGATTAAAAGATCTTTGGTTTTGTGGCAGTGTTCCAACATTGGTATTGAACCAGGGTGGGTCCTCCTCATCTCTTAAATCTTTGCTAGCAGCAGACTTGTCTAGGGTGAAATGAAGAACAATTTGAATTGTATGCATTTGTGTTCCACATCTTCATCTTCTGAACTGAACATTTGATGCTGACTACCCAGATACTTTGCAATTTTTATCTCATCTCTTGTTATGCAAAATATTTTCTTAATTTTCTTAATCTCCTTTATAACCATCACTGATGCTATCACAGCATCACTGATGCCATCCTCAATGTTAAATGATTCATAAAGTTCAGATCTGATTGTTGTTATGTGGTCCAAGATGTTACCCTCATGAGTTGGTTCTCTAGTAATCTGCTCAAAGTAATTTCTGGACAAGACATGCAGAATAACATCACATGAATCCCCACCTCTACAGTTTTGATCACATGACTCTCCCATTCTATAGCTCACAAACTGAATTTTCCCTGAATTTTGTAATAATCTCACCAGGTATTATCGAATCCTTGACAGCAATAAATAATACACCACCACCACCATCTAACCTAACCCTGCGATATTTATTCAAATTTCTATTTAGAATTTCGTTGGTACTCACTCCCAGTTTCAACCAGCATTCTGTTCTTAATACTATCTGGGCTATTTTAACTTAAACAAGCAATATTAATTCTGGGCTCTGACCATGGATGCTCCTGCCATTTACTAATCTCATACTAACCT
Organism: Schistocerca piceifrons; assembly: GCF_021461385.2. Lineage (NCBI taxonomy): Eukaryota > Metazoa > Arthropoda > Insecta > Orthoptera > Acrididae > Schistocerca > Schistocerca piceifrons. The sequence continues at coordinate 540,407,175 of NC_060138.1, forward strand.
TTTCTCTTTCCAATCTGCAAGGATGAATGTTCTCTGGGAATAATGTGGCTGCTCTATCTTCAGTTTTCGCAGACACGTCATCAATAATCTGAAGGAGTAATTCCTCTAACCCAAAAAAGTCCTATGTGCCTGCCATATGTACTCTGTCAACTTAATAGTCACTTCCTGTGTGCAGTGGAGACCTGACCTATTGAGATGAGAGGGGTCTTCAGTTCTCTACCCAATATCAGAGTTCAAGAAATTTGCATCCAATATCATTGTAGATGTAGTCATGGGTGACTGGAATTCGAGTGTAGGAAATGGGAGAGAAGGAAACATAGTAGGTGAATATGGATTGGGGGACAGAAATGAAAGAGGAAGCCGCCTGGTCGAATTTTGCACAGAGCACAACATAATCATAACTAACACTTGGTTTAAGAATCATGAAAGAAGGTTGTATACATGGAAGAACCCTGGAGATACTAAAAGGTATCAGATAGATTATATAATGGTAAGACAGAGATTTAGGAACCAGGTTTTAAATTGTAAGACATTTCCAGGGGCAGATGTGGACTCTGACCACAATCTATTGGTTATGACCTGTAGATTAAAACTGAAGAAACTGCAAAAAGGTGGGAATTTAAGGAGATGGGACCTGGATAAACTAAAAGAACCAGAGGTTGTACAGAGATTCAGGGAGAGCATAAGGGAGCAATTGACAGGAATGGGGGAAATAAATACAGTAGAAGAAGAATGGGTAGCTTTGAGGGATGAAGTAGTGAAGGCAGCAGAGGATCAAGTAGGTAAAAAGACGAGGGCTAGTAGAAATCCTTGGGTAACAGAAGAAATATTGAATTTAATTGATGAAAGGAGGAAATATAAAAATGCAGTAAGTGAAACAGGCAAAAAGGAATACAAACGTCTCAAAAATGAGATCGACAGGAAGTGCAAAATGGCTAAGCAGGGATGGCTAGAGGACAAATGTAAGGATGTAGAGGCCTATCTCACTAGGGGTAAGATAGATACCGCCTACAGGAAAATTAAAGAGACCTTTGGAGATAAGAGAACGACTTGTATGAATATCAAGAGCTCAGATGGAAACCCAGTTCTAAGCAAAGAAGGGAAAGCAGAAAGATGGAAGGAGTATATAGAGGGTCTATAAAAGGGCGATGTACTTGAGGACAATATTATGGAAATGGAAGAGGATGTAGATGAAGATGAAATGGGAGATATGATACTGCGTGAAGAGTTTGACAGAGCACTGAAAGACCTGAGTCGAAACAAGGCCCCCGGAGTAGACAATATTCCATTGGAACTACTGACGGCCGTGGGAGAGCCAGTCCTGATAAAACTCTACCATCTGGTGAGCAAGATGTATGAAACAGGCGAAATACCCTCAGAGTTCAAGAAGAATATAATAATTCCAATCCCAAAGAAAGCAGGTGTTGACAGATGTGAAAATTACCGAACTATTAGCTTAATAAGTCACAGCTGCAAAATACTAACACAAATTCTTTACAGACGAATGGAAAAACTAGTAGAAGCCAACCTCGGGGAAGATCACTTTGGATTCCGTAGAAACACTGGAACACGTGAGGCAATACTGACCTTACGACTTATATTAGAAGAAAGATTAAGGAAAGGCAAACCTACGTTTCTAGCATTTGTAGACTTAGAGAAAGCTTTTGACAATGTTGACTGGAATACTCTCTTTCAAATTCTAAAGGTGGCAGGGGTAAAATACAGGGAGCGAAAGGCTATTTACAATTTGTACAGAAACCAGATGGCAGTTATAAGAGTCGAGGGACATGAAAGGGAAGCAGTGGTTGGGAAGGGAGTAAGACAGGGTTGTAGCCTCTCCCCGATGTTGTTCAATCTGTATATTGAGCAAGCAGTAAAGGAAACAAAAGAAAAATTCGGAGTAGGTATTAAAATTCATGGAGAAAAAATAAAAACTTTGCGGTTCGCCGATGGCATTGTAATTCTGTCAGAGACAGCAAAGGACTTGGAAGAGCAGTTGAATGGAATGGACAGTGTCTTGAAAGGAGGATATAAGATGAACATCAACAAAAGCAAAACAAGGATAATGAAATGTAGTCTAATTAAGTCGGGTGATGCTGAGGGAATTAGATTAGGAAGTGAGGCACTTAAAGTAGTAAAGGAGTTTTGCTATTTGGGGAGCAAAATAACTGATGATGGTCAAAGTAGAGAGGATATAAAATGTAGGCTGGCTATGGCAAGGAAAGCGTTTCTGAAGAAGAGAAATTTGTTAACATCCAGTATTGATTTAAGTGTCAGGAAGTCATTTCTGAAAGTATTTGTATGGAGTGTAGCCATGTATGGAAGTGAAACATGGACGATAAATAGTTTGGACAAGAAGAGAATAGAAGCTTTCGAAATGTGGTGCTACAGAAGAATGCTGAAGATTAGATGGGTAGATCACATAACTAATGAGGAAGTATTGAATAGGATAGGGGAGAAGAGAAGTTTGTGGCACAACTTGACCAGAAGAAGGGATCGGTTGGTAGGACATGTTCTGAGGCATCAAGGGATCACCAATTTAGTATTGGAGGGCAGCGTGGAGGGTAAAAATCGTAGAGGGAGACCAAGAGATGAATACACTAAGCAGATTCAGAAGGATGTAGGTTGCAGTAGGTACTGGGAGATGAAAAAGCTTGCACAGGATAGAGTAGCATGGAGAGCTGCATCAAACCAGTCTCAGGACTGAAGACCACAACAACAAACAACAACAATCATTGTAGACTTGTCTGAGCATCTTATGTAGATGATCCCTTCTCTCCTAACTGAAGGACTGAGATGGACACTGGATACAATGCTACAAATAATAAGCTGAGCTTGCAACCCCAAGTAATTTGTTGGGTGGTTGACGTGGAAAGGTGGACGGGGAGAGGGAGGGGGGAGGAGGAAAGGGACCAAACCATGTGGTCATCAGTCTCTTGATGCAAGAGTGGTACATCTGGAAGCAGAGACACATCAAGGACGTTTTCTGACCTACTCGAGAGGTTCATAACAGTAAAACTGAGATGGCTAAAAACATAATGGATATCAGAACTACTGTCTGTAAGGCTCCACAACCACAATGTGAAGTTGGATTGTTACACGAAATAAAACAGTGGGTCAACCTATCAAACTTATGTGAGGACAACATATAACTGTTGATTCCTTCCAGAAGGAGTGGGAGGAAGAGCACCATGCTACAGCAATTTCCTTGACTGTGTGGAGTTTATTAGATGTGGCAGTAGCACACCAAATGTCATTCCATTTCTGAGTGAGCAGAGATCCAGTGTGCACCAAAAATCTGCACCTGGGGTTGGCAAAGTGAACAGGGAGCAAGTAAGTGCTCTTCTACACAAACATTTGGCCAATTCAGTCTTTGGGATATGCATATGACTTGGGACATCATCACGAAGGTCAATGAGGTCATGAACAGCAGATACCAAAGGGTGGCAAGAATAGCATCAGACAACTCCCTGGAGGCTGCTCATTGAGTAAGTACAAATAAAAACATGGTCAGGGAGGCTGCTTTAATAAAATGGAGGACTCTGCTAATAGCCATAAGCTCTGCCATAGACACACTACAGGCTCCAGACAGCAAATGGCATTCCATACAGACAGAAGATGTAAAAGCATATCCTGCCAGATCCACAGTTTACCAAATGTCTGAGGGTCAAGGGGGGGGGGGGGGGGGGGCTTTAGGACCTCTGAAGAGATTGGTTCTAATCCATGGCCTGGGCACCATTCAAAGGGAGCACAACCTGGGGAGGGGATACAGATATCTTGACAGAGGAAAGCGAGATGCATTCCAACCAGTAGTCTCGCCTGAGGGCTTGTATCAGGAGGACAACATCCCTCACATGTAAAGAGAATGGGATACATGGGATTATCAGGGAACTGCTGAATGGTGATAGCAAAGAAGAACAAGAGCTGGTACCATTGACTCTGAAGGAGGTCGTGAGCCATTTAGAAAAACCTGTCCGATTGCTGTTTCCAACCTAAGCAGGTGGTCAGTTGTGGATGATCCCTCCTATAAACAACACTGATTTGAGACCCAGCAAAATCTGTGGGAAATCATCCTTTTAAGCAGCTTACAGAGTACATTGGTCAGGCTAATCAACTAGTTACTAATGAGAGATGTTGGGTTCTTGCCTGGCTTAAGGAATGTGACAACTACGCCATCTCGCCAGTGTGAGGGGAAGGCCTTGGAGCCAAAGATGGTTGAAGGCCATGAGGGGATGTTGCCTTTGGAGAACATTCTGATGTTGGATCATCTGACTGAGTTGAATTAGGGCCTGGGGCTGTGTCTTGGGCCGAGTCAAGAGCCCGAGACAATTCCCAGTCAGTGAAGGGTCCATTAAACGATTCATCTTGCTGGGGAGTGAAACGTAAGGCGATATCTTGATCATCTTGCTTCTTCAGTAGAAAGGTAGCTGGATAGGATGACGATGCCAATGCTGTTGCAAAGTGGGTCACAAGGTGTTTTGCAAGAACTAATGAATTGGTTCACATATCACCCTGTAGGACAAGAACCAGAACAGCTGTTGAACATTGGCAGCCCCTAAGGAAATGGAGCTTGGCCCACAGCTGAGCAGCTGAGATGAAGAGGTGTATGTCCCAACAGAGGAGACATAGTGCTCCCATCATTCCTTGTTACTGTGAAAGCCTTAGCATGAATTTGCTTAAAAGCAATGCAGTTGGTCTGTGAAAGATTTAATTTGAATCACTGAAGGGCTTATCAGTGATCATGAATAGTTGTTGTGATGTCTTTAGTCCAGTAGTCCAGCAGAGCACTGGCCGACAGTGGGGGAGTAGAGGGGGGACAGCAGGCCAGTAGCAAGGGGAATAGCAGTTCCAGCAGTGTGGATAACTGCATCTGAGACACCTTCTGCAACTTCATCAATACTATCCTACAGAGAGGTAAAAAAAAAGTAGCTGCAGAGGCATACAAAGGCCAGTTGGCACTCTAAAGTACCAGCATGGTAGTCAGTCTGTCTGGCAGTAGCAAGGAAATGACAGGATCACTGGAAAGTGGTCACTGTGTAGTGAACAATGGAGCAAAACTACTGGATTAGGGTCAGAGATTGTTAAATTGATAGCTGAAAAGGTGGCATGGGCCGCACTGAAATGGATAGGAGAACCATCATTGATAACACCACAGATCAGTACTCCTCCAAGAACGTGCTGTGGACAGTAGTTCCCAACCAGGAAAAAAAGGAGGGAGCTGTTGGATTACTGTAGTCAATTCAGTGTAATTAAATGGCCTGCTTGGAGGTAGGAACAAGTTGCAAATGTTAATCACTGAGGTCATTTTCACCAACACTGCTGTTGCATCAGGACCCCTCTGGATGCCCTCTCAGGACCAGCACTGTTAAAACAGAATGCACAATAACCACAGAGCATTGGAGAATGGTCACCAGTTAAGTGCATGTCTTTGAGAGCAATGCAAACTGCAAAAGAACAGGAAGTAAGGTGGTGGTTGGTGGGGGTGGTGGTGGTCGTGGTGGTCTGGCAAGTGACAATGGCACCTATTACAATTCCACTGAATGATCATGTGACTGGTGACCAGGTTAGGTGCGAAGGGGCCAGAACAGCCCATTACACTGTTGGATCACTGCCTGCCATCAGTGGGAATGGAACCACATTCATAAACATCAGTTCAGAATCCGACTGCATGGGGGGATCTGACATCTCCTGCAGCACTGGAGAAGCCTTGTCCCAACTCCAACTCCTCCTCCTCCTCCTCCTCCTCCTCCATAACCTTTGGTGGGTAAGGTTCATTCAGGGGGGGCTATTAACACCAAATGTGGAGACAATTGAAGAGTGACCCATATGTAATGATAGCTTCCTTCACCAAATCAGCCAAATGCTGAGAGCAACGTTTAGGACAACATGAGCCACAATTTGCAGCTGGTTGCACAGAATGTTTTTGATAGCTGGCAGTAGAACCTTCACATCTTGGATGAGACGACCTGACAAACATACCGAATGCAGGCTGGCATACTTTCCTGACCTGCCTGTTATTTCCCTGAGGGGCTCAAAAGCTCACCTAGTATTGGATCTTCAAGTAACAAGCATACCTGACCTCTGCACTTGTCTGGGCTGTATAGCATGTCATGCCTGTTACTAGTGCATAAGTGTGCAGCCATGCAACCAGTTCCCACTTTTGCCCTCTGCCTAGACATATGCATACACACTACTGCCCATCACTCACCTTCGAATGAAGGCAGACCATTCAGCTGCTGCATACCAGAAGACAGTGACAATGACAATGGGGTTTCCAGGAGTTCCAACACTACTGAAGGGGCTACAGCTTTTGCCATTGATTGGCTGCTTATAAGACACAGACACAGACGCGTGTATGCACGCGTGCACGCTTGCACACACTAAAAAATTTCCAGCTGTACACTAAAATTTCAAATTTTGCAAGCTCTTAACACAAAACTAAATTTCACTACTGGAAACAGATAGACAGGGTGATTCAAACTGAATGACACAAAAAGAAAAATTATTCCTGTAATTACAGTAATGCCTGTTTCATAAATACACATAGATACTTGAAGGTTAACACTCTCAGTTGATGTCAGAAACAAAGAAAAGTTGCCATTATTCTTCATCACTGATGTATCAAAGGATACACAAAATCATCATCAATAATTGTTGTTCAAAGATGTTTTCAGATCAAGTTTGGTACTTTGTACTACACCTTCACAACACTGCTAATGGCCAAGCAATTCAAGGAAACAGGATGCATATTCAAGAAGAAAACCACAGGGTAGCCATCTGTTAAAATGAAGTGGTGGAAAATATTTGTACGCTCTACGACAGAAGCCCCAGAAAATCCATGTGTCGTGTCAGTAGAGAAGTGAATCTGTCTCAGTCAACTGTGGAGCATGTGTTGCTCAAGCATCTGCAGTTTAAGTCTTGCAGAATTCTTATGTTGCAGGTATCAAAACCAGTTGATAAACCAGAACAGAGGCAACAGTGCATCAATTTTCAAGCATAGATGAAGGTGGATGGTTTCCCAGCCAGACTTTTGTCCTCTGATGAAGCCACATTTTACTGAAGTGACTGAGTGACCATGTATAATTTGAGAATATGCAGGGAGGGGGGGAGTCCACATGTTTCTCTGGAACATGAATGTGAATTTCCAAAACTTCACACTTCTGTACAATAACTTACCATGAAGTCTTTGGTTCTTTCTCCTTCGCAGAATCAATATCCTCTCACCCTCATCTGCACTATCTCTCTCTCTCTCTCTCTCTCTCTCTCTCTCTCTCTCTCTCTCTCTCTCTCTCTCTCTCTCTCTCTCTCTCTCTCTCACCTCAGTTGACAGAATGGGTACCCAACTTCATTTTGCAGCAGGATTGAGCCCTGCTACATTTTTACAACTTTGTATGTAGCTACCTCAACAAACATCTTCCTCAGTGTTGGATTGGTCATGCTGTGTCAAACGATGGGCTTTTCACACTGTGGCTCCAAGTTCTCCTGACCTTAATGCCTTTTTTTTTTCTTTGGGCATGTGTGAAGGACATGTTTTACATTCTCCCATTTCCACGTGACTTCCAGCAGCTAAGGCACTACATAGTGGACACATTTAACGCCATTGATTGAGTTACATTGGAGTGGGCCTCCAGGAAATTCAGTACCATACAGACATTTGCACTCTCACAAATGAAACCCACATCAGACAGCTGTGAATGGTAATAAGAACAGTGAGAGTTAACCTTTTAGTCTAAATGAGTATTTCTGAAATGAAGTTATTACTGCAGTCACAGAAAACTTTCTTTTTGCTCCATTCATTTTGAATCCACTTGAATGAACAGTTATTTTTCACTGAAAGTCTGTTCACACAAACATACATACATACATACATACATACATACATACAATTCTAATCCATGGACTGGGCACCATTCAAAGGGAGCACAACCTGGGGAGGGGATACAGATATCCTGACAGAGGAAAGCGAGGTGCATTCCAACCAGTAGTCTCACCTGAGGGCTTGTATCAGGAGGACAACATCCCTCACATGTAAAGAGAATGGGATACATGGGATTATCAGGGAACTGCTGAATGGTGATAGCAAAGAAGAACAAGAGCTGGTACCATTGACTCCGAAGGAGCCAGTGAGCCATTTAGAAAAACCTGTCCGATTGCTGTTTCCAACCTAAGCAGATGGTCAGTTGTGGATGATCCCTCCTATAAACAACACTGATTCGAGATCACGAATACGACATTTTGTAATGACGTGGAACATGTCACTTTAACATAAATTTTCTTTACACAAAATAATTAATTGTTTACAGTTTACTTTTTATTTATTTATTTATTTATTACAGTTACTACTACATATCTAAGAATTCATCTATTGAGTAGTAGTTGTCATTCAGAAATTCTTTCAATTTGCTTTTAAATTTGGGTTGGCTATCTCTCGGACTTTTAATACTATTTGGCAAATGAGCAAAGATTGTGACAGCATAATTCAACCCCTTCTGTGCCAAAGTGAGATTTAATCGAGAATAGTGAAGATCATCTTTTCTTCTAGTGTTGTAGCTATGCACTTCAATGTTATTTTTGAATTGGGATGGATTATGAATGACAAATTTCATAAGTGAATATAAGTATTGTGAAGGCACAGTGAATATCCAGAGTTCCTTAAATAAATGTCTGCAAGGTGATCTAGGGTAGGCTCCAGCTATTATTCTGATTACAAACTTCTGTGCAATGAATACTTTCCCTCTTAATGACGAACTGCCCCAAAATATGATGCCATATGAAAGTAGTGAATGAAAACAGGCGTAGTAGGCAAATTTACTGATATGTTTATCACCAAAATTTGCAATAATCCTAATAGTGTAAGTAGCTGAACCTAACTGTTTCAGCAGATCATTAATGTGTTTCTTCCAATTCAATTTTTTATCAATGCACACACCCAGAAATTTTGAGTATTCTTCCTTAGCAACAGACTTCTGTTCTTAGTCTATATTTATGCCATTTACTGTACGGAATTGTATAAATTGTGTTTTCTCAAAATTTAGTGAGTCCATTTGCAGAGAACCACTTAATAATTTTCTCAAAGACATTATTTACAATTTCCTCAGCTGATTCTTGCCTGTTTGGTGCGATTACTATACCTTTATCATCCGCAAAAAGAACTAGCTTTGCATCTTCATGAATTTATAGTGGCAAGCCCTTAATATATATTAAGAACAATAAGGAACCCAAGACTGAACACCAAGGGGCACCATTCTTGATACCTCCCCAGTTAGAGGACTCTGCTGATTTTTGCAGACTATCTCTACTGTTAATTTCAACCTTCTGCATTCTTCCAGTTTGAATTAAACCATTTGTGAACTGTCCCACTCATACCACAATCTTTATCTTTAAGAATTCCATGATTCACACAATCAAAAGCCTTTGAGAGATCACAAAATATCCCATTAGGTATCGTTTGGTTATTCAGTGCATTTAATATTTGATCAGTGAAAGCATTTATAGCATTTTCTGTTGAAAATCCTTTCTGAAAACCAAACTGACATTTTGTTAGCACTTCATTTTTACAACCATGTGATGCTACTCTTGAATACATTACTTTTTCAAGAATTTTGGATCAAGTGGTCAGAAGTGAGATTGGGCAGCAGTTGTTAGCATCAAACCTATCCCCTTTTTTATACAATGGTTGAACAGTAGCATATTTCAGTCTATCTGGAAAAATGCCTGGTTCAGTGAGCTACTACATATGTGACTCCTACTTGTATGTTGGGAGCAAGCTTTTAGCACTCTGTTGGAAATACCATTAATTCCATGTGAGCTTTTACTCTTAAGTGAATTTATTATTTTCCTAATTTCAGTCGTAGATGTGGGTTGAATTTCAATTTTATCAAATTTGATAGGTACTGCCTCTTCCATTACTGCCTTGCATTTTCTAATGAATAGCTGGATCCTATTTTCTCCACAACACTTAAAAAAATGATTATTAACATGTTTTCTACTTCTGACTTCTTGTTAAAAACTTTTCATTGTGTTTGATAGAAATACAGTCTCCCTGTGCTCTCGGTTGCCCTGTTTCCCTTTAAACAATGATCCAAATTGTTTTAATTTTGTTATCAAATGTGTTAATCTCAGACATAATGCACATGCTTCTGGACTTTTTAATAACTTTTCTAAATGCAGTGCAGTAGTTTTTACAATGTTTCACTGTTTCAGGTTCATTACTCCTCCTAGCTATAAGATACATCTCCCTTTTCTGTTAACATATTTTTATCCCTTTAGTGAGCCATGGCTTTTTACATGGTTTCTTACAATTATATCACACTGTTTTCTTAGGGAAACTGTTTTCAAATATACTCAAAGTTATCAGGAAATAGGTTAAATTTTAAATTAGCACTATGTTCCCTGTACATCTCACCCAGACTAAATGTCGCAAGCTTTCCCTAAAAATTTTAATTGTTAAATCGTTAATTGAATGCACTATTTTGTAGGACTGTTTTTCATCACTGTATGGAGTTATATCGTATACTGTAAGTAGCTGTGCATCACGAACAGACAGACCATTTTTAACAGGAAAAGTTTTTATTTGATTAAATTTATGTTGGTCTATGAAAACATTATCTATCAGTGTGCTGCTTTCCTGTACCACCCGAGTAGGAAAATCAATAATTGATATCAAATTGAAAGAAGCAAGTAATACTTCAAGGTCAAACTTTCTATCAGGCTCTTTCAGAAAATGTACATTGAAATCACCACAAACAATAATTTGCTTTCCTCTGGCTGACAGATAGCACAACAAAGACACAATTTTTTTCAAAAATAGTTGAAAATTTTCCAATGGGACCTATACACAGCTACAATTATAAAAGTGCCATTATTTAGTTTAAGTTCACACACACGTTTCTATATGTTGAGCTACACAATGTTTTTTTAATTTCCAAATTTTCCACACTATGACAGATTTTAACATATATGGAAACTCCACCTCTCTTCATAGTATCTGTAATTACATGTGCTGTACACTTATATCCACCTATATTTACCATTTCCATACCTGTGTCTATATGATGCTCAGACAGGCATAGTGCATCTATACTATACTCAGTTTTCAAATCTTCTAAACAAACAAGCAGCTCATCTACTTTGTTTTTTAATCCCCTGATATTCTGATGCTATAAATAACATTATTTTTCACTGTGCTTTTATGCGAAGCTTGTGACATACCAACATTATTTTTCACTGTACTGTTATGAGAATCTTGTGATATTTTAACATCTCTAGTACATCCCGGTCTTCAATCAATGTAGGATGACTGGACACTGATCTTAACCTAAGAAAGTACTCCCATCAGATTCAGTGATGAGTAGGGATGCAGGTGGTAATGGGGTGGTGGTCTGTGTCTTATATAAGAGACTAGGCAACAGGAAATTCATTGGAGGTGTTGACTGACAAGAGTAGAGATTCTTGAAGTGGTAGTACAGTACCAGATATACTTTGTGTCCAGGATTATTGTGTTTATGTAGTAGTGGAAGCATGTAAAAACTGGGTGCAGGGTGTCACTGGGATGAAGGAGGAGATGGATCTTGGGAAAGATTTTGGGAGGGACCTAAGGATTTGATTAGGGACGATAGGTATTACTGGACTTCTGGAATGGGTTAATTACGGTTGGGTTTTCAGGTGGAAGAGGCAGACAGTTGTCTTTATGGACTTCATATGAAATGTGCCTTGGTGGCAGAAAAATTGTTCTGTTGTCAGATGCAAATGCCAGTTTTCTAAATTTTCTCAAGAGTGTTTTGGGAAAGCACATCTCCTTTCCTTCAGGGATTTCCATTTGAGTTCAAGGAACATTTGCTTAAAACTTGCACACGGATTGAACCTACTGATAATAAATCTATCAGCATGCCTCTTCATGTGTTCCTTGAATCCAACCTAACACTCAAGCAGTACTCAAGATTGGGTAGCAGTAGTGTTCTATACACGGTCTTCTTTATAGATGAGCAACAGCTGCTTAAAATTTTTCCCAAAAAACCAAAGTGAACCACTTGCTGTCCCTATGTTCCATTTAATATTGCTTTGCAACATTATGGATAGGTATTTTATGTGACTGTTTCAAGCAGCACACCACTAATACTGTCTTCTAGAATTACAGGGCCATTTTTTCTATTATCTGCATTAGCTTACATTTTTCTACATTTAGAGCAGGCTAGCATTATGACACCAAACATATTTTCTAAATCGTCCTGTATCCTTCTACAGTCACTTAATGATTATACTTTCCCTTATACTAAACCATCAGCAGCAAACAATCTCAGATTGCTGCTTGCCCTATCCAAAAGATCATTTATGTATATTGAGAACAAAAGAGGTCCTATCACACTTCCCTGGTGTGCTCCTGATGATACCATTGACTGATGAACACTCACTGTCGAGGACAATGTACTGGGTTGTACTACTTACGAAGTCTTCAAACTACTCACATATTTGGAAACCTATTCTGTATGCTTTGGATATTTGTTAACTGTTTGTAGTTACGTACTGTGTAACAGAGAGAGCAAAGTAGAAATAAATAAATAAATAAATAAATACAAAATCCACATTTGGTAGTGAAGTAGTTTTGATTAACTATAATAAGAAAGTGAATAAAATCAAAGGTACTTTTTATGGTGGTGGTGTTTCATTGTACACAGGGATTTCCAAAACTAGCTGTGAATTTTCTACGAAGTTAAAGTTTTCAGTCTGAATATTTTACAAACTATCATGTTTCTCTAGGAAAGTTACACATTTTTGTTACCAGAAGCATCAGGGCATTCAAAATATAACACTGGAATTTTGACAAGCTCACATTTTAAAATTTGAACATTCCAGACAATGATAATTTTAAATACTAATAACTTTTTAATGCACAATTTCTGGAGAAAGTAAGATGTTCATTGTGAAGTGGAGAATAAGGGCTTTCAATTAATGTAAGTCAGTCCTAACACATAACTACTAGCAGGGTAGAATTTTTAAGCACAGATGGCTTTAGTGAATCAAATTTAGATTTATTCATCAAGAAATGTTTCATCAAAAACTAATTGTACTATTATCATCAGTGGTCTGGTAACTGTACAATGAATTATAAAATATAGTTAAATATAGTATGATTGCAAATATAACAATTTCATTTATTATGATATATGCACTACACATACAATAGAAAATGGGGGGAGGGGTGGAGGGAGGATTTAAGGATTGGAATTTTAGCAACTTGGTATGTTTCTGGTTCAGCATATGTAACTCTTCATAACAATTTGGTATTTTGTCACTTTCACAACAAACCACCATTTAACATCACAGCATATAGCAATGTTACTAGCAGGTCAGTATATAGTTAACAAGTGTTCTTGCACATTATGATAGCAAAAGCATAACCAAGTATTTGAATCATGTGTATCGTGGGATGACAGAAGATCAGACAATTTACTTTTCAAAGAAATGAGCTTGTTGACTGTTTGGTAACTGTTGTGTTTAGAGTATTAAAATAATGTGGCTGCAGAGAAATTACATGCCATCGGAAGATGTGACAACAGAGTAACCTTGATATCTGAGGCAAGTTCAGCTTAAACACTTTGTATGTTCCAGCATACAATTTTGAGGAGCAGCTTATGATCAAACATTTGTCTAGCTCACACGCTGATAGCCATGTTTGGCATTCTTCTGCATGTGAACACTTGAAGAAATAAATAGTATATATATTATTTCCTGTGAAGTCTTAAATCTATATATCAATATGGAAATATTGATATATTTAGATATATTTTTCCCACGTGGAATGTTTCCCTCTATTATATTCATATCAATATGGAAAGTCAGCTTAAATGCCATGTAGTTTGCCATGCTGTAAGAATACTACCCACATTTCATTAAAACAAGCTATCTAATTAGTGCTGTACAGAAAGTTTAAATACAGTCTACTGCAACTGTTTACCATTCAGTGATCTCACACTGTAACAGAATGAACAACTGTTTGAAAGAAAGAGTGAACAATTAGTAATTGCTTTAAGTAACTTAATATTTAGAACAATATGCAGTTAATTGCATGAAAATTGTGAGGGGGAAAAACCACACAAATTATCTTCTGTATTTAAATTTCACTATTACTTTTACCTTTGCTTCCAGAAGGAATTTTGATATAACAACTGGGTGTTCTTTGCTGACATCACTTGCTGACTTTAAGTATGTCTCAAGATCCTGTGGTGTGTGAGCAACATTCATTGCTGCTCCACTCAAGACATATGATGGTCTTACCAAACAAGGGTAGCCAACTTCTTCACAAAATTCTTTTGCAGACTCCAAGTTTGTCAACTCCTTCCATCTGCAAAACCAATGTGAAAATATTTGCATTGGAAAAGAGAGATACTTATAACTGTAAAATAGTCTTATTTTTTATATAATTATAATATTATATTTTAAAACTTTCAGCTGTTGATACACAACCTCTTTTATTGTGAAATAAGTCAAAATTGTTCTTGTGGTAAGATTAAAATTTTATGTGGCCACACATTCCTATGGAGATAATTCAGAAGAAAAATAATACACTGATACTTCAAAAATCAAGATTGCATTATACATTAGAAGTAGCACAACAAATTTTCCTTCACACTGCATCACGCTTTCCACTGGACGGAGCCTCAAAGAGATATTATTTGCACTGACCTTTAAGGAAGCTCTCTTAGGCCTATTCTTACAATGCCCAGCAAAGCAAGAGAAATTAATTTCCAGTAAACTTTAAGGTCAGAATAAACGTACAGTAAATTAACGTTGGTTCTCACCATCGAAAGGTTAAATTTTACTGCCAGTTAATCTGCACAATATTTGTAGCAGATGGTACATATGTTTATGGTAATATATATTATTATCTATCTATCTTTTTCATTGTTTTGAAAGTTTCTGTGAAGGAAATCTGTCTCATATGCTGTTTGACACAATGGCAGATAGTAAACAGAGAATTAGGCAGGCTAATTTTTCCCCTAAGGAAGAACGAATTCTCCTTAAAATTATAGAGGAGAAATATCATGCCATTGAAAGTAAAATAACTTATGCTGTAATGAGGGAGCAGAAAAGCAAAACATGAGACTAAGTGTGTGAATTGTCTGAAGCTTCGAGGGGCACCAAAAGATCTGTAAAAAAATTTAAGAGGTAAGTATGAAAAAGGAAGAAAAGGGTTAAAAAGGAAACAGCTGATGAACAGGAAAGAAAATTTCTTAACAGGATGGAGTGCTAAACCAGGTTCCATACATGACAAGAATACGGAAACACTACTGAGCTTCATAGGTAATAGCACTATTAGACTGCATAATCCCTATGATGGAGATGAAGCAGGTAAGTTTACTGTGGCTTCATAAACTTTCCCAGAGTAATAATTCATTGTATTCATATCGGGTCTCTAGTCAGAACATCTCGTCATCTGGACACGATATTTTGGCGGTCCACCTGGCCGCCATCTTCAGGTGAGTAGGTCATAGCACTATCTTATCAGAACTGAAATGAAACACGCTGCGGGGGCTCCTTTATACACCAACCATGGGTCCACCATGCATGTGTGAAAACAACTGCCGTCTAGTGGCAGGCCCAACAGCGCATCGGTGGTGAACACTTGCAGAAATGATAAATCAATATCAAACACTATTGACAGCTTTTGAAGACTGAGACAATGACCGTTGTTTCTTAATGTCAAACAGAACAGGGTTCCAACTATTAAAGGATACCACTTATTGCTGTTTGTAAAACTGTCAGATAGCCAGACTTCAATGGCTTCTTTTTATACACAGGCCCAGAACTGTGACGCAGGACAATCACTTGTGTCTCATCATACAACATTTTATGTCCTTCTGTAAACAATTTTCTGCCACTGTAGATTTTTCTGGCTGAAATAAATGTGTGTGGAGATGATGCTCCATGCAACAATCCTGGACCATACAAATTGTTTGTCCAATATAGACTTTCCCACAATGGCAGGGAATCTTGTAGACTCAGCGCTTTCTCAAACCTGAATCATCGTTCATTGAGCCCAACAGGGCTCTTGTCTTAGCTGGTGGATGGAACACACTTAATATTAAATTTCTTTAAAATTCTTGCTCTAAGATATGCTCCCTGCAAAAGGTAGGAACGCCACTGATTTTCTTGTATCTTCCATTGGTTCCCACAAAGGTACAATCTGTAGAGCACGATGGATCTGATTGTCAGTATAACCATTCTGCTTGAACACAGCTTTTAGATAGCCCAGTTCTTGTGTCAAACTATCTGCATCTGAGATGGCGTAAGCTCTTTTTACTAATGTATGTAGGACCCTGTTGTATAGGTACGATGGATGACAACTTGATGCATGAAGATATCGGCCCGTATGTGAGGGCTTACGATTATAAACACTATGTCCTAATGTCCCATCATCCTCCTGTAGACCAAGACATCTAAAAACTGAAGTTTTCCGTCCTTTTCAACTTCCATCATGAACTTAACATTGGGATGCAGGCAATAAAAACGATCTAGAAAACGATCTAGAGCATCCCTCCCATATGGCCATACCATAAACATATCGTCAACAATATGCATACGGACCAATATCTTCATGCATCAAGTTGTCATCCATTGTACCAATGCAACACTATCCTACGTACATTGGTAAAAAGAGCTTATGCCATCTCAGATGCAGATGGCTTGACGCAAGAACTAGACCATCTGAAAGCTGTGTTCAAGCAGAATGTTTATACTGACAATTAGATCCATCATTCTCTACAAAAATAGGTAGAATTTAAAAAAAAATTAGTATTAAAGGTATATTCAGTCTGCCAGCTAAGACCAGAGCCCAGTTGGGCTCAGTAAAGGCTGATTTAGTTTTGAGAAAGCCCGAAGTTCACAATATTCCCTGCCATTGCAGGAAAGTCTATATTCAACGAACAATTCATATGGTCCAAGATTGTTGCATGGATCATCATCTCCACATGCATTTATTTCAGCCAGAAAAATATGCGGTCATGGAGCATTGTCTTACAGAAAGACAAACTGTTGTATGATGAGACAAGTGGTTGCCCCCCGTGTCGCGGTATTGGGACTGTGTCATGAAACAAGCCACTGAAACCTGGCTATCTGACAATATTACAGAGATAAGCAGTATCCTTGAAGTAAGAGTTGCAACCCTCTTCTATTTGACATTAAGAAACAACAGTCTTTGTCTCAGTCTTCAAAAACTGTCATTAGTGTTTGGTATTGATTTATCTGCAAGCTTTCACCACCGGTGTGCTGTTTTGCATGCCACTACAGGGCAAGTATTCTCATGCATGCACGGTAGACCCACAGTCTGTGTGTAAAGGGGCCACCATGGTGTGTTTGATTTCAGTTCTGGTGAGATAGTGTGATGGCCTACTCATATGAAGATGGCAGCCAGGTGGACTGCCGGAATAGTGTGTTCAGATGATGAGCTGTTCCGGCTGGAGACCAGATATGAATACAGGTATGTTTATTGTCACAATTTAATTCATTTTGGTCAGTATTTTATGTTTTTGTCATCACCTGTTGTTTTAAAGAACTAAAACCTTATATAATCGTCTTAAACATATGTGTAAACTGTTTGTTAATTTTGTATTTTAATTTCAGATACTGTGAAAGGAATACAAAAGCCTACAGTCTCACTGATGTCAATAATAAGTCTAAAAGAAACTATTGTTACTGAAATGATGGAGGAGCAGAATGAAGAACACATGTCGTCATCCTGATCACCTGCACACTTCAAGTCTGTTACAAGTCCTGAACTATTTGTTGAGCAAAGGCCTAAAACAAAAGGAAATATAGGGGATCCCAGACACTTTACACAGTAGAAAAATATTTCATACAGAAGAAAGAAAGCACACTAAAGAGAGAGGAATGAGAAAGGGAAAGAAATGAATGGGAAAGAGAAAGCCCAGAGTGGGTAGGAGGTTAGAACCTGAACAAAAAGTGGAACTAATGGGGAAAAAGATTTTTTAAATGAATAATATATTTGATACTGTAATTGCATATTATTACATTCAATTTTTTGGCTCAAATGTTAAGTAGAGATGTCAAACAATTTTCTCGGTTATAGCTAAATACGATTTCACAGTTGTACAAAAGTCTTCAGTCAGAGCAGTTCTCACTACAGCTTGCTGAATCTCTCTACAATGGCTTCGAAGTTTCTAAGGAGGGTATTTGGCTCTAGACAAGGCTCTTCTTGTTTCTAAGCTACTTTGTGTAAAATAGCAAAGGCAACATTAACAACAATGATTGTAATTTAACAGTCAAGCCTAGTGATAACACTGGGAATCTTTTGTTTCCAAACACCGAAACACCTATTACATTTCTGGTATGAAAGTGATATTCATTATAGAGCATCTCTGCTTTGTTATTAGGGCATCAAGTGGTGTTATGAAATAGATTTTCAGGGTATGTGCACAGTCACACAATATCCACGCGCCCTATAAATCTCTTCTTTCTTAGCGTGCCCTTAACCAACTATTCATGACAATGTTAGTATGTGTGGAACCTGGCCATCATGCAACAATGTCAGTGAAAAGTACTGACCAGTACTTATATATTATAGAAAAATAACATTTTCTGTTCCTAAACATTTCAGCACAGTCACCACCTGGTGACTGAATAGAAAATTTTTCAGTATAAATTAAGTTTAATTTTGTATTTTCAATTTCATTTTCAAGTTTCTGCATGCTTTATGAACTCTTGTACCAATCTTGCAATAGCACTTTTTATGGTTATTATTATTAGAAGAGTGGTTGCTGTGCTAACCCCTATGGAATCACCAAGGGCAATTAACATGCTTCCTAGAGTGAAAAACTGTAAGGTTAGACACAGTTAGTTCATTGGCAGTACAGCATTATTCCTGAAATGGATATGTAACACACAGTCTTAGATTTATCAAGTAGTCATTAACATTTTAAAGAAACATTGTACAAGAGCCAAAAGGACAAATAAAATAAAATCATAATAACACAAAACAAAAATTTAATTTTGTTTTTTAATGCTGAACTTGATCACATAGAAGAAAAACGACTAAGTATACTGATGGTTTTATTAGGCAGAATCACTTAAAGGATTCTCAATTTTTCTCAAGTTTCAAAAGAGTTTGTTTTGGTTTTCATTACTTCAGGTCTCCCTTGTATGTATCACAATTTGACCATCACCCCTATCTTCAGTCATTTCCAAAGAAATGAATGTAATTACTTTTTACCATTTGGCACATAACCTTGAAATATGCTTGCATTAAGAGTCTAATGGAAGACAATGCTATATAAAAGATAACTTCTGGTTATCTAATATTTTACAGTCAGATGTGTCTGAACTGGACACTGTAAAAGCAAGCTGTTATGGAAGTTCCTCTACCCAAAAAACGTTCCTGTACCTATAAGAAGTTCCTGTAAACAGTTAACATTGTGAGAACGTGCCTTACATATAACAGAAGTGAGAGTCTGCTCTGCGGTGCAGGCTGACAGAGTCTAGTAGGCAGTGGTTGCCAATTCAGCAAAATGTTCTGGTATTGTTTGTACAATGTGTTACCTTTCATTCAGATGTAGAAACTGTCTTGATCATGGAACTTCGAATCTCCCACCTCAAAAAGGAAAATCAAACAAACAATAGCCCAAAGTGATGTGAGATTAAATCTTCTCTATTTAGTACATGGACTTTCCAGCATGTCTAATATACCATGAAGCATCTGTCTGACCAATTGTCGCACAGCAATATGCACTGTCACTAAGAAAGCAGTAAGGTTCATCTCAGTGACTCTGAAGCCTTGCCTAAGGCATTCCCATGCTGGGCAGAGTGTTATACGTGTTTCTGTGCTCACTTGCTGTTGCAGGCCTATCCTCACATGTACACTTTGCAGATCATGTAGATTACACACCATTTGCTGTACACCAAATTATATAAAATTTTGTACAGCCTTTCAAAATAACAACACTTAATTGTTTTACAAGTTTCAGTTTCATACTTGAAATAATTTTGCAAATATTTAAAATTATCTAAAAAAACTAATTTGTAACTTCCTGTTACATTCAACAATCAGACTTTTTAATATTTATTTGTACGTTCATCAGATGACATCAAAACAGTTAACTAAAAACTTTTGTTTAACAG
The DNA here is from genome assembly GCF_021461385.2 of Schistocerca piceifrons. Taxonomy (NCBI): domain Eukaryota; kingdom Metazoa; phylum Arthropoda; class Insecta; order Orthoptera; family Acrididae; genus Schistocerca; species Schistocerca piceifrons. The sequence goes on from NC_060138.1 coordinate 540,427,305, forward strand.
CATAAATTATGTAACTTTCTCAGCTTACAAACAGCTGATCCATTATGCTGCCTGAGTGAATAAGGGAATAATTCAGCATGTATGTGCAGCAATAATCATTGAAACTGGGAATAACCAAGTAAGAGTGAGTGCAGGAATCTGATTGTACAGCCTTGGTGTTAGTCACAACATTTAGGATGATATGATAGTTGTAAAGCAACCAGTTTTTGTTATTGTGAAAACATAGAACTTACATTAATCCTTCAGATGATTAAAGTTTGGGTTAATTTGTTGATGATGTTTACTTTTTAGGAATGTGGAGTTATGTATTTCATGTTAATTAAATCTGGAAAAGGGACAGAGAGAGATATTTCATGTTAATTAAATCTGGAAAAGGGAGAGAGAGAGAGAGAGAGAGAGAGAGAAAGTTGTAAGTGTTCTACGATTAGTAAAAACTGTGCTTATTTCTGTTAATTAATTTTTGGACCTGTATATTACAACAGATTTCATAGCAAATGTGTGTGTGTGTGTGTGTGTGTGTGTGTGTGTGTGTGTGTGTGTGTGTGTGTGTGTGTGTGTGTGTGTGTACAAACTGACAATAGAGGACAGATCTGGTGATGCAAGGACTTTCCTTAACTTAGTAGTTATTACCAGACCATGCAAAACTAACATTTAACAGTATGATACAGTTTAACGTATCATGCACCCTGATGACACATTCAGTGCATCTAATTTTTACAACTTTCTTCAGCTGAGGATCATTATACCTCTGTTCTGTGTACTCCATGTTCCTGAAAGACTCATTTTAGTGAGTAATTTCTGTATAAGAACAGGTAGCCTAAGGCTTGTTTAACTGAGGTTCAACAGAAGGGCTGCTGACTCCACTGTGACAGTATTGTAGTGTCATGTGACAAACACACAAGCAATGTTAATCAGATTATACTGGCTATACAGTATGTAAAAAAATAGCTGTTTACAACATACCCCAGTGGTGTAGGGGAAGTTAAAACAATTTGATGTAAGACACTTGTGGTTTATCAAGCTAGGAACCAACCTAAAATAGCCCTTGAAAGCAACATGAGCAAGGGCACATGCATGCTGCATTATATCCTCTTTCTCTCACCCCCCTATGGCCCCAACTTTCATTAACACTGGTAAGTAATCTATCCTGTGAGGGTAATGAAAAGGAATGGGATTTGAAGAAATTATGCTATAACCATAATCTGATTAAAATTACTTGGTAGTTGACACTTCACGCATTGGAGCTGATTTCCTCCTACTGGAGCATCCTAAATCTAATCAGAAGACTATTACTCTTATTCAGTTAATTAGATTAAATGTATTTTCTTACTTCTTATACTTTGCTGCATCATTTTCACCATTCTACTGACTTATTTGCTCTTATTTTTCTTCTTGTCATACTGTTTTTGTTTGGAATCTGCTGTGTTGCCCATAATCTGCAACCGAGTACCACCCAGAACTGTTCAATGGTTGGTAATGTGGCAGCTCATGTAGCCAGTGTAAGGACAGTTTCAGATAACCAATGGCAGTGAGAAATTACAGTTTGCTTTTAGCACTGAACTGATATTTTTTCAGTCTTGAGTTTGCTCATTACAGGTTAACTTAAATTGCCATGAACAAAGTAATCATGATTTTAGTTCTGCTGCAGAATGTTTACCATCATTTTCCAGATAAATCACAATATTGCGGTTAGTTTGTGACAAGTTTTAATTCAGTACTACAAAATGCATCATCTGCCACAGTTCACTCATTTGTCACTTAAATACACTTCTGTCATATCTCAACACAGCTGCTCCCAACATTGCTCTGCATTACACATTAATAGTATTTGTGGTGTGACCTGCAGTGTTTGTGTGTCACCTATAACTGACCAGTAGCCGACAGCCGATGTGGCAACACTATAGAGGCAAGTTACAGATGTCAATTGTCAAAGTCATTTTAATCTGACTGTAAATAAATTTCCAGTTCAATCTAAACTTAAGACTTACAAGCACAGTTGTATTAAAGCCAGAGCAACAATACAATTTAATTGTTAATTTTACACTGTTAAAATGTACAAAATTGTGAGGTAAAGTTTACTCAAACATAAATTTTACATTCCATAAGTGCAACAACAAATAGCTTTTTAACATTCAAGGATGATTTTAGCCAAAATCTCATGCGATGCACATGTGTTGTAGCTGATGTGGCTTTTGTTGGCTGATCTGCGGCAGTTTCCCAGCTTGAAAGACCACAGTGTCATATCAAACTGTTCATATAGACTTGCCCTGCACCACTTAGGTACACTGTAAACAGTTATTGTTTACACCCTGTATAACATCTAGTTCATAGTGCCCACCATCTGTTTCAAGAGCTTTCTTTTAGATACTGATCAGTTGCAATTTGTTAGATACATCCACATAAGGGCATTCTCAATGGAGTGTAAATTATAAGCAACTTACTGTAACACAGTGGTAGCATATGAGAGCATGCAAGAAATAAATGGCAGTGAATGCCCCACAGTACTGCTGAAGTTGTACTTCATCTCACATTCTGAGTTACTGTGTCCCAAAGTTTTATTCCTATTGTGGCCAGGTAGTAAAGGTCAGCCTGGCCAATAAGCTAATAAAGCCACTGGACAGTATTGCTGGCACTATGACAAAACACTCTGGGCAGATGGGTGGGAGGAATTGAGAGGGGGGGGGGGGGGGCTGTTATGACAAAACTGCCAATGGTCAAGTGAATGGAACAGGTAACACAGTGTGACCAAGAGTGAAGTAATATTTTGTAACTTAGGCACTTGCATGCTACCAGGAAACTAACAAATCGCCCATTTAACCAGGCCTAGCAACCTGTGAACTAGGAACTAGGAAAAGCAGGAAGGGCAAGTAATATGAAGCAAACCTACTCTACCCCCTCTAGTAGGACTTGGTACTAAGTGTAGCTAGAAGGGTATACGTAAGTGAGCTTAGGGGCCTAAAGCATTCAGCTGCATCTGTGTCTTGAACTGGAGGGAATGACAGACTTTTAAATTTCAGACAAACAACCACACACCTCTGGTGATGGATACTGGCTGGCTACCTGCCTGCTTATTGGCTCCCCAAGTTCCGGCAAGGTGTGCCTAACTGTGCATAGCGGTCGCAGGACTTGGGGAAAGTTCACTGATATGGGGAGCTGGAGTGTGTCCAGCACCCACCCTCTGAGGGACTGACAAAGGACGTTGGTATTGGCTACTGCACCCAAGAACATGACCCAAAGGGGACCACAAGTAAGCATGTGGGTGAGTAGCTGGAAAGACCTTGGAGGACCTGGGAGGGTTGCACTTGCTCTTCACCACTGGCAGCACACGCAGCATCGCATGCTGGTAGGCTGCTCAGCACTGCAGTAGCTGCAGCCCAGGACTCAGCAAGACAACAGACATAACCTGTGTATCCGAGCATCAATGCATTCCACAATTGGCTGTGTTTAGAAGTGCAGCATGACCATGAAGACAGCTGGAACACTGTATAAACCTGGTTGAATAAACACTTGTCAATACTACCACTATGATGATAAGCCCAAATGTAAATATGCCCTCTCATTCACCATTTCTCTCACCTGACCTGACATACAGCAGCCCAGAACAGGCTAGGTTGTTTCAGAGTATATAAGACAGATCCTAAACAACTCTGCCAAGCTATGTGTGGTGGCAACACACTGCATCACACTGAGTTGAAATCTACACAAGGGAGTACAATATTATTCCAGGGCCCTACTGAGAAGAGCTTTGTCAGTGAATTGGGCTAGTGAAGACATATCCCCCCTATTTGGTACTTCCACTACAACAGCAAACAGTTTTATCTTTACCATAAAGAGAAGGTGGGGTGAGCTGTGGTCTGTAGTGATGCCACATTTACCAGTATCTCCACAGAACTGTCTGTTTTGTTGAATCTGTAACCTATTTTCAATGGGGTGTCAGACACTTTGGATGTTCCTGCTTGAGGGAAAAAAAAGAAAGAAAGTAAGTCAGAGAGAGAGAGAGAGAGAGAGAGAGAGAGAGAGAGAGAGAGAGAGAGAGAGAGAGAGACTTTTCCCAAATTCTCAAATCCCTTCACACACATCTTTAACCCATTTCCAGTCCATTTGAGCATGAAAGGTGTTTCCCTTTTCCCTTTTCCCTTTTCCCCTTTATCTTTCCGCCAAGGTAAAGTGCCTGTGACGAGTCGGGATTTTATTGAGAGGCTGGAAGGGATTCGCATTCAAACCTTCTTCATGTACAGCTGAGAAAGAGCTCTTCCACACCAGATCCATTACAAGAAGCTAGGGAAACATGATCTGATGGCTTGGAACAATATGTTTTGGCTTCAGCTCCCACGTGCACCTCAGCTACCATAAGGAGGAAGCTGTAGATGCTGCCAAGACAGCTAGCTTTTGTATTCTCTTTCCCCTTTGAGGTTGATGATGGACATTCAACCTACAACTGTCCCAAGTTGCTTGTAATCTACATGCTAATGTGATGTGCACCTACTTCCAGCATTTGGATTAGTGTATAATGTATCATAGCTGTACCATACCATATGTTATGTTGAGGATATTTTGTAACTGAGTGCTTATGGGATATTTTTCCCTTATCTTAACCTTTAAGAGAGCAGATGTGATTCCAAATATAAAAAGGAGATCTGTTACTAGAGATCCGGGGCCACATCACATTAAAGGTTCCTCATTTTGTTTAGTAATAGGACGACACTTCCATACTTGACCTATGATCTGTAACAATTTACAGTGCACACTTTAAATGGAAATATGGCTCAATAGTTCACATGAACTCCTCTATGGGATTGGCTCTTAATGCACACCAGTACTCCACTCTAGCACCAAGGAGTCTATTTGTGATAATTAATAAGTATCATGTCTTTGCAGTAATGAATGAATACTATGCCATTTCTACAGGTAGCCAGAGATGAAATACTTGTGCTAAAGTGAGCTAACTCATGTGGGAAAGCCTAGAACACAAGGGATATGATGAAGAACTCAAACCACTTGACAAAATTTGATGAACTGTTCTTTGCGCTCATGTTCCCCCAAAACACGAAGATTGTCATTCCAATGTTGGGTAGGACCTGTATCACAGGCAATGCAGATTGGTATATGAAATGTTCAGAAACAGGACAGTATGGCCACAACAATGGAGTACTATCTTGGTTTTCAACATCTCACATCTTACAGAAACCAATTTGACAGCTGTCCTCTGGCAGTCTAGATTTAGGGTTCCCATAGCTTACCTAAATCATCTGAGGAAACTATCTTCTCCCATCTGAGCTACGGCTCCATCTCTCATGATCTTTTAGATTAGACTTAAAATTCTTACCATCCTTCCTTTCTAATCCAATGTTGCATTACTCAATTCTCTGCCTTGCATCTATCAATAATCATAGGAGGCACTGACCCAGCATAGCTCCAGATGCCAATACAGATCAATCAACAGCTGAACAGAAAGTTTTGGTTTGTCTATCATGTGATGTTCATGCCAAATACTTTGGTTACCAGTAAGTGAGCTAAGTATGTCTTAGTTCTGGTACATGTACACAAAATGTTTAGTTCAAGAAATCACAAATTAATGTAACTCCATAACGATATGTTGGAAATGAGCGACTCATTGGTGTGTATTAAATATGTTGCCTGGAATACATTTTTGTTTTCGAAAAACACCTGTCAAATGGAAAACTCTTACATTTATAAAAATGAAATTCATGCACCTTGGCTGAGATATTCCAATGCGATCCAGCATTCTTGAAAATTTGAATCTGTTTTCCGCACCATCTACAGACTCCGGAGAAGTACCAAGAATTCTGGCTTGCTGCCGATGCAAGTCCATTGCAATATTATTTGGCAGCTGTCCACCCATACAGAGAATGATGCCTTCTGGATTTTCAATGTTGTATATATCCATAACAACCTGAAAAATGCATTAGTTGATGTCTGAATGTTGTTCTCATTAACAGAACTATAATTAAAAAGCTCTGTCTAGTGTGAGAATAATAACTGTAGGTATATTATATAGAGGGGTATATTAAGTCATTCACAGAATACGGTACAGTTTCAGATCTTTAAGAACTGACATAAAAGATTGTTGATGCAACTGCATATGATGTGCATGTGTGTCCTCCTATCTGACATCCAAGCAAAGATCAAAATTAATTACTATATATTCTGACAGTTATTTATCAAAGTTAAACTTTTACAACAGGCACAAACAGGTCCTCTGCAGAAACCTTTAAAATGTGTGGAAGTTAGTAAAATAGATGGATCTATGAAATGATATGCAGTACAATGATAAACATTGAGCATGCTTCTCATTAGTATAATTCAAGACTAGTTGGCCACAGTTGAAGTTTCATAAATAAAGTCAAGTGTTGATGTCACCATCAAGAGGGACTTCAATAAACATATGGCTGTCATCAACACTGCCAAAAAATGTTTTCTCCCTCTGTTATTGGAGGACTTGCCAATAACTGAAATGTTTGGAAGCCTAACAACTGCCTTACATCATGAAACTGTATGGAGGCTAATTTAGATTCACTATGTCTTAACCTGTAGGTAAGGGTCAGAGCCCCATGATATAAAACCTTTCAATCAATGCGTCTGAACAGGTACCAGTATGTCTTAAGTTTTCCATCATACCCTTGTAAAAGGCATACCCGGAAGGTAAGTACCATTTGGAAAAAAACCTCAAAAATTAACATTTATTTTTGCAATACAGAGAATTTCTTGAACTATTTTTGTACACAGTTGCCACCAATCTTCAGGTGTCTGTTACAGCAGGAAACCAATTTTTCTATGCATTCTTCAAAGAAAGATGCTAAGGGTAAAGTCAGCCACTGGTGAACACCATTTTTTGCAGTGTGACTGCTGTCAAAAACACTTTCCTTCAAACTCATGCTTCAAGTTCAAGAACAAATGGTAGTCACAAATTTTGAAATCAGAGCTTTTCAGTGGGCAATTGAACTTTTCCCAACCAAATTGTTGTATAAGGTTTTGAGTGACATAATTAGAATGGCAATGTTTTTATGAAGCAACACAATGCCTTGACCCGAGCATTCCATGCATTTTGTTTTGAACTGCCCTGATCTTGCACCTTCTGATTACCACTTGTTCTTGAAGTTTAGGCATTATTCTGGACAAAGGCATTTGACAGTAATGATGGCACAAAATCTCATGTTCATCAGTGGCTTCACTGGCAGCACATTTCTATGAAATAGACATAGAAAAGTTAGTTTCTCACCATGATAAATGGATGAACAATAGTGGCAACTATGTACAAAAATAGTTTAAGAAATGCTCTTTCCTGTAAAAATAACTCTTGGTTTGAAAAAAATATTTTATGAGGCTTTTTTCCAAAATGGTACTTCCTTTCTGGACAAGTCTCATAACATATTGCTTACTTTCTTTCTGAATGGAGATAGCTACACATTTGTCATTTGCATTTCACATATGCAGGGCTATTTAAATTGTGAAACAAGTGTTATACTTTATTTCATTTTTATGATGACTCCAATTATGGAAATTTGTCTTGCTATAGTTAAGGAATTTCAGAGAGAAAGGCATTTTCTGAGGTGCATTTCAGCAGCGCATAAGAAACACTATGCCCTGGAAAAATTCGCTCCCAATTTTTCCGCAACAAAGACTTTTTCTAGGTAGTCTATTTTTTTTGTAGATGCTAACTTCAAATTTGCGCTGCTAAATATTGGCTGATAAGAGAAATAAGGTGACAGTGGCAAGACTGAAAACCAAATATTGAGTATCTGTGAATGAAAAATATTTTTAGCTGTTAGGCCATCATCAAGTACAATGATAAATATGTGTGGCTTTGAACTTTATTAGGAGCATCCAAAGAATGTTTCAATTGGCTCATGAAGGCAAAAATTATATATGTTAATGTAAGACTAAAGTGAGAAAAATTATTTCAATAAAAGGCGACGGATGGCATGTTAAGGAGGCAGAGAGGCAGAGAGAGAGAAAGGGGGGGGGGATCAGAGATAATTTCCTTTAAGTTGTATATTGTACATGTTTTTTCATCATTCTGGACTCAGAAAAACTGCCAACAATAAATTTGGTACATTTTAGGAATGGCTTTGGAGACAATGAAAGTTTCACAGTACAAGAAGACTTCACTGGTTATTACAGTAGCAGTGCTGGCTCAGTTCCATGGCAAATAAAAGTCTGCAGAATAGATCAAAAGCATTGAAAACAAAATGTGGTCGCTCTTCATGTTGCCATATTAATAAACTGCAAATATATTAGCATAACAGACAATGTATTACAGTAAGCGTAACATCTAATCCATATTGAACGAATTGGCAGGACAGTTAAGTAGCTAAGGAAATTCACTGCATATTTCTTTCATGCAACAAGTGGAACATGTTTGAAATGTAAATAAGTGTTATATTGCAGCAAATAAAGGCATTGGAACTTATAAGATGAATATTTGTAGACTTGATGCAGAAAATGGCCCCACCAACAAACTTGGGAGTGTATAAAGCATTGTTAAAGTAGATTTAGAGGTTAGCTCACAAGTACATTTTGTCCATATAGGTCCACAGTGAGAAGATTCTTCAGGATGCAGAACATGTTAGAAAAACAAGAACACACAATAATAAATGTGTTCCTGTATGCAAGAATTAATTTTTCATTGTGCTCTCTTCTGTTAATAAGTAACATGACTAATCCCTCTGGAAAAAGTATCTGTTGCCGACTAAACCACTAACCAACAATAAATATGGTCAGATTATTTAAGAATAATTACAGAAATAAAAAAATTAACTTTAGTCAGAGTAAAAAAACCAAGAAAGCATCATCATCCACATGAGCCACTACATATCACCTTATAAATGTAAAACATTTGACTGAACTTTCGCATGGACCAATTTTCTGTGTTATGGTTACTCACTAATTTAATGCACAAATACTGTTTCAGCCTGCTGTGCTACGGTATTCTGATGCAATGACATTAGAAGCATCTAATCTAAGTAAAAGGACTTCTCTACCAATGAAAATTCTTTACACACCTCAAATGAAATTTCTTCAAAATATAGCCTGTCAGACATGTCATAATCTGTACTGACAGTTTCTGGGTTATAATTGACCATAATTGTTTTCCTGCCAAGTTTCCTAAGTTCTCTCAAACAACCAACGGCACACCAATCAAACTCTACAGAACTGCCAATGCGATAAACACCAGAACCTGAAACAAACCGAATTTTGTAGCCAGCAGTAATTATCCAGTAAAAAAGAACAGCATTAGTTACATTTGCAGTGACTAATTCAACATATTATCTGAAACACACACTATATCAACAGGAATTTAACAGGGAAATGGAAACAAATTTAAAATCTCAGAGATGACCAAATATTACAACTTTCTAGCATGTTTAGAGCTTTGTCCTTTACTTCAATCCAATATTATAAATTTTACAGTTATACTCATTGATAATTTTAATGCCATTATCAGTTCCCTTATAACAGATTTTGAATATTTTCTTCTTTGCCCGTTCATCTTCTGTTTGTGGTTATAAGTTTTGTTTCCTACCCCTTTATTTCCTTTGTTAGACATTTTTTTCTGGATTAATTTTGCTTCTTTTTTCAACTGAATGTCACCATCATGTTCTAAAGCTGATTAAAAGCTGGTGTCTTTAACCAGTTTTCTAACACAGAAACGGAGACTGAATTTCTCATTTGCAATCCACCTCACTCTCTCACAACGAAGTGAAATATTGGCCTGGGTTCCAAATCAACTGTAATTGTTTGAAGGAGACAACATTTACTTTTTCAAGTGTCACCTATGCTTGCAAAATGGCATTAATATTTGTATACCGTTTCCATACATGTAGGAGAATGTTTATAATGTTTATTGCAAACCTGTTCTTATACACCAAAAGTTTGTAAGATGGGAGAATTTAATGCTGTTTCCTCTTGTGTTTCACAAAATTGTCAAATTCTGATCAAATTATGAAAAGGAAAGTTGCTATTCGCAATAGAGTGGAGATGGAGTCACAGATAGGCACAACAAAAAGACTGTCATAAATAAAGCTTTCGGCCAGAAGGGCCTTTGTAAAAAAAAAAAAAAAAAAACACACATGCACAATATATAAGATGATGTGACTTACCAAACAAAAGTGCTGGCAGGTCGATAGACACACAAATAAACACAAACATACACACAAAATTCTAGCTTTCGCAACCAATGGCTGCTTTGTCAGGAAAGAGGGAAGGAGAGGGAAAGACAAAAGGATGTGGATTTAAGGGAGAGGGTAAGGAGTCATTCCAATCCTGGGAGCAGAAAGACTTACCTTAGGGGGGAGAAGGACAGGTACGTACACACACACACACACACACACACACACACACACACACACACACACACACACACACACACACATATTTGTAAAGGCAGTTTGGGCAGAGATGTCAGTCGAGGTGGAAGTACAGAGGCAAAGATGTTGTTGAATGACAGGTGAGGTATGAGCGGCGGCAACTTGAAATTACCAGAGGTTGAGGCCTGGCGGGTAGCAAGAAGGGAGAATATACTGAAGGGCAAGTTCCCATCTCCGGAGTTCTGACAGGTTGGTGTTAGTGGGAAGTATCCAGATAACCCGGACGGTGTAACACTGTGCCAAGATGTGCTGGCCGTGCACCAAGGCATGTTTAGCCACAGGGTGATCCTCATTACCAACAAACACTGTCTGCCTGTGTCCATTCATGCGAATGGACAGTTTGTTGCTGGTCATTCCCACATAGAAAGCTTCACAGTGTAGGCAGGTCAGTTGGTAAATCACATGGGTGCTTTCAGCTCTGCCTTTGATCGTGTACACCTTCTGGGTTACAGGAGTGGAGTAGGTGGTAGTGGGAGGGTGCATGGGACAGGTTTTACACTGGGGGCAGTTACAAGGGTAGGAGCCAGAGAAATGAGATCCATCCTTCATGAAATCCTTCCCACTCCACCAAGAGTGTCTTTCCACCGTCCACCTAACCTTCGTAACCTCTTAGTTCATCCCTATGAAATCCCCAAACCACCTTCCCTGCCCTCTGGCGCCTACCCTGAATGAAGTGCTTCGGCGTATTGGGAATCTCAAGACTGTTAGAACACTAGTATCGTTTGCCGAGCCCTGCCCTTCCGAATTCTTCATAATAAATCTGCACATGGCCTCAATAGGCGAAACTTCATCTCTGAAAGTAACACTACCCCTATGTACTCTACTAAACACACATAAATGTTTACCTCAGCAGCAGTAGTTTAATCTGCAAATATAAGACGACCCCGTATTTTTCAAATGATGAATTTGGGAAAAAATCTCATCTTATAATGGGTTAAATACTGTAGATGTGGAATTGGTGTCACAATGAAACAGCCAACCTAATAGCTCGTAAGACGCCCTTGGCACTACATGGAAGGATGAGAAGAAATTATTGCATCATCCTCTGTAAGGCTGATTTACGGACCACACTGTGATCAAAAGTATCTGCACCCCCCCCCTCCCCCTCCCCCAAAAATTTTATATATATATATATATATATATATATATATATATATATATATATATATATATATATATATATATATATATATATATATATATATATATGTGCCATCTACTGCCAGGTACTCCATATCAGTGACCTCAGTAGTCATTAGACATCATGAGAGCAGAATGGGATGCTCAGGGAACTCTTACTTCGAACGTGGTCAGGTGATTGGGTATCACTTATGCCTTATGTCTGTATGTGAGATTTCCACAATCCTAAACATCCCTAGGTCCACTTTTCCAATGTGATAGCGAAGTGGAAACGTGAAGGGACACGTACAGTACAAAAGCGCACAGGCCAACCTCGTCTGTTGACTGACAGAGACCGCCAACAGTTGAAGAGGGTCGTAAAGTGTAATAGGCAGACAGCTATCCAGACCATCACACAGGAATTCCAGGGGTGAGAAAACTTGGATTTCATGGTAGAACAGCTGCTCAGAAGCCACGCATCATGCCGGTAAATGCCAAACGAAGCCTCGCTTGGTGTAAGGAGCGTAAAAATTGGATGATTGAGCAGTGGAAGAACATCGTGTGGAGTGACAAATCATGGTACACAATGTGGCGATCGGATGGCAGGTTGTGGATATGGTGAATGCCTGGTGAAAGTCATCTGTCAGCATGTGTAGTGCCAACAGTACAATTCAGAGGCAGTAGTGTTATTGTGTGGTCATGTTGTTGATGGAGGGGGCTTGCACCCCTTGTTGTTTTATGTGGCACTAACAAAGCACAGGCCTACATTGATGTTTTAAGCACCTTCTTGCTTCCCACTGTTGAAGAGCAATTCGGGGATGGCAATTGCATCTTTCAGCATGTTCGAGCACCTGTTCACAATGCACGCCCTGTGGCAGAGAGGTTACATGACAATAAGATTCCTGTAATGGACTGGCCTACACAGAGTCCTGACCTGAATCCTATAGAACATCTCTGGGATGTTTTGGAATGTTGACTTCATGCCAGACCTCACAAACTGACATTGATACCTCTCCTCAGGGGAGCACTCCATGAAGAATGGGCTGCCATTCCCAAAGAAATCTTCCAGCACCTGATTGAATGTATGCCTGCAAGAGTGGAAGCTGTCATCAAAGCTAAGGTGGGCCAACACCATACTGAATTCCAGGATTACCGATGGAGGGCGCCATGACCTTTTGACTCATTTTCAGCCAAGTGTATGGATACTTTTGATCATATAGGGTATGTACTGGAAGCGCAGGCACTCCTCTTAGGTAATAAAATGAGTAGCGACTCTTCAGTCCACTCTTACACAGTCTCAGCTTCTCAATCTGCTGTTGACTGATTGTAAAGATTGCCATCTAAGTTTGTAGCACGTTCTGACCTCTATCTCCTTAGTCAGACATTCCAAGTTTAACTGCGGTAGCAATTCAGTCATTTTGTGAGACAATGTACTATGTCACTGTGGGTGCATGAGAAAGTGTGCTTACAGTTTGCTCTGTGAAACTACTACAAAGAACACTATGGGACAGTTTTATAAGCTTAATGCAAACACTGTCCTTGCAACAAGTCTCAATTATTCTCATCCCTAACCAGTGTCTCCCACATTTTTCTCAGAGTAGCTTTACCAACCTTCTGTCCAGTTAGAACTCTTGAGGGGCTGGAATGAACTACTTCATTTATCACTTGTGTCATCCTTTATATAAATTATTTTCCCATGGAGAACAGGCTGCCAACGCTGATAGTAAAATCCATCATTGTGGATTTACGGTTTTCCCACGCTGTTAGGGCCACCTCACTCTTCGTCTTATTGAGACAGTACCACAATTAATTGAATTTTTGCTTACTTGTTACTTGTTTGTAACCTTCCCCATGTCTCTAATTCTTCATGAACTTGCCAGCTGTAACATCTGCTGTAAGTTCTAATCTCTCATGGTGCTGCAGGCAATGAGACAAGAAGATTTTTACAGGTAAGCGAATACTTATCTGAATTTAGAGACAGGAAGTAATGGTTAGAGCAGCAGGTCTGATCATCACCTTCATTAACACGTTACCAATGGTATTCCATCATTTCCTTTATTATTATTATTTTCATTTCATCTTATTGGATCAATCATACCTCCACTTCATTTATTATCTGCCACACAAGTTGCAAGATTGGTTTTGGACCCTTTTATGAGTTACAGACTTGGCCATCTCCTGACAAGACACGACACAGCTGGTATGGCGAGGAAAGCTGTCTGCTGCCAGATTAACGACAGTTCATTCCATGTTTCACTAGATCAGCACTAGTCCTGAGAGGTGGTAGTAATAAAAGCTTTTTCCCAAACACCTCAACTTGCCCATGGGTGGCGACTGCTTCCCATCACAAATTTGTTTGCTAGAGAAAAATAAATTTTTATTTTGGTCCTTTTCACAAAGTAATGGTCAGATGAGGGACTTAGAAGAAAGATGGCTAGCGTGGCTGTGACAGCCATGGAAAGCATCTGACTTGTTTTTCTCTCTGCTTCCATCTCCACCTCTACCTGCACAATTGACATCACTGATGTCATCCCAACAGCACCCCCCACCCACTCTCCCCCACCAGTCCAATAACCATTATGGCACTACAGCCTGCTGCCCCTCATGCACCAGCCAGCTGATGGTCACGTGCATCTTGCCAGCCTGATGTCCACCACACCAGCTGGCAATGTGACATGCACCTCAGTCACTGTCAGAATTCCGACAACCTCAATGCAGTGGAGACACTCTCCTGTTGATGCCACCAGTCAATGAAACCAGCACCAAAGGTGAGTAACATTTTGCAACCAGCTGTTGCAGCTAACACTATGCAGGCAATGTTTGCTCAGCCAATGGTCACTATGTTCACATAATGCAAAATAAGTCATGCAAAACGTGAAATTAAACCTGCAGAGCAGGGTTTGCAAGAAGTAAGGACTTCTTTCTCTGGAGCCCCTTCAGGCACAATGTATTGAGTTCGCTTGCCAGACAGATGAACAGGTCCAGGGTTTAAAAACACAAAGAGAGCTGATAGACACGATGATGCTAGATAACAAGGAAGATTTAGTTTACATCAACACGAGGATAAGTACAGTTGACTATATTTTCACAGGAGTAGATGAGCAAATAATGTCAACTACAGAGAAAGTAGATGCAAGGAATTCTACCTTGGAGTGGCAGAATGATATGTGTGAAGTTGGACTAATCATTTTTGGACATCTCAACAATTGTGTGATTGAAACCAGAATTGGGAAATTGAAGTGCATTTTAAAAGAGCGAAAAAACAGTGTTAATGAAGAGATTGGGAACAAATATAGAGAGCTACCTAAAAGGCTAACAGATAAAATAAATTCTGAGTTGATGAATGCAACTGTGGATCAGCAGGTCTTAGCACCTGGTGTGGTCACAACTATGTTAGTAGCTGACACAGCTGTTTCCACTGTAGGGGGGGGGGGGGGGGGGGGGGGACCTCCAGGAATGGGAGGAAATGGTAGAAGCATATGGCTGTCCCACATCATGGATGATTGTCACAACTACACATGTCACCTATCTGTTAATTTCATGGTCAACATTGGAAGTAAACTTACAAATTAGATTTCTCTTTCCCCAGTAGTCCCAGACGAAGAGTGCCGAGTCCAAGTGAGGGCTTGTACCTACTCTTAAGGAGCAACAATTATTTCATCAAGCTTGAGCCACCAGCCTTCTAGTTGGTAAGAAACACCACTCTTTAGCTTAGTAGATGTCCAAGTGCCCTGACATGCATCTATAAACATTCCCACCCCTTGTTGGAAAAAATTTAGTGGAATAGAACCAACAATCTACCCTGGTGATTTTATTCAAAATTTCAGTGTATTATTTGACTGAACAGTTTGTGGCAGACAATGAATTTACTTCGACAGCATTTGATGTATGAAGTGAATCTATGGTGGCAGAGGCAGGAACCATGTAATTTAATGCAGCTCAGCAAAGAGTTGCTGGCACAGAACTGGAACCAGGTACATCAATAGATGATGAGACATGCTCTTATGATCAACCCAGATAACAGGAAGAGATGATTTCACTCATTTATCAGTGAACTTTTGAACAGGTGAGAAGACAGCTGTTGACTGTACCAGTAACCAGCATCCAACAGTCTCTTGAAATATGGCCCATTAGAAGATTTTCAGAATGAGCAAATGTGGTGCACTGGCACTACTAATAAAGGACAACACCACCCACATAATCAGTTCCAGTCATTCCACAGACAAAACAAGGCAAGACACAGTAGATCAAATAACCAGAAACATTGGTGGCAATTACCACCAGCATATCAAAATGAGTATATTGTGATGTCCAAACAATTTGAGAAAGCAAACGAGAGAAGCCAAAGTCCTACCACTGGCAACATGCACCACTGCCAAATTCAGATGACTGCACTCCACTTACTGTACAGAAACTGCTGCAAGCATCAGTGAGGGAAACTGAGAGAAACAGTCAAGCTACTCCTACTGGCTGGGTCCCACAATCCATGAAGGGAGTCTATCAGACAATGATTCACAGATACCTCTCAAAATTGGAACAGTGGGATGCAGCAGCATGGGATTATTTGACATCAGATAAGCTTTTACCATGCCACTGAATATCTCATTAGGAATTGTTTCTGGAAAGTCAGAAAACTGTCCTATCAGCACTGTTGTGGAAAACACACCAAATATGTGAAGTATGCCCATAATTGGAGGCTATTATTAAGAGTTCGGTTCATGAGACCACTCAATTGCCTACTGAGCTAATGCAAAGTGAATCTTTAGTAGGACCCATTAGAAATGAGGCAAGATTGCCCCTCCACCACAAGTGGATTTAAGAAATAAGTAAGTTGGAGACTGCTTCAGTGCATACAAAGGAAAGAAGTACTGCAAAAGGAATGGCATGGCAGAATAGCTAAAAAGGCCACAGTCAAGGCTGGTGCTAGTCTGAAACCAGCCACAGTCAGACCTAGCATAGAAGAAAAATGCAACATTTTATCTTTTTTTATGCTACTTACAAAGTCAAGAAGATGACTAGTGATCAGTCACATCTGGTAAAAACCCAGACATCAGTGCTCAGAAGGGAATACAAAATACTGGGAATATAACATTACTTGATAACCCACTCTATCTCATTACAGCAATGAGCTTTAGAGTATGGATTTACATTTAAGTTCTTAAATAATGTCTCTTTTCTATGTACAGTATTTCAGTTTTATTTGTTTGATGATGTTCAAAGAATGCAGGATTCTAAGGTTTTCAGATCACCTGAAAGTGGGTAGTTCTATTCTGTAGACTCAGAGACATTGGTAAAGAAAATTGTCTCTGCCAATAGAAACATTACAATATATCAGAAGTAACCCACAGTTTAGTAGCAAGAGGAATCAGGTGGTGTGGAGACATGTGTTGATGGAGGTGTGGTTTGGCAGAAGTGGGAACTGAATAGGAGCTGTTCTCCTTGCAACAGCAAGGACCCATCAGGTGACTGCATGTGCAGGGTGTGTTTCAACTGGATCACTTGTCATGCCCGCCCCCCCCCCCCCCCCCCCGCCCTCATACCTGCAACCCCCTCTCCCCCCACTGAATACTGTCCAGTGCCAGATTGGAATGTCTGCCTGATTAGTATGTGGCTAAAATTGAATGAATATCTTGCGAACAGTGCTAACAGTACAAGCAACACACAGAGACCAGTAACTTCAGAGAAATCAAATTTCTTCACATGGATTACAAGTCAAAAACATGCAGAAGAAAGTGGAGATTCTGTGCAGTATTATTTATTTGGTGTTAAGAAACATGAACCATTAGAATGGGAAAAGGGGTACAAAGGAAACCTAGCTGATAACTAAGGAGGAGCACAACAAATTCTGATGTCTGAACCTGTTCAGCCTGAGTAGACTGAAATACTCCCTGTCAGGTTGGCCAGCAACACACTAAGAGAAAGCAAATAGTTAACACTGAACATTTTCTGAATGAGTCCTGTGTCTAGGAACATCTTGTCTACTAGCAGCAAAGCAGTCAAGGTCCTAGATGCAGAGCTATAAAGTACCCATAATGAGATTAAAGAGATCTCTTAGTGTCTCTTGACTGAACACGAGTGGAGCTGAACTGCGAACTTAAGAATTTTTGATCTAGATGTAAGATGAGAAAGTGTAAAATTCTATTAATATAATTATGTAAGCTACTACAAACAGCATAGTGAACGCATTATTGTGGCCAAGATAGACACGCAGCCCACGCCTACTACAGTAGTATAAGTTTATATGCCAACTAGCTCTGCAGATGAAGAAATTGATGAAATGTATGATGAGATAAAAGAAATTATTCAGGTAGTGAAGGGAGTCAAAGGTGACTAACTCAACAGTAGAAAAAGGAAAAAGAAGGAAACTTAGTAGGATAACATGGATTAGCGCTAAGAAATGAAAGAGGAAGCCGCCTGGTAGAATTTTGCACAGAGCATAACTTAATCATAGCTAACACTTGGTTCAAGAATCATGAAAGAAGGTTGTATACATGGAAGAAACCTGGAGATACTAGAAGGTTTCAGATAGATTATATAATGGTAAGACAGAGATTTAGGAACCAGCTTTTAAATTGTAAGACATTTCCAGGGGCAGATGTGGACTCTGGCCACAATCTATTATGAACTGTAGATTAAAACTGAAGAAAATGCAAAAAGGTGGGAATTTGAGGCGTTGTGACTTGGATAAACTGAAAGAACCAGAGGTTGTACAGAGTTTCAGGGAGAGCATAAGGGAACAACTGACACGAATAGGGGAAAGAAATACAGTGGAAGAAGAATGGGTAGCTTTGAGGGATAAAGTAGTGAAGGCAGCAGAGGATCAAGTAGGTAAAAAGACAAGGGCTAGTAGAAATACTTGGGTAACAGAAGAGATACTGAATTTAATTGATGAAAGGAGAAAAATACAAAAATGCAGAAAATGAAGCAGGCAAAAAGGAATACAAACATCTCAAAAATGAGATTGACAGGAAGTTCAAAATGGCTAAGCAGGGATGGCTACAGGACAAATGTAAGGATGTAGAGGCTTATATCATGAGGGGTAAGATAGATACTGCCTACAGGAAAATTAAAGAGACCTTTGGAGAAAAGAGAACCACTTGCATGAATATCAAGAGCTCACATGGAAACCCAGTTATAAGCAAAGAAGGGAAAGCAGAAAGGTGGAAGGAGTATATAGAGGATCCATACAAGGGTGATGTTCTTGAGGACAATATTATGGAAATGGAAGAGGATGTAGATGAAGATGAAATGGGAGATATGATACTGCGTGAAGAGTTTGACAGAGCACTGAAAGACCTGAGTCGAAACAAGGCCTCAGGAATAGACAACATTCCATTAGAACTACTGACAGCCTTGGGAGAGCCAGTCCTGACAAAACTCTACCATCTGGTGAGAAAGATGTATGAGACAGGCGAAATTCCCTCAGACTACAAGAAGAATATAGTAATTCCAATCCTAAAGAAAACAGATGTTGACAGATGTGAAAATTACCGAACTATCAATTTAATAAGTCACAGCTGCAAAATAATAATGCGAATTCTTTATAGACAAATGCAAAAAGTGTCAGAAGCTGACCTCGAGGAAGATCCGTTTGGATTCCGTAGAAATATTGGAACACGTGAGGCAATACTGACTCTACGACTTATCTTCGAAGAAAGATTAAGGAAAGGCAAAGCTACGTTTCTAGCATTTGTAGACTTAGAGAAAGCTTTTGACAATGTTGACTGGAATACTCTCTTTCAAATTCTGAAGGCGGCAGGGGTAAAATACAGGGAGCGAAAGGCTATTTACAATTTGTACAGAAAGCAGATGGCAGTTATAAGAGTCAAGGGACATGAAAGGGAAGCAGTAAAGGAAACAAAAGAGAAGTTCGGAGTAGGCATTAAAATCCATGGAGAAGAAATAAAAACTTTGAGGTTTGCCGATGACATTGTAATTCTGTCAGAGACAGCAAAGGACTTGGAAGAGCAGTTGAACGGAATGGACAGTGTCTTGAAAGCAGAGTACAGGGTGAACATCAACAAAAGCAAATTGAGGATAATGGAATGTAATAGAGTTAACTCGGGTGATGCTGAAGGGATTAGATTAGGGAATAAGACACTTAAAGTAGTAAAGGAGTTTTGCTATTTGGGGAGCAAAGTAACTGATGATGGTCAAAGTAGAGAGTATATAAAATGTAGACTGGCAATGGCGAGGAAAGCGTTTCTGAAGAAGAGAAATTTGTTAACATCGAGTATAGATTGAAGTGTCAGGAAGTCGTTTCTGAAAGTATTTGTATGGAGTGTAGCCATGTATGGATGTGAAACATGGACGATAAATAGCTTAGACAAGAAGAGAATAGAAGCTTTCGAAATGTGGTGCTACAGAAGAATGCTGAAGATTAGATGGTTAGACCACATAACTAATGAGGAGGTATTGAATAGAACTGGGGAGAAGAGGAGTTTGTGGCACAATTTCACTAGAAGAAGGGATCGGTTGGTAGGACATGTTCTGAGGCATCAAGGGATCACCAATTTAGTACTGGAGGGCAGCGTGGAGGGTAAAAACCGTAGAGGGAAACCAGGAGATGAATACACTAAGCAGATTCAGAAGGATGTAGGCTGCAGTAGGTACTGGGAGATGAAGTAGCTTGCACAGGATAGAGTAGCATGGAGAGCTGCATCAATCCAGTCTCAGGACTGAAAACTACAACAACAACAACAACAACAACAACAACAACAACAACAAAAATGCAATTTTTGTGTTGTTTTAAGGTTAAACAGCTCCGTAACGCTTGGTGACAGCACCTATTAACAGGTGACCCACAGCCATAGGTAAGAACTATACCTTTTTTTTTTTGTTAGCCCAGCTGCCTGATCTTGACTGACCATTTGCAGCCTCACAGCTACAGTCAAGAAGATCTTCATAGAACGCAACAATATTATGAAAAGGGAAGTTGCTACTCACCATATAGCAGAGATACTGAGCTGCAGATAGGCACAACAAAAAGACTGTCATAAATAAAGCTTTCGGCCATTAAGGCCTTTGTCAATAATAGACAACAGATGTGCATGCACATGCCTAACTGTAGTTGCAGGCAACTGAAACCACACTGCAAGCAGCAGCACCAGTGCGTGACGAGAGAGCCAACTGAGTGGGGGTAAGGAGGAGGCTGGGGCAGGGAGGGGGAGGGATAGTATGGTGTGGGTGGCAGACAGTGAAGTGCTGCAGGTTAGATGGGGGGCAGGGGAGAGATGGGGAGGAGAAGGAGGGGAGAAGTGGAAAAGAAGAGAAGTAAAGAGACTGGGTGTGATGTTGGAATGACAGCTGTGTAGTGCTGGAATAGGAACAGGGAAGGGGCTGGATGGGTGAGGACAGGGACAAATGCAGACTGAGGTCAGGAGGGTTACGGGAAAACAAATACTTTGACGGCTGTAGACAGAGGAAGTAATTGTTACAGCAGCAAGCCCAATCATTATCTTCATTAAATATACCCTCAATGGAACTCCACCACTTCTTTTAATATCATTTTCAGTTGGTTCTATTGACTTAATCATACTCCTCTTGCAGTTATTATATCTCTCACAAGTTACAGATTTGATGCAAGTCGTCATATGGCCTACAGACCTTACAATAACATGGCAGGGTATCACATAGACAAAACCTAACAGCAAATCCCTATACAAATTACAAATGACATAAGTAAATGGACTTAACTTATTTTAAAGTTTTATGTTTAGCAACCAAGTTTTGGCCACAACTGCTATTACATAACCTTTCATGGTGGCAACCTAAGGCCACATGATCATTAATTATTAAAATGTATACTGAATCTAGTTACCACCCACTTCTTAACAAGAACTTACTTTGCACAAAAAAAGGACACACTAATATGTTTAGCATTTCAGTATGTGACCGGCAGTCACAAACACTAATACAGTAATCAAGTAACTCACCTATTACCATAGTATGTCCACCTGGAAAGATTAGATCATGAGCAGACCCATTATAAGTAAGATACAAATAATTTGTAGATGCTGGCCACTCTGCAGCTACTGTGTCTATCTGTTTAACATACGGCGTTATTCCTGAAATCGAGATAATACACACATTCACATCCGATTTGAAATAGCAGAATACTAAAATAGGAAACATTTTTCTAACTGCTATTAATAAATAAAAGCAGAAAATGAAGATAATTAATTGATTATAGGGTGCTTATATTTTGGATGCCCAAATAAAGATGATTATAGAGATGTTACATCAAAAGGCAAGATTCAAAAAATTTGGTGACTAGATATCACAATTTCAATTAAATACTTAAATCAGAGTATTTACTGACCTACTTCTTCTCTTTTCTTCCTTATTGATAGCTCTGTACTTTTGACAAAAGTAGCTATCTGCTTGTCAGAAAATCCAAGTTGCTTAGCTTTCAGCAACACATCATATACATGTGCCTGTCCAACAGACTCGAGCAGTATCTGAAAATCTATTATATTTTTCATTTTCTGTAGAAACCAACGATCTATTTTAGTGAGATCATACAGTCTATCTATTGTATATCCTGCTTTAAGTGCTGCTGCTAACACAAACATTCGTTTGTCTGTAGGTTTTTCCAGTTCTTCATCTGATATAGCTTTAACGTAAGGGTCAAATCCTATAACACTTTCATCCATCATTCTTAGTGCTTTCTGGAAAGCTTCTTCAAACTTACGACCAACAGCCATAACTTCACCAACACTCTTCATTGAACTCCCAATCTAAACAACAACAATAATAACAACAATAACAAAAACACTTCAAATTACAACTGAGTACAAATTTCATTGCTCTAAAAACAGCTGTGTAACTGCTTTATATACACATACATATATTGATAGCAAGAGGCATGTCTTACTTTAGTGCTAACTCTTGTAAATTTGCTTAGGTCCCACCGAGGAATCTTCACAACACAATAATCCAGACTAGGTTCGAAGCAAGCAGTAGTTGTACCAGTAACAGAGTTCTTGATGTTTGGCAGCGGAATACCTAGGGCTAGTTTTGCTGCAACATATGCCAGAGGATACCCAGTAGCCTTACTTGCTAAAGCAGAACTACGAGATAGTCTAGCATTTACCTGCAAGAGAATAACAATTTTCTTTACAAAATTAAATCTAGTTTATTTATTAGAGTGAGATGGTCACTGAGAAAGCAATTTGTGAAATCAAAACATTTTATTCTGGAGAGAGAGAGAGAGAGAGAGAGAGAGAGAGAGAGAGAGAGAGAGAGAGAGAGAGAGAGAGAGAGAAATATTGATACTTTTAGAGTACTAAGTATTAAAACAAAAAGAATAATTATAGGAAATGATTAAATACGTACTGATGCAAAGAATATTTTGGATAATAAAATTCACTTCAAACACAGACTAAAATGATATCTGTTTGACTACTAAATCATATTTCACATTATATTACAGAACACGAATCTGACAAGGTACAACTCGTAGGGGAAAAGCAATACATCATAAAAACATAATATCTAAAAGCTATGCTTATATTAAATTATTACCTCAATAATGTAGTACTCCTCTGAGTATGGGTTAAAAGCATATTGAATATTGCATTCTCCAACAACTCCAAAATGTCTTATTACATTAATGGCTGTTGTTCGAAGAATGTTGTACTCTCTGTTTGTTAAAGTCTGGCTAGGGGCTACAACAATGGATTCTCCTGTGTGAATCCCAAGAGGGTCGACATTTTCCATGTTGCAGACCTGGAAGGAATTGCAAAATTTAAATCCTAAAAATAAGGGTTTTATATGTAACTTCAACATTTACTACACTTCATTGAACATTAAAAACTGTGCAACCCAAACACCAAAAATGTGTATTACAGCAATAGAAAATGTACAGTAGAGAAATTAAAACTCTTAATTTAAAGAAGTCCAACCCCACAATGAGATATCATGTCAATGTAGGTAAGCTTGTCCAACATTGACTTCGGAGTCCTCTGCAAAGCAACAATAAATTTTTAAAAAATTGAAGTGGTATTTCATTTAGCTGTGGTTAAATCACAATATTTTTAAAGACAATGGCGAACAGAATGCTGATAGTGACCTATATTATGCTTGTCATGAATAAATGTACAGTTTCATTTGCAGTGTGGTTTCCAAAATCTGCCCCCTCAGTCTCTTAAGGAAGATTTTGTCACTTCCCTGACATAACAGTATCTACTCATATATTAAGCTATTCTGTGACATCTCCTTGTTAGAGTCTATTCATCAAAGCAGGTAGTCCCATACTAAATGAATACTGTCCGATTAAAATATTACTCCAAAAAATTCTGAGCACAACGTTAAGTATTCTCAATTTCTTGCCAAAAAGCTAATATAACTTGTTCCATAAAAACATGGGAGAACTGCCAGACATGAGTAACTTCCTGCCACGATATTTCAGTGCAGAGTCTTCTGGCCATCTTCAGGTGAATGCCACTGTAGTAGTACTGCCGAGAACGCGTTGAGCTCCGCTATTTAAAGCCTTCTGAGGTGACATTGCGCATGCGCTGCTCAGCGTGCGCGTTCATAACGGCTCCATGCGCTGCGCCTCATGCCCTCCACTGTGAAAGCCTGGCGTATCGGTGTCAGGTCGATTTTCGTCTTTATGCAGATAACTATGTCAACTACGAAGTTTCTCTATAACAGGATTCCAAGCAGAGTTCAGCTGATAACCGCTATCTTGATTGATGAGAGTCTCGTTGTCAGACAATCGTATTTCCACAGATTCATTGATAATCGAGCTCCAAAAGTTTGATGTATGGGCCAAAATTTTTGTGTCGTAATTGATGGAATGGTCTGGGGAAATACAATGTTCGGCGATTGCGGACTTGGTGGGTTGGAGAAGGTGAGTATGCCGTTGGTGTTCCACAATGCGTTCCTGCACAGTTCGTGTTGTTTGCCCTATATATGATTTGCAGCATTTACACGGAATTTTGTAAACACCTGGTTTACGCAGGCCCAGGTCGTCTTTAACGGATCCCACCAGTGATGAAATTTTGGAAGGAGGGCGAAAGATGACTCTCACTTGATACTTTCTCAATATTCTGCCTATCTGTGAAGAAATATTCCCAATAAATGGTAGATAAACAGTCGACCTGAAGGCATCTTCCTCTTCCTTGTTCCGTCGTTTGTAGGTCTTCATCACTCTGTTCACTTGCCTAGGTGAAAAGCCATTCTTCAAAAATACTTTTTGCAGGTGTTCCAGTTCCGCTTTAAGACTGTCGGCGTCAGAGATAGTATGGGCACGGTGGACCAAGGTTTTGAGAACGCCATTGTTTGTGCTGGATGGGGGCAACTAGTAGCTTGTAGATACAGGTCTGTATGAGTGGGCTTTATGTACACCGGGTGACCAAGTGTGCCATCACTCTTCTGTCCCACCAAGACGTCTAAAAATGGCAGACAACCATCTCTATCTATCTCCATGGTAAACTTTATGTTTTCATGTATGGAGTTCATGTGACATAAAAATTCTTGGAGACGGTCCAGACCATGAGGCCACACTATAAAAGTGTCTTCAACGTACTGCCAAAATACTGTCGGTTCAAAAGTGGCAGAGTCGAGTGCTCTCTCCTCAAAATCCTCCATAAAAAGATTGGCCACCAGGGGAGACAAAGGACTCCCCATGGCGACCCCATCAGATTGTTCGTAAAATTCATTGTTAAATATAAAATATGTAGAGGAGAGTGTGTGCTCAAACAACGCTGTAACGTCTGCACCAAATATATTGCCAATGAGGTGTAGTGAGTCCACCAGAGGCACCTTTGTGAACAGTGAAACCACATCAAAACTGACCAATAAATCACTACTTTGCAGTTGTAGTGACTGAAGTCGACTGATAAAATCACCAGAATTCTTTATGTGATGTGCACACTTGCCTATCATTGGTTTGAGCAAAGATGCCAAGAATTTTGCTAGGTCGTAGGTGGCTGCTCCAATGTTACTCACAATTGGACGTAATGGCACATTTTCCTTGTGTATCTTAGGCAGTCCATATAGCCTTGGTTTCAGTCTCTTGATGATCTCCTTCGGTAGAGAACTATTTGATAAAAGTTCTGCTGTTTTTCGCACTACTCGACTCGTGGGATCCTTATCGATTTTGCGATAGGTTGAAGCACATAATAAAACATTGATCTTATTAATATAGTCATCCCTTGGTATGAGAACAGTAGAGTTTCCTTTGTCAGATTTTAAGACTGCTGTATCCACATCTGCTTGTAAGTTACGGAGGGCTATCCTCTCCATGGGCGAGATGTTATTCTTCATTGGTGTACCCCTGGTCAATCAAGAAACATCTAATATAACTTGTTGGTGCAACAGATAGGAAAGCTTCACCATGCCAGTACATCTCTGAAGTACAGGAGCTGTCAGGTGTTTAATTTATACCACATACGTATCAAGGTTTGCAACTTTCCATTTTAACTGTATTCAGATACCTAATAATCCGGAATATCGAAAAAATTACTTTTGAGAGTACAAAATGTCACCATCTTTCCACTGATTTATGTTCTCAAGGACAATAAATGAGGTAGAAATGGAGACATTAAAGGGTAAGTTCAGTCAATGCTTTACACAAGAAATGGGAGTGGGGCAGTTGTGGGAATCCCACCTTACTGTTCTAGGTGAAATTCTAGTGGAGCTGATTTGCCACAGTGTGAGGACATAGCCTACTCCTCCCTAATACCACCATGAGAACCATCAAGCTTGACATCTCTATCCAGACAGGGAAATCTGTGTCAATAGTCTCCCATGCCCTTACACCATGGGACACTGTACAAAGGTTTGGAATTTAATTCAGGATATTGGCAAGAATCCTGGTGATCAGGAATTTTATGCTAGCTGCCCTCCTGCCATTACCAATCAAATACTGGAGATGAAGATTTCCTGCTCCACCACCATTCAAACCAGCAAACACTGAGTTGAGCAGCACTGACATACGTTATTAGATCTTTACTATGAATTGCAATGTTTAATTACCTCTCCAATGCAGTAAGTATGAATGTAGGTGTGTTACTCAAACAAGATAAGAGCAAACCTCTGCACTTCATCTCTCACATTGACAATTAATTCCTGTTTTTCATTTGCTCTTTCACATTTACAATCAATTTTTGTCAAACCTTGAACACAAACTTAAGCAATTTAAGAGATGTATAGCTTACCGTTATGCAGTTATCGTAAGCGTCCCTCACTACTTCATATTCTACTTCCTTCCAACCTTTCAATGACTTATCTATGATCAGTTGACTAGAATGAGCAAGAGCTTGCTGTGCAAGACAGCGTAGTTCCTCTTTGTTATTTGCAAATCCTGATCCAAGTCCGCCAAGTGAAAATGCTGCTCTGGCCATAACAGGATATTCTAGTCTCTCAGCAGCTTCTAGGGCCTGTAAGGAGTTTACAATATAGTTACTATATCAGGAGAAGGAATTTGCCATTAATATGGATCTAGAAAGAATTTATCACATACTTCTTGCACAGAATAAACAGCAGCACTTGGTGCTACTTTTTCTCCAATTTGATTAATTTTTTCTGCAAATATCTTTCGGTCCTCTGTATCAATTATGGACTGGATTGGTGTGCCAAGAACTCTAACATTATATTTGTCAAAGACTCCACCTCTCTGCAGTTCAACACCACAATTTAGAGCAGTCTGCCCACCAAATGTCAACAGTACACCATCTGGTCTTTCCGAGCGGATAACCTGAAAGAAGAACCGAATTTTACTGGAAGTGTGAAAAGGATTCAGTAGTCAACATAATGTTATCTAACACACTATACAATAGGAATATAATAGAGGGAAACATTCCACGTGGGAAAAATATATCTAAAAACAAAGATGATGTGACTTACCAAACGAAAGTGCTGGCTGGCTGATACACACACAAACAAACACAAACATACACACAAAATTCATGCTTTCGCAATCAACGGTTGCTTCATCAGGTAGGAGGGAAGGAGAGGGAAAGATGAAAGGATGTGGGTTTTAAGGGAGAGGGTAAGGAGTCATTCCAATCCTGGGAGCAGAAAGACTTACCTTAGGGGGGAGAAGGACAGGTACACACACACACACACACACACACACACACACACACACACACACACACACACACACACACACACAAGCAAGCAGACATTTGTAAAGGCAGTTTGGGCAGAGATGTCAGTCGAGGTGGAAGTACAGAGGCAAAGATGATGTTGAATGACAGGTGAGGTATCAGCGGCAGCAACTTGAAATTAGCGGAGGTTGAGGCCTGGCGGGTAACGAGAAGAGAGGATATACTGAAGGGCAAGTTCCCATCTCCGGAGTTCTGACAGGTTGGTGTTAGTGGGAAGTATCCAGATAACCCGGACGGTGTAACACTGTGCCAAGATGTGCTGGCCGTGCACCAAGGCATGTTTAGCCACAGGGTGATCCTCATTACCAACAAACACTGTCTGCCTGTGTCCATTCATGCGAATGGACAGTTTGTTGCTGGTCATTCCCACATAGAAAGCTTCGCAGTGTAGGCAGGTGAGTTGGTAAATCACATGGGTGCTTTCACACGTGGCTCTGCCTTTGATCGTCTACACCTTCCGGGTTACAGGACTGAAGTAGGTGGTGGTGGGAGGGTGCATGGGACAGGTTTTACACTGGGGGTGGTTACAAGGGTAGGAGCCAGAGGGTAGGGAAGGTGGTTTGGGGATTTCATAGGGATGAACTAAGAGGTTACGAAGGTTAGGTGGATGGCGGAAAGACACTCTTGGTGGAGTAGGGAGGATTTCATGAAGGATGGATCTCATTTCAGGGCAGGATTTGAGGAAGTCATATCCCTGCTGGAGAGCCACATTCAGAGTCTGATCCAGTACCGGAAAGTATCCTGTCGCAAGTGGGGTACTCTTGGGGTTCTTCTGTGGGAGGTTCTGGGTTTGAGGGGATGAGGAAGTGGCTCTGGTTATTTGCTTCTGTACCATGTCGGGAGGGTAGTTGCGGGATGCGAAAGCTGTTTTCAGGTTGTTGGTGTAATATACAATAGAATTATTGAGATAGTAGTCTGAAGGCAAACTGTCACTACTTCCATGATTTCCTGTTTTTGTAAATGCCAATGAGACCCCTTCAGCTTCAGTCCATTAGAAAGTACACTGCCACAGTATCACTTCTGCTGGAACCATTACCCAAGAAATACATCCCTGTGTTTGGCACAGCTTATGCAGGAACAGAATGCTTGAATCACACATACTGCTACCACAACTGTCCCTCTATTGACACTGATGTGATTCGTCTACTGAGTTAACTTTTTTCCTATTCCACACATTCTTCTTGTTTGTTCCAGCTGCAAGGTGCAAGTGGCCAAATGAAACAAACTCAAACTCTTTATGGCATCACAGCTTGCAACAGAGAAGGTATGTACGATACATTTTTAACAGACCAAAGAATAAGTGTAAAAACATATGGACTGGAAACTTTTTGTGCTGGTACACGACATCTTATGTCTGTGGCAATGCACACATGGTAACAGTCAGGTTTCCTTGGCCTCACTTACTGAGTGAGACAAACATGCTAGTGCCGACAAGAGCTTGCCTCTGGAAGTGTGTTTTGGAAAACATGGCTTCTGATGCACACTAAGCTCTATGGCGGATTGTCAGCTGCACCCTTCTGAGGAGGATGGTTTGGAGGACAGAACATGGTGATGACTGACTGTAGGAGGCTAATCTGTTGGGCCTTTGGATTACTGTATTATGTGGACGCTGTATATGGTCAGTGAATTTAAAGAACAGCTGGGTAAATGTTGGTTATTCAAAATATTTCATATGTAATTACTGTAATTACCAGAGTTGGATATTTTAATCTTTTCAATCTGTAACTGTGGCAAGGTCTTAACATGTGCATTCAATGTTATTTTAATTGATGTGTTAAATGAGTAACAAATTTAGCTATCACATCTTTGTACAATTTTAATTAGTTTTAATCATTGTTGAGTACATTTTGTGTTTTCAGTGATATATCAAATTAATGTAAATATAGAGTTGTTCTATTCTGTTGATCACTGGTCAGCTGAAGTGTGTTTTACTTGATTGTTATGGAGTTGCACCTTGAATCAATGTTTAAATATGTTTCTTTAACACTCACACATGGAATTATGGGTCTTCCTTTTTTGATACATGAAATTTTTATGTGGAATAAAATGTTTAGCAGTAATGCTTGCTCACACCTCAATTCAGCCCTAGCATCTCCCTCCTGCACTACATTTAGGTAATGAAGCGTGGTTTGCGTGTGTGGTGAACTGTGCGAGTTCTATTACATAGCACATTTTTAAATGAAAATTTTAGGGTTCTATAATTTTTTCTTGGAAAATACTGTTCTGTTGCGGTTTCTATTTCAGTATAGCTGGAAGGTGGTGACGGGGCTGATGGATTTAACAAAAGATGAATCATGGTATGAGATGGAAATTCATAAAGTTGATACCACAGGAAGCGCTGCCTGCGTCCAAGCTGGTATACCAGCTGTGGAAGGTAATCGCCATGTTATGGCCCCTTGAGCGTTGCAGCTGGCAGAGGAAAGTTCGGCTGTCTTCCATATATAGTTAGCTTTGAGAGAACTGTCTTTTGTAATTACTTTTAGAAGTGAGTGAACCATCATGTTCTCAGATCAGTAGAGTTCAGGCACTAGCCTTACATTATGCGAATAGACTGATTTGCACTGTGTCAAGGAGATAAAGAAATTTCAGAAAACTGTAACTTTCTTACAGGACCAGGTGAAGAGCTTTCACGAGTATACCCAAATACTATTGAATACATGAACAGCATGATTGATGGACAGTGATAATTCTCCTGTGAGTGAGTCAGGAAACAATGGAATAGCAGATTCTGGATCCCTCATGGGTATGCTAAGCTGCCTAACCATTCAGTATGTATGCTACATGAAGGTGTCATGCCAGTTAGGAGTAGTGAAGACATTTAACGTTCACTACACTTCCTCTTAGAACTGCAAGATAAGAGAGTGTTTGGATTAAGAAATTTCCATTATCATCAATTGTTGGTCTCTATGGTTTTCGGCCACTTAGAGCAGACGCTACTGGAAGCTATGAAGGAAAGATTGCCCTTTGTTCAATTTTGTGAGCCAATTTGTAATTAGTATCTGGCTAACAGAGCTTGAAATGAATAAGTAGAAAAACTTTACTTCAGTGTGCAATGTGACAGAACAGTTGGAAGACTATGATACAGGAATAAAACAGTGTGCGACAAAACATGTAGATTCTTTCTATCCATTATGTTGTTCTTCCTCAATAATAATAATAATTTGTGATATCTTTGATATTGTCATTGTATAACATGTGCACAGTACCATACCTAAACATTTCAAACATTGTCCCAGGGCTAATGCAATGCTACTAGGAGTGCAATGAGCTAGTTGGTTTGTCTGAAAACTGTGCTAATTACAAAATTCAGTCACTTCAAGTTTTGTTGTCATTGTTTGTACGAGGTGTGACAATAAAGTAATGAGACTTATTTTCTTTGCAAGATGTGGCAACCCTGCAGACTTGCGAAAGCACAATATCTTTGACCTTGGTCTATAAGCTGCTTCTAGTCCAAGCAGCACATCGATTCAACTGCTCAGTCGTGAGTTCTGCTGTAATAAGTTAACACGTGTTTATGTCTCTCGTCGCAGAAATGGAACTGCATAATATTGCCATTTCTTTTTGCATAAATTGTGTGAAAACACAACAACAACTTATGGTAAGCTTCAGAAGACTTTTGGAGAGGAGGTTATGTCAAGAGCTCAAGTTTTTCATTCGCATAAAATGTTTAGTGAAGGCAGAACGAATGTTGAAGATGAAGACTGCAGTAGACGACCATCACCCTCACGGACGGATGTCAACTTGGCCAGGGTGCGTGAACTCGTACGATCTGATCGAAGATTATCCATGAAAATGATTGCAGTAGAACTGAACATCAATCAAGAAATGGTTCGTCTAATAATAACTTAAGATCTTGGTATGAGAAAGATTTGTGCAAAAATGGTCCCCAAAAATCTCACACAACAACAGCGAGAAACAAGGAAAAACGTGGCAGCTGATCTGTTACAGCAAACGCAAATCAAACCAGAATTGTTGAGCCGTGTTATCACTGGTGATGAACGTTGGTTTTCACAGTATGATCCAGAAACAAAACACCAAAGTTCACAATAGTGCTCAACAGGATCACTCAGACCAGAAAAGCTCACGTCAAAGTCAAAAGTGAAATGGATGCTTGTGTGCTTCTTTGATTAGAAGGGAATTGTTCATAAAGAGTGGGTGCCTCCTGGACAAACAGTTAACCAATATTACTACAAAGACATTTTGGAAAGACCACGTAAAAGTGTTCTTCGTGTCCGTGCCAACATTGATGATAATTGGATTCTGCATCACGATAATGCACCATCCCATACCGCTCTGTCAGTACAGCAATTTTTAACCTCAAAACAAATTTCACTACTACCACAGCCACCTTATTCATCAGATATTGCTCGGTGCAACTTTTTTCTATTTCCAAGAGTCAAAACGGCGCTCAAGGGACACCACTTTCAAACAACACAAGATGTCCAAAAAGCTGTGACAAGGGTCTTCGAGGATATTACAGAAGATGAGTTCCAGAAATGTTACCATCAATGGCAGAAGCACTGGCAAAAGTGTGTGCAATCAGAAGGGAACTACTTTGAAGGAGACAACACTTAACTTGACTAAAATGGTAATCAACATTTTTTTTTCACATCAGTCTCATTACTTTATTGTTGCACCCCATATATAAGCACACACGTTTATTGGTTTCCTGATAAAGTACATGAAAAAGCTGCAGCAACAAATAAAATATTTATGCAACCAGCAACAAAAAAATGTTAGCAACACATACACATATTTAATTTTGAAGTAATCACGATCTTTAGGCGAAACACTTTTCCTGAAACAGTTCTGCATACTTACGCAGACTAATCAGTGTAATTTATTAGAAATTATTACTGCATCGCGAAGTTCCTGTTTAAATGAATATGCATCCACTATTCAATTACTCAGAAATATAAAACTGTAATTATAATTTATGAGAAGCTAAATAATGACAATATGTATATAAACTCAGTTTTGATTACTGTACACTTCTAAAAGTAGCATCATTGGGAGCTATGTCACATCAGTTCAGGTGCAGTCTGCAGTTTGAAAGTGTGTAGTTAAAATCTGTGCTGGGTGCGTGCTCCAATTTTGATTTAAATTTCCATTATGAGTATTCTCTTGCAGGAATGAGCAATCTGTTCACTGCAAAACCTATGAACTTCAATAATTAATTACTTTCAAGCAGGCCTTTGCAACTTAAATTAGTGAACATTGTTTCTGAACTGTGATGGATTGTCAGAAGTGATAGTGTTATCATCACTTAAACTAGCTCTTCTTGGACTCAATATTTTGTGTATCAACGAAAACAATCACCCTTTGAAAATATAATATAAATGGATAGATGATAAAATCTACTCATCAATAAGCGGCACGAGAAAACACAAAGATTAAGGAGACGTGTAAGCTTTCAGACTCAGTGCCTCTCTCTCCTTCTGGCAGGGTTGAAAAGGAAGGAAGAAGGATACTGTAAAGGGACTGGAACAGTTTAGGAAATGGGAGAGTTCAGAAAAGTTCCCCAGAACCCAGGGTCATGGGAGATGTACAGGATGTGATGAGAAGGAAAGACTTGTCTTGTTGAGTAGATTTTTTTATCTATCCAGTTGAGGTAATTTTCAATATTTTGTGTGATGGATTCACTTAAATAAGTAATTGTATTTGATGCATTGGACAAGGACTGAATTAACTGTGAACTGTGACTAACACAAAAGTGAACTGTTAAGTCTGTGCCACAATTAAAAACATCACTGTTATTGTAGATACTGGGCTGCAAACTTGCGCTACTTAGTATTTGTAATAACTGAACTGGCCAGTGTCATTAATACTCAAAATCCGACAAGAATGACATGCAAGTTGTCATTTTAAATCTTAGTGCAGTGTACATTATTGAATAGACACCATGACACACTTACGAGAACTTTCAACCTCAAGGTGATCAACATGAAAAGCTACTGGCAGGGAGGATACAAATTACAGGTCAGTAATTTTTTAGGAGTTCAATACTTGTCCCTTCATTTACAAAGGAAGAAATTATCAACAACGTGATGGAAAAAATGTATGAGACATTAATGCTTGCCCAGGGAATTTTGAACATCTAGATTAACTGATTTGACAAGCTGAGGCCATACAGGAATCTGATAGAAAGTGGCAAGAAGGGAGAGCCTCGGCATTAATGTGTGGGTATGACAGAGCCTCTTGCTAGGAAAGACAATCGTTATAGTTCAATTCTTTCATCTTGGCGGCTCGCGCATGCCCGCCTAGACGCGGGAGATTGCTGCGTTGCCAGTTGCACACGACGCACGCGCCAAGAGAAGCAGCGCCATAATGGCATAGTTCGCAAGCTTACGTTTAGGGGGAGAGCGCGCAGTTCATGAAGTAAAGCCACCACGGCCGCATTAACCCTTTCGCTGCTACAAAGACGTGCTCCCTCCATTCCGCGCTGTGGGCGATTTTGTCACTGCACTGCTCGCCTGTGCAGACACATTGTGTTCCGACTGCTTTGACACTCTTTATCATTCGATTCCACAAAAACTATTTGGCTCAAAAATTAGATTTTTACCTATCTTCTTGACTGATACCTTCCCCCCATAAATGACTTAATTTTGTTTCGATGTTCAACGCAGTTATTATGCAGCATTAAATGTAGTAAACCATTGCACGAAATTTTAAAGAGTTTGCAGAGGTAAAGTCCATAGAGTATACTTTCCGGATGGTCGATTTTAGTTGCCACAATGTTGAGAATGAAATGTGGACAAGATACCTATATATTTCATTTAATTTAAGTACCACATAAGTGTCGTATGTAATATTGAAAAAATATTCCACGTTTCGCGACTGTAACAAAAGTTTTACTTACACTGGGCACGTTTGGCTTTATTTTAAAGCACTTCAATCAATCAAAAGGAAGTAGATAAAATACATTAAACAAAACTGTGGACTTACAAAAACATTAGGACTTGAATATACCGTCTGTCAGTGAAGTGCTCAGAGCTATGTCAAATATAATTTTGTGTGTGGCACACACAAACAGCATTTATTTGCTAAAACACTGATGAGCCAACACAAACGTTGAATATTGTGCTACCGCAGCACAAAACTACGAAAGGTGACTTGGCAATGGAGGACACAAAATACAGTCCTCTTATGATGCTTCAAAAGAGAGAAACGCGTCTGGTCTAAATAAGTCGCTTATTACAGTTGCAGAAGAGGGATAATATTTCAATACCATTGGTAAAACTGCGACTGTGGAACAAAAACAAGAAATAGAACATGAATACCATTGTGTATGTGCCATACCTTTCACCGATGGAAGTGCTTTAAAATAAAGCCAAACGCGCCCTGTGTAAATATAACTTTTATTATATTCGTGAAAGACGGAATATTTCTCAATATTACATACGACACCTATGTGGTACTTAAATTAAATGAGATATTGTTATACAGTAAATATTATATGAAATTTAGGTATCTTGTCCACATTTCATTCTCAACATTGTGGCAACTAAAATCGACCATACGGAAAGTATACGCTATGGACTTTTACCTCTGCAAACTCCTCAAAATTTCGTGCAATGGTTTACTACATTTAATGCTGCACATCAAAACAAAATTAAGTCATTTATGAGGGGAAGGTATCAGTCAAGAAGACGTGTAAAAATCAAATTTTTTGGCCAAATACACTCCTGGAAATTGAAATAAGAACACCGTGAATTCATTGTCCCAGGAAGGGGAAACTTTATTGACACATTCCTGGGGTCAGATACATCACATGATCACACTGACAGAACCACAGGCACATAGACACAGGCAACAGAGCATGCACAATGTCGGCACTAGTACAGTGTATATCCACCTTTCGCAGCAATGCAGGCTGCTATTCTCCCATGGAGACGATCGTAGAGATGCTGGATGTAGTCCTGTGGAACGGCTTACCATGCCATTTCCACCTGGTGCCTCTGTTGGACCAGCGTTCGTGCTGGACGTGCAGACCGCGTGAGACGACGCTTCATCCAGTCCCAAACATGCTCAATGGGGGACAGATCCGGAGATCTTGCTGGCCAGGGTAGTTGACTTACACCTTCTAGAGCACGTTGGGTGGCACAGGATACATGCGGACGTGCATTGTCCTGTTGGAACAGCAAGTTCCCTTGCCGGTCTAGGAATGGTAGAATGATGGGTTCGATGACGGTTTGGATGTACCGTGCACTATTCAGTGTCCCCTCGACGATCACCAGTGGTGTACGGCCAGTGTAGGAGATCGCTCCCCACACCATGATGCCGGGTGTTGGCCCTGTGTGCCTCGGTCATATGCAGTCCTGATTGTGGTGCTCACCTGCACGGCGCCAAACACGCATATGACCATCATTGGCACCAAGGCAGAAGCGACTCTCATCGCTGAAGACGACACGTCTCCATTCGTCCCTCCATTCACCCCTGTCGCGACACCACTGGAGGCGGGCTGCACGATGTTGGGGCGTGAGCGGAAGACGGCCTAACGGTGTGCGGGACCGTAGCCCAGCTTCATGGAGATGGTTGCGAATGGTCCTCGTCGATACCCCAGGAGCAACAGTGTCCCTAATTTGCTGGGAAGTGGCGGTGCGGTCCCCTACGGCACTGCGTAGGATCCTACGGTCTTGGCGTGCATCCATGTGTCGCTGCGGTCCGGTCCCAGGTCGACGGGCACGTGCACCTTCCGCCGACCACTGGCGACAACATCGATGTATTGTGGAGACCTCACGCCCCACGTGTTGAGCAATTCGGCGGTACGTCCACCAGGCCTCCCGCATGCCCACTATACGCCCTCGCTCAAAGTCCGTCAACTGCACATACGGTTCACGTCCACGCTGTCGC